>NC_050575.1:58248779-58567269 GCF_011100635.1 Trichosurus vulpecula
ATAGAAGAAACAAAAATATTTGTTTTCCTGGAGAAGGGAAGACTTAAGAGAGTACATGATCGGTGTTCAGATATCTGAGGGGTTGTCATGGAGAAGACAAATAGAAGTATTAACATCTCAATTTGTGTGTCACTTTAAGGTTTATAAAGCCCTTTAAATACATTATCTCATTTTCATCATCACAACAATTATCTCTATTTTATAAATGAGGAAATGGTGGTTAAGGAATTTTCCCAGGTCACATGACAAGTCAGCCTCAGAGATTATCTCTGAATCTAGTTCTTCATGCCTCCAAATCTAGCATGATCTACTTGACCAAGCTTATTATTATTAAATTATTAAATTTGTTCTGCTGGGCCCCAGCAGACAAAACTAGGAGCAAGAGGTAGGTATTCAGTCGAAAATGAAGAATTAATTCCCAACAATCAGAACTGTCCAGCAATGGAATATGCTGTCCTGTGAGGCAGTGAGCTCCCTCCTATTTGAGAAATACTCAAGATGGCTCAATGGATAGATCACTGGGCCTCAAAAGGGGGTTTCTGCTCAAGTTAAGGGTTGGACCATGTAACTGACCTCTGTGGTCTATTCTAACTCTTAGATTCCTGGGCTCATTGGTCAATTCTGAGTGAGTTCTTATCCTATATGTGTTGGAGGCCCCCATTTCAGGCCTTTGTATTACAAAAGTTGGCATGAGACTCCCATTTTGGGTGGCAATTGCAGTTAGTATCAGATGTGGGTGCCCGCACTTCCTCTTGGCTGAAGCATATTTGAAGTGCTTGGGCAAAGCTCCAGGATGCCCTATGTGTTAAACGATAGGCTTTGTCTTATGTTCACACTCACAGAGCCTTTTTTCATTGTCCTGTCCTCTTCTTAAAGGTGGCCAGACTCGGAGGAGGGGAAACACATACTATCAGGAGGTGGGCACTTAGGGCGGTGGGCCAGAGCTGATTATAAGCACAGGGCATGGTACTAGGTGTCATATGGAGGATTCCCAATCCTTCGGCTTCATTCATTTATATAATCTCTAACTGCCTTACTTGATTTCCCCAACCCCTCAGTCATTAATGACCTTCCCCCTTGGACCACATGTAACGTTTTATTCTTCTTGTGAACTTTGTTATGCATACCTGCATTTATGTCTGACCCCTTTCCTATAACATAAGCTACATGAAGGCAGATATACTATTTTATCTGAACTTTGTACCTCCCCACCAGGACCTAGCACAGGGTTTTATCCTCTTAATAAGTTGTTGTTGAATGTAGGAAATTGGAAACTTGTTTATCCCCACCAGAGAACTAACTACCCATCTCAGAAAAATTTCCATGTGCATTGCAGGCTATCGTGGGTATGTGCCATCTGGAAAACTAGAGCCGTATCAGGTGGTCCCACCTGAGGAGCCCAGAATGCAGGTAGGGTCAGGCGATGGTTTCGGGTTCCCTCCAACAGAGGCTCCCAGGGCATCAGCCTATGCTGTCACACCTGTTTTTCAGGTAGGTTTGAAAGAAAGGACAACAACTTGAATTTATGTCACTCCTTGTACATAAATGTTTCTATTTTCTCCTTTGCTAGAGAGCTCAAATTTTAAAAGTTTTAATAATGCTGTTTTATATCAATTTCCCTTCTCAATGACTCATATCCCTGCCTCCACAGACCTTTCTCTTATAACAAAATAATATAGGTAAGAAAAATCAAAGTAACACATTGGTCATGTCTGACAACATAGTCCTCATTCCATCTTATGCTGGTTATTGTCTGCGTCTGGGGAGATGGCTTACTCAGAGCCTGAGGACTCAAATAAACATGTCTTTTAATAAAAAAACTCATTCAGATATCCCCATGGGCAAGCTCTCTTCAAGGCAGTTGGAAGGTATTTCTCTGCAATAAAAGAGTTTGGCGAGGAAGCTCCCTAGCATCTCAGAAACTCTCTGCCAAAGTCCTAAAAACCCCTATTTCATTCTTCTTGCCCAAAGGTTCCCCCCACTGCATCTCAGATCAATTCACCTGGAGGCAAAGTGAACTCAAATTGCCTCAGATTTACTCCATAGTGTCTTAGTTCACAACAGTCCCTGATGATATTGTGGGAGTGGGGAGGAGAGGGATGAAGAACTCACCTCCCCAGTTCCGCCAAGATCCTGGCCCGCAACACAAACCTATAGCCCTGACTCCTCTGCTGAAAGATGGGAAGAGTGTTTCCCCATCAGTCCTTTGAAGTCAAAACTACTCATTGTGTCAATCAGAGTTTTAATGCCTTTCAGTGTTATCTTCCTCTTCATTATGGTGGTCATTATGTATATTGTTGTCTTGATTTTCCTTATTTTTTTTCTGTATTAGTTCAAATGAGGTTTCCCATGTTTTTCTGCATTTGTCATAGTCATCATTTCTTGTGGCACAGTATTCCATTATATTCATATGGATACCTCTCCTCTGGGTTTTCATGATATTACTCTTCCTGGTTCTTCCACCATTCCTCCCACTACTTTCCAGCACCCTTTGTAGGTTCATTTTCTCTGTCCCTTTCCCTAACTGTGGGTGTATCAGAAGGCACCGCGCTAGACTCTCTTTTCTTTTTTCTTTATACTCTCATTTGGTGATCTCATTGGTTCCCATGGGTTCAGTTATTATCTCTTTGTACATGATTCCCAGACCCAGGTATTCAGCCCTAGTCTCTCTCCTGAGCTTTTGTCCTATATCATATATACGTGCATTTGAACTGGATATCTTACAGACATCTTAAACTAAATGTGTCTAAAATGGACGTCGTTATTTTTCATCCCCAACTCATTCCTTTTTTGAACTTCTCTTTTAAAAAAGCACCACCATCCTTGCAGTTATACAAGTTGTCATCCTTGGCAACCTCCTTGACATGCTCATTCTACACATCTGAATAGTTGACACATGCCCCCCTTCTCTTTACTCATATAGCCACTGATCTATTTCAGTGCCCATAATCACTTATGTAGACTATTGCAATAATCTCCTGATTGGTCTCAAGTCTCTCCCTTATTCATTCTGTCCTCCACATAGGTATTTAGCTGTTTCCAGGGCTTGATATTCCTTACTTGACCTGTGTTCAAATCCTTGTCCCCCCACTTACCATCTGGGAACCTTGGAAAAGTCATTTCATTCCCCATGGCCCTCCTCTTCTTCATCTCTAAAATGAGGGAGCTGAACTTTGATAGACTTGGCTCTTTTCAGCAATACAAGGTTCAGAGACAGCTCCAAAAGACTCAAAAGAATTACAGAGTCTGAATGCAGATTGAGGCGAACTATTGGCTCTCGTTTTTTTTTCTTCTTTTTCGGTTTTGTTTCTTCTTTCTCATGGTTCATTCCATTGCTTATAATTCTTCTTTACAACTTGATTATTGTGTAAGTAAGTTTAATATGAAGATGTATGTAGAACCTATATCGGATTACATGCCATCTTGGGAGGGAGAGGGAGAAAATTTGTAACTCAAAAACTTGTGGAACTGAGTGTTATAAACTAAAAATAAAAAATAAATTTAAAAAAAGTATAAAAATGACTAAAAAAATAAAATGAAGGAGTTGGACTAGATAGTATTCTAGGGTCATTTTCAACTTTAGTTTTATGATCCTATGATTCAAGTAAAATTTAAAACCAGGATGCAAGCAAAAACTGGAAACCCACAAATAATAAAGACTTCATGGTCAGATTAGAGACATAAGAAGCCTTTGATAAAGTATGCCATTTTAATATTTTAAGTTGTAAAATGTAAGAATATAAGAATCTTTCCTTTATATGATTGAAAAGTATGTATTTGAAGCCATAAGTTAATATTATATACTTTGGGAGAAACTGGATGGACATTCACACTAAAAACAGGTATAGAATCAGTCATCTATCAATCAAAAAACATTTTTAAGTACCTCCATTATGCCAGGCATGTTGCTAAGTGCTGGGGATACAAGGGACAAACGTCCTTCAAGGAGTTTACACTCCAACAGAGAGGGTGATATGTACCTAGATAAGTGTAATATAAGGTGGTTTTGGTTTTTAATAGAGAGAGCACTAATAACTGAGGGGAATCAGAGAAAGGCTTCATATAGAAGGTGGCCCTTGAGCTGCAACCTAAAGGAAGTGACAGAGTTCATTCCAGGCACTGAGGAAAGCCAGTGCAAAAGTACAGAGATGGGAGATATGGAGCCTTTTGTGTGTAGAATGGAGGGTAAGCCAGTGGGGCCAGATCTCAGAGTGTGTGGAGGGAAGTGACGTGTAAGAAAGGTAGATGATGAGTCCCTGGAAAGGTTGGAAGGACCATGTTGGGAAGGGCTTTAAATGCAAACAGAGGCACTTATATTTGGTTCTAGCAAAAATAAGGAGGCACTAGGATTTATTAACAAGGTAGGTAACATGGTCAGACCTATGCTTTAGGAAAATCATTTCGGCAGCTATGAGGAGGATGGATTGGATTGAGGAGAGGCTCAGACAGGACCCCAATTAGGAGGCTGTTGAAACTGCTTAGATGGAAGATTGAGAGAGTATGAACTAGAGTGGTCACTGTGTGAGTAGCGAGAATCTAATTTGATCTAACGCAAGATTAATTGAGCAAATAGAAATGACAAGATTTGTCAGCTTATTTGATATGTGGGGTGAGTGAGTGTGAGGAATCAGGGATGCCACTGAGATCATACACCTTTGTGACTAGAAAGGTAATAGACAGGAGGAGGTGGGTCTGAAGGGAAAGAGATTGAGTTTGAAATTGGATATGTTGAGGTTGAGGTATGGGAATGAAGCTCAGGAGGGGGGGAATAAAAAGACACTTATCCATAAGCATCAGTCCTATTTGACATGCTCTTAAAATGTTAGTAATTAAACAGTCAGATATGGCTGCTTAATAGTTTTTCTTTGTTAGAATGGAAGGCTTTAGAGTGTGTGCAGAGAAGTTATAGCTGGAAATGACTGTCATGTGAAATCATGTCATCAATAAATCTTTAAAGAAAAAGAGAGAAATGTTAGCAAGAACAATAAAGACGTTAAAAGAATAATTACTGACAATAAAGAAGCCAGAAACATCTGTATTTATAGATGACATGATTATATATCTACAAAAACCAGCACAGTAAACAACAGAATTAATCGGGGTAAAATTAGTCCTGTAGAGTTTGGGGGTATAAGATTCTCATAGAAATAATTTTCATGTTTATATACCCCCCCGAAGAATCAAGGTTAATTGGGAGAGAAATAGCTTGTATAATAACAACAAAGGATATCACATATTTGACATTAACTTAATTAAGACATATATGAAATCTATATAAAGACAACTTCAAAATGTTTTTGATAGAAACCAAGGACAAACTTCCCAGAGGGATGACTTTGGCTCATTGCTAGGTTAAACAAATATAGTAAAAATATGAATACTTCCCAAACTAATTTACAGATTGAACATAATACCGCTCAAAATATTAATAGATTGTTTCAATGGAGGGGTGAGGAGAAGCTTGGTTCAGACCTTTGATTTTGTCAGTATAGAGAAGACTGACAGTATAGAAACAAGATGGGCAAAAATATTTACAGCAAACATAGCAGACAAAAGCTTGAAATCTAGAACCTGTTGGAGCTGTATATTGGGTACATAAACTTGTCTTGGGTGCTCTGCTGAGCACACACATACTACCACTGAGGAAACCAGTTTTACCAAAGCAGATCAGAAACAGCTCTGCAATTGATAGTCTTGTGATTGTACCAGGAACACTGAGTTTAGTGACTTTTCCAAAGTCACACAACCAGCATACATCAGAGGTGGAACTTGAACCTATGTCTTTCTGGCAAGTTTCTAACCACTGTGCGACTCTGCCTCTTAGGTCTTTTCTTGGAATTACCCATAATCCTGACAAAATTCATATGGGAACATAGACAGGAAAGAATACCAAGAAAAGCAATAAAAAAGAAATGATGACTAGAGACTTGTCTGATTATATTTGTAATGTGCTCTAGAGCAAGAGTTATTAAAAACTGTCTGGTACAAAAGAAAACAAGCAGATCGATGGAACAGAATAGAGAACCCAGAAATACAGAAATAGAAACAATTCATATTCTCTCTCTTTCTCACTCTCTCTGTATATATGTATATATACACATATAAATGTACAAATATGTAAATATTTTAATGTACTTTTGGGATATATATATATATACATATATATGTATACATATATAGTATGTGTATATACACACAGTGTTTGAGAAGCCTATGTTTAGAAAGACCTAGGGAATGGAATCAATATCCAATAAAAACTGTTAGGAAAATTGGATAGCAAAAACTATTGGTTCCCCTACTCATACCACACATGAAAATAAATTCTGTATCAACAATCTAAATATGTTTAAAAATATAATATACTAAAACCAAGAAAGAATACTAGGCTTAGCCACGGTGAATAAGAACATTTCCACCAATCAAGCAAATGGAAGAAATTATTGAAGACGAAGTCAGTGCATTTGACTATACAAAAATAACAGGATTCTGAACAACAACAAAGAGTAACATCTCTAAATTAACAGAAGAGAAAGAGACTAGTAACAATATTTGCATCGAATCTATTAGACAGAAACTTGACCTCTAGAATTGATAGTATCTGTATGTGGAGTCCTTAAAGTTTTCTAGAATGCTCCACTTATCACAAGCATTCACATTAACTTTGCCTATAACATTCAGTTACTCACTTGAGTAATCCCAGCCAAGTAGATTGAGGCCCCTTCCTTGAATGGGGTCCAGCACTGGGAATTCACTTAGCTGATTGGCCATGGATGCCCTGATAAGGGGGCAGGTAGGTGATACAGTGGATAGAATGCAGGACCTAAAGTTAGTAAGATTCATCTTCCTGAGATCAAATCTGACCTCAGACACTAGTTGTGAGTAGCAAGTCACTTAACGCTGTTTGCCTCAGTTTCCTCATCTGTAAAATGAGTTGGAAAAAAAATGGCAAACTATTCTGATATCTTTGCCAAGAAAACCACAAATGGGGTGACACGACCGAAACTACTGAACAACAAAAGGCCTGATAAGAATTTTTCACAAACGTGGAAGCACTTTATCAACTCGTAGATAAAATTCACTATCAATCCATTAATAATCAACAAGCATTTATTAAGCACTTGTTCTGTGCCCGGCACTGTGTTAAGCCAAGTGCGTATGGCAATAAGCTTTTCTGTATATGTCTTCCCTAGGCTGACGTTATCTCCCCTGAAAGAATGTAAACTCTTTGAGGGGAGGAACTGTTTCATTTTTGGTTTTGAATCCTTAGCTTCTAGCAAAGTGCTTCACACATAGTAGGCATGTAACAAATGCCTATTGAATCACTTACTGATTCCTTGTGCAGAAGTTCCCCACACTAATGGCATCATAGGTTTCTATGAGTACATTTGAGTGCATACACAGGACATGTATTTGTGTATAACAGACATATACATATATGTGTGTGCCTGTGTGTATATATGTGTATATGTGTGTGTGTATATATGTGTGTGTGTGTGTGTGTGTGTGTGTGTGTGTGTGTGTGTGTGTGTAGGATAGGGTCTAGATTTGTGAATTAATTAGTATAGGAAAATCTTGGGTGAGGATATTCCCTCTAACAATGTAGATCAGCACCTTCTTAACTTACAGTCTTAGAGAATTATTTAGAGCAGAGCTGTCCAAAATGTGGCCCTTGAGCCGCATGTGGCCACAGTGCTCGGCTGCCTACAAGCATAGAAATTTACATAAATGCTTTAGTAAAGGAAGCTGAGCTACCACAGAGCTCTCACTAAAATGGCAAGTCAAAATATATTGTCTACTGTTTCAATAAAAACCTAAGGTTGGACAGCCTTGATCTAGAGCAGAGATCTCAAACATGCCTGCATTGTGGCCCACAACATTTCTGAGTGAGATTAAAGTGTAATTGGGAAATATTTAACAAAATACATATAAATGAAATAGAGCATAGATAATGTTAATACATCATTTTCTAAGTCAGTATTCAGTCAGCAGGGATGCTTATGTACGGTTTAGTATTTTATTTGAGATTGACATCCCTGGTCTAGAGCCCTGAAAAGTTAAATGACTTGACCAGGATGACATAGTCAGCAAGTGTTAGAGGCAGGATTTGTGCACGCGCACACGCGTGTGCATGTACACACACACACACACACACACACACACACACTCCTATCTCTGGCTACTGCCAGGATTTCATAGATGCCATACTTTCTGATACAGCCCTGAGAATTTTTGACAGGTGAGAAACAGTACCTCTATTGCCTGGGGAAAGTCAAACCCCCCATTCAAGGATGGCCAAGTACCAGTCAAAATCGGGGATCAAAGAGAAAAGACACTGGAAGGGAAATGAAAAACAACTATGGGCATGAACCTGGGATGAGTGAACCATTGTCCTCTTGGGAGTATGGAGTGAATAATGCTAGCAAGGGAATTAGCCATGGAAGGTCACCATCCTTAGAAGTATTTAAGTAAAACCTGGCATACCATGAGTCATGGATATTGTCCATTTTGGGTTTCTTGTAGCTCTAACTGTCTCTGGTTCTTTGAGAGCCATCGATCTCTAAGCTAGAGAAAGAGCTGGAGATATTGTCAGATCCCTCATTAATAAGTGACCAGCAGTGAGAGAAATAGTGAGATGAGGTAGTGACCAATAGAGAGAATGGGAAAGTCTGGGGATCCTTGGAACATTGACTGAGAGCTGGAAGGGACCTCAGAATCCAACTGGTTTGACATTTTACAGATGAATAAACTGAGGCCCAGAGAAGTGAGATGATTTGTTCATAGGTAGTGAGTCGCAGAATCAGGGTTCAGACCCAGGTCCTCTGACTCCAAATACAATCCCTAAGTCATTGATGGCAAAAAAAAAAAATGGATTTGAACCACTTTGCTTCAGTTTGTTCTTGGATTATTATGTCTTCCTTGATCTCCCTGTTTCCTTATTCTCTGTGTGTTTTTAGGTGGTGGCTGCATATCCGTTTGCAGCCAGGAGCAGCCATGAAGTAAGCCTACAGGCTGGACAGCCGGTAACGGTCCTGGAGAGGCAGGACAAGAAGGGGAACCCAGAATGGAGCCTCGTGGAAGTGAATGGACAGAGGGGTTATGTGCCCTCCAACTTCCTGGTCCGCGTTCCAAGCCCCGCACCCTGGGGCTGGAGTTTGCCCCCTTGTAACAGCCCCACATCACACATGTAACAGCAGGGGTGGGAGGGAGACTATGAAGGATTTTCAGTGGGACAGTGTGGGTTGATGGGGGTAAGAAGGGTCTCAGAGCAGAACACAGGACTGGGTGGGTATAAGACAAGGCAGTAGGAAAATAAAGCAAACCTCCTAGCCACCATCTCCTTTGCTGCTGAGGAAGTGGGGTGGAGGGTGAGGGTGAATTCTCCAGAATCTCTCTCCATGGAGCCTTTGTGGGCAGAGAAGTTTGGTCCATGAGGCCTTGGCCTCCTGACTTGGAGTCACACATTGCAAGAAGCGATGTATGAGAGAAAGGTATCACAGTGCTTTGGAAAGAGTGCTGGAGGGGGCCTTAGAGGATTTGAGTGTGATTCTGGCTCTCCCAGTTACTAATAATGTGGCTTCAGGTAAGTCACTTATCCTTACAGATCTTCATCTGTAAAATGAGGGGTTTGCATTAGGTGGCCTCTGAGGTCCTTTCAGCCCCAGACCTGTGATATGACGATCCTAACATGAAGCTCTCAGCCCAGGAGCTGTAAATGTTCAGAGACAGCTTCTTACTTACTGGGGAGGAGGTCTGTGCCTAGGTGTGTGTGCCTAGATTGGACTGCAGTTTCTCAATGTGCATGATCTATAAAATGCCCAGCATATAGTAGGCGCTTAATAAAAGCTTGTTTGTTTGTTTTTTCAATCAGCATCTTGGGGCACAGTGGATTAGAGCACTGGGCCTTGAGTCAGGAAGACCCGAGTTCAAATCTAGCCCCAGACACACAACAGCTGCGTAACCTTGGGCAGGTCATTTAACCCCTATTTGCCTCAGTTTCCCCAACCGTAGAATGGAGATAATGCTACCACCTACCTCCCAGGGTTGTGAGGAGCAAATGAGAAAATATCGGTAAAGTGCTTAGTGCAGTGCCTGGCACACAGTAAATACTATATAAAGGCTATTTATTATTATTATTATCTATGCTAGCTATCTAGGGAAGATTCAGGAAGTCCTGGAAGCTTCCTGTTTGTTGGTTGGGTTTGCAGTTCAGTGATCATCTCGAGACAGTCTGTGATTCTCAGCAAATTTTCCTCAAATCTGGAACAAAATTAGAATTCCAGTTATGAATGTAGCACATGCTCGATGATGATTTCAGGGAAAGTTTGCCACTTTGGGGTGGGGTGGGGCAGGGTTAGGGCAGGGGTCAGTCTGACATAGCCACCGGTGTCCTAAAGCTAGCCCAGGCCATCAGCAGGGTTTGTGTAGAAGCTCGTCATCGGCCAGCTCTTCAAAGATAACTTGTCTAGATTGCGAGAGACCATGTTTATTTTTAGGGCTGGCTAGAATTTGGGGGCCAAAGTCAGAATGTCTGTGCTTTAGTGAAGGATAAAAAACATTCATTGTGAGACACACAGCAGAGCAACTGGTAGATACCGTGGAAATGTTTTTAATCATGAAGATTAGATGGAACAAAATCAAAATTAGAGTGAGTTTCCAAGAGTGAGAAGAGGTAACAACTTGATTTAGTAATAAAAGGAAGCATCAGACCAATGTCTATCCTGTTGTTGCCACTGTAACAGCTAACTCAGCCTGAGCTATGCCTTCTGAAGTGGCCACAGGAAAAACAGAGCGTTATAATTAGGGGTACCAGGAAATTCATTTTCTGGTGTTCTTCCAAGGGTGACTACTGTCTGGTGATGAGAGAACCCCAGTTCACATGGTCCTTTCACCAGCTCCAAATCCACTTTACCTAACATTCCAAGTTCCCTGTCTTCCCTGCTTCTGGAGCAATGGAAGGAATAGTGGAAGCAGGAACACCATCCATGCAATGGGACCAGCTCGTGTCCCATTTAGCTCTGAATTAGGCTAGGTAATCATGGAGCACTTTTGAGAAATCCCTAGTGAAAATGTGATTTCAGAGGCCAGATTAAAATGGGACCTGTCGATCTAGGATATCCTGAAGATCCATTTTTTTGAATGTGTTTTATGAAGAGCTGCACAAAAGATGATTTTTTTTAGACATATAGGAGATAGTAAAGGAGGCCTGGAGCACCTACATTTCCTATGTAGGGTAAATAAAAGTTGCTTCATAGCTTGTGGGAGAGGATTCATAGCCTGTTATAGAGCATCAGAGCATGAGTACTATTGTTTGTACTAGTCAATAAACATTTATTAAGAGCCTACTATGTGCCAGGCACTGTGCTAAGCTATTAATAGCCAAGTGCTATTAGTATTAATGATAAATTTGGAGGGAGTGGGAGTTTACCCCTGTAGTGTACGAAATTCCCAGTGTAGATTCCCCTTCCATGGCTAGTATATGTCAGAGGTTGGCCTTGAACCCATATCTTCCTCAATCCAAGGCCCATCTCTTCTCTACTAGACCAGCCTGGTTCTCAGTAACAATGATAATAACTCATATTTCCATAGCACGTTAAGGTTTACAACGTACTTTCTTTCCATCCCTGTGATATAAACAATTTTAAGTATTATTCCCATTTTAGAGTTAAAGAAACTGAGGCTCAGAGTGGTTTAGTGACATGTCTAAGATCACACAGCTACCAAGTAGCAGAATTGGGATTTGACTCCCGCCGATTCTGAGACCAATGTACATTTCTCCCAACATACTGCCTCTCTTAACCTGGCCTGAAGCTCCCACATTAACCAGCAGAGGGCGCTGGAACCATGCCTAACCAGTGGGTACTTCCAAACTCTGGGGAAAGCCCTTTACCAGCATGTGTCATGATAGGTGTCCTACTGAGAGCTGTGAATGAGGGTGACAGTAACCAATGAATAGAGCCTGATACTGGGGCCCAGATAAGTGTCACTGGGTTATGATGATGCTGGAAGGGAGTGCTGCCCTTAACAGGACGAATGAAAGGGAAAAAAATGTGAAGCTCTGGGAGCTTGGGGCCAAATTCTGGTGAGGCTGGCTGGGTCTACGATGGCTATTTCGGGGCAGTTCAGATCTGGGGCAACTTGTGGTTAGTAAGCAGCCTTCTGGGTTTTTGCCTCCTCTGACTTTATTCACCTCTAGCTCTTTGTGTCTTTGAAAAAACCTACACTTAGCCTCATCATGCCTGCTGGTCACTATCTCTTTTCCTGCAAACCCTTTTGAAATACTCAGTGGTCCTGCTCACTTTGGCCTCTTAAATGACCAGCAGAAACCTTGTTCCCATGAACTATGTGGCTAGATTAAGATTTATTAGATTTTGAGATAGCAGTTGTTTGGAAAAGATGGGATGTGAGTCCTTAGGTATCTTTAGGGGACTTAGTGGAATGTGCCTTTGTATTGACTCAGAGCCATTAATTGCACTGTGGTGTATTTATTACTCTATAAATATTTTAAAATTGGCTACATGTCTTAGGTATTATTTATTTTGCCCAGGCCTTGAGCCCTAAATGGCTGATTAGCTCAGTGACAGGAGACCTGGAATCATGAAACTAAATGCTTTTTGGGGGTGATCTTATATAAAACAATACCAAAAAGAGTTTCTATTTTATGAACTATTTATTTCCTCCATGTTCTTGTTACTGACCTGGGTGCCAACCTTGTATATCCTGTTTGTATTTAGTGAAAGGATTTAAATTTTCTTTCTTTAATTATCTGCCTAATTGATTTGATCTCTCTGCATCAAAGGTTCTTAACTTTGGGTCCATTAACTTGGATGGAGGAGAAAACCTACATCTTTACTTCAATAGAATTGGTTTCCTTTTTATTTTATGTATTTAAAAATATTATTCTGAGAAGGGGTCCATGGGCTTCACCAAATTGCCAAATGAGGCCATGACACAAAAAACCTGTTAAGAATCTCTGCTCTAGATCATGAATTTGCATTTAGGGCCAGTGTGTTCATGGCCTAAGAATGTGCCTTCATAAAGAATTAGAACCGTCGTACTGTGATATATTTATTACTTGGTAAACAGATGTTTTATAATGTGCTATGCTATTTGAGTTCTGAATCTAGAGCTTAAATAGGACAATTTCTATTTATTCCTGGGAGAGAGAAGATATGTCCAGTTTTATCCCTCCCTGTGATCTACTTACCTCCCTTATAACTCAACTTCCTGATCTAGGAAATGAGGAAAATTATGCCTATGTTACAGGAACATAGGAATGAAGGAGAATGTGATGAAAAATAAATTGAATGTTGGCTGTGTAGAAAATTGAGGACTACTTGAAATAAAGAACTTAATTGTATGAAAATTTGTTTTACATTTTTTTTTCTTGTCAGCACTGGGCTGCTAGGCTTAAATAACTTTACCGAGCTTCAATATTTATTGAGGACTTACTAAAGGTCTAGGCCTTTGGGAAAAACCATGACCTCTAGAATTAAAAATGACTATCAATTCCAATGCCTTCATTTATTTTATTTTATTTTGTTCTTTAGATGAAGAAACTGCAGTCTAGGGAGAGGAAATAAATTTGCACAAGATCACACAGCTCTATGTGATTTTGTTCCTGCCCTCAAGACGGTCATGAAGGAAATGGGGCTAAATGGGTGTGATAGGGCCAACTAAAATATGACTGCCATGATACATTCTGTAATCCAAGGTCTGTTTGTCTATACCCCTTTCCTTAATGGACAAAAGAATGTGTCTATTATTTAGGACTTCTAACCCTACAAATGCTATTCTAGGAAACGAATAGATGTTGCTGTAATAACAATGTTGCTAGCAGCTGCTGTGGAGGTATAAGGCCAATAACACCAGCACACAGGAGGGCTGCTAGCAGAGGTTCTTTGATCTGTTTTTCTAAGGAAAGCAACTTTAAGGGGTTAACAATCTTAAAACATACATACATCATTCACTTAGTTCAGGGGGAAGAGTCAGCACCCTGAACTTTAGAGCAAATACAAACAGAAATTACAAACAGAGAATATAGCATACATCCACAGACTAGCTGTCTGACCAAAGCCATGCACACATAGTTACCAGAGAAAGAAGCACCCAACATCTGGGTTTTCAAAGCCCAGGGGTGGCGGTGGGGTGGCTACTTAACAGCTACCCAGTATCTCCACACCAACACTCTTCCAATGAGTGAACCCCAAACAAAATGCTAACCTCAGATTATATATATATACTTCTTCAGGGTCAGAGTGCTTCACACCTCTCATGACCTAATTAGCAAAAGGGTGTGGGTCTTCCTACAAACAAAGGTGAGACTCAATCAAACAAGCTTGATTGCCTTAGTGCTGAGAAGTACTTCAAAACAAAAGACACCAAAAAGTCCCACTTTACTTGCCATTACAGTTGCTTGCTAAAAATGTATAAAGGGAAAGTTGTAAGGCCTTAAAGTAAAGACTTTGTTGTCAGTTAACCAATAGAATATGCCTTAAGGCAATTCTCCTTGGCAACTGTCAAGTTATTTAGAGAGAAAAACTTTGTTTAGTTCATACTGACTGTTCTGTTTACCTATATGATCCTTACCCAGTTACCCTACTTTACCTTATGCTAAACTGCTGAGACGATGCTAAACAAAGCTAAATTCATTGTCAATTGCTAATTTTAGCTCAAATGAAGTAGGCTTTTTTTTCCTTGTTCTTTTTTTTTAGCACCCTAATTTCTATAGATAACAAATTTATGAATCCTAATCAGGTAACAAGAAAGATGAGTCTTCTGATACTATGCTCTCCATCTCATTTAGCCAATCACTGCCCTAAAGTCTCTGAGAACTAGGAAACTGAAACATTATCATTGTGTGTCAGCGTCGGGACATTTTCTGGATTAAAAAGGGAAAGCTGGTTCTATTGCTCTGGTCCCTGTACCTGCCCTTTCCCACTAGCCATTATCGATGTTGGTGCCCCATCTGAAAGGCTCCTAAGACATCTAGGAGTTAGCAAAGTCCACTAGGTGATCTGAGACCATAGGACTGTGCTGCTCAGATGACTGACTGGTGGAGAGCCAACTGGAGACACAGACCTGAGGGTAGTCTGGGCTAATCTTCAGCCCTCCAGAGACCTCTACTGGCTACATAGAATATCCTTCAATTAACCTCATTAGACTGTAGGATGTCCATGTTTGCTTTATTTCTTCCCTCCCCAGGTGTAGTGATTAATTTTTTTTAAATCACTTATTTAGAGGGCAATTGCCATTAAATGTAGGAGGTAATAGGGATAGCGGATCAGTCTAGGTTGGGAGGAAAGAGCACTACCTCTGGAGTCAGAGAATCCAGGTTCTAAACCTGTTTCAGATAATTACTAGCTGTGTGGCCAAAGGCAAGTTTCTTAGCCTTCCTGGACTTCATATTTAAAATAAGAGTGGCCTAGATCAGCTTTTTTTTTTTGGAGGGGGAAGGCAGGGCAATTGGGGTTAAGTGACTTGCTCAAGGTCACACAGCTAGTAAGTGTGTCAAGTGTCTGAGGCTGGATTTGAACTCAGGTCTTCCTGACTCCAGGGCCGGCGCTCTACTTACTGCACCACCTAGATGCCCCATATATCAGTATTTCTTAAACTGTGGGAGACCCCACATGGGGCCATGGAAATTTTGGCAACAGTAAAAGGTTTCTAAATGCACAACAACCAAAAATTGAAAAACAAACACATAATGAATCCGAGGTATTTCCAGCAGCATTTGCCTGTGTTGCATTGTGCAACTTCATTGTAGCTTTGGTTCTGAACACAAGGCATGAATACTTTGCACAGCACATGCCGTCACACCATGCAACCACAACGAATGCTGCCAAAACGCTAAAAGGGGTTGTAAGTAGAAAAAGTTTGAGAAGCCCTGGCCTAGATCACTTCTGAGATACCTTCTAGCTCTAGCCCTGTGATCTTATGATTTGATTAATTTGCCTTTTCATTGGTTTCTAAGGGCATTCCAGGCCAAAGATTCTGCAGGAAGGTAGAGATTAGAAGGTTTTAGGGAGAAAAGGACAGTTTTCTATGGATTTTTCCCCAGTGTCAAGGCCTGGGGCAAACTTGAGTTGGTCAGAAGATCAGGAGAGCTGTGTTGCTGCTCCTGCTTTCCTTTACTGGGTCCATGGGTATGAGCTGCCCTCCTTCGCCTTGACTGCTAGGGTAGGACTCATCTCTGGAGTACTTAGAGGCATTTTCATCCCTATTTTACAGATGAAGAAATTGAGACTCAGAGAGTTACTTGATTTACCAGTGATCAAACAGTTAGAAAACATCAAAGTTAAAATGTGAACTCAGATTTCCTTATTGTAAATCCAATGCTTTCTGTAGAGTATCATACTGTGCTGCCCCCAACCCCTCTCCCTTCATCTCTCACCAGTTGAGAGATGGGACACAAGATAGGAGTCAGTTAGATGAAGAGATAAGGAAAGTTCCCTTGCATGAGTTGATAACTGGGAGTTGGGGTGGTAGGGGGATCCCCAGAGTCTGAAGGGGATGGACACTATAGAAAGCATATATAACCCTTGAATGAAAGGGCCAATTGCACTGGGCTCTTTCCTCATTGGTGGGGATTGATGACTCAATACCCTGTGATTCCATGAGGGGAAGAAAAGAAAGAATGCTGGGTTTTCTTCTGGCTTCCAGAATCAAGAGAGAAGATGCACCATTCCAATCTCTCTTCAGGTTCATGAAGGGAGAAAGACTCTGGGGAGAAGTTAGCAATCGCTTTGATCTCCATCTTACTACACTAGAGACTTCAGAGAATATCCCCTTGGATAAGATCTGAGACTCTGGAGTCTCAGTTGTCTTGAGTTAGCATATCTTGCTCTCAATGGGAGAGAGCATTCACTCTATATTGTGTGGTATAAATTCTACAGTTACTTTTTCTGATTTCTGGTTTTGCTATTGACTTGGATAAATGGTTTTACCTGCTATGTATATTCATTGTGGAAATGGCATTTGGTGGGAAGGGAGTCAAGCCTTGGATATATAGCTTGGGACATTTCTTCCCTATTAAAAGAATAATATTTAAGGGAGCAGATAGATATATTTCTAGCCCAGTACTCCCTCTCTCTGAAGAGAGTAGAATGGCCATTCTCTGACCCCAACCTCCTGCTTCCTCTTCTTCCAGGAGTCGAAGTCTTCTTTGGGGAAGGTAGGAAGATGAGATGGTGGAAATATGTAGATTCTTATAAGCCACATCTACAGATACTCGTTTATGTAATTTGGTGTGTTATGAAACATGGGAACATGTAACCTGTTTGGGCAAAACCAAAATCATGTACTGTGCACACCTTGCACACATAAAAAGAGGCATGCACATTTAGGGCTAAGGTTTTAGGGGAAAAGCTAGAACTAGGAGTACTTTCAGAAACCACACTCCTGTGCACTCAAATTCCTAGGTAGGGAAGAGATTGCTCCCCCACTACTTCTTTTTCCAGAATATTGGAAGATGAAGAACATCAGCTCCCCCACTATCATGGGGAAGATGGGGATTAGGGTTCAAAGCCATATTCCTGTTTCTTTTTGAAGGACTGTAAGTTTTCAAATGCTTTCTCATTACCCTCGTGATGTCATTGGTCCTCTTTGAGAAGAAAGGACAAATAACAATAACTGATACTGGAGGGTAGATGTGCTTTGGCACTCAGTTCCTCAGGCTTGTCCACTCTGGCCTTGGGAGACAAAAGACCACAAGGCCTCATGTTTAGTAATCTACCTTTCTTCATGTCTGAAAATCACGCTGTTGTCCACTTAAACCCTGAAGGACATAGGTACAGTTTGAGAAACGCACACTGAGAAGGCAGAGGTGGGCTCCTTTGTCAACCAATTTTCCCAAGTAAATTTGTTAATCTTATGAAAAATAGATGAATTGAACACACATAATACACATACATGCACAAAAATGTATACTTTGTTGTATGTGGAGAGAGAGAAAAGAGAGAGAGAAGAGAAAAGAGAAAGAAAAAAAGAGGGTGAGAGAGGGAAAAGAGAGGAGAGAAAAAAGAAAAGCAAGAAAAAGAAAAAAGGGAAAGGAGAGGGAGAGAGAGAGACAGAGAGACAGAGAGACTGAGAGAACATGGAGTACTGGATAGAGAGCTGGCCTTAGAATCAGAAATACCTCAGTTCAAGTGCTGCCTCTGACACACGCTAGCTGAGTGACCTTGGTCAAGTCATTTCAGCTCTATGGCTCTAAGCAACTCTTTTAAGATTAAGATGTTGGGCAGGTGCAGCTGTTCATGGGAATATAGATGTACAACTACAGATACTTATAAAAATTAATTTCCGTGCAAAAATACATATAATTAAAAGAAAAATAACAGATTGGGAAAAACATTAATGGCAAATATAGCAGATGAGAGCTTGATATCTAAAACATATAACAAGCTGTTAAGTCACAGTGGTAATTAATTACCAGTTCATGATATTATAAATGGTCAAAGGACATGAACAGATCATTTTCAAAAGAGGAAATAGAAATTGCTAATAATCACTTGAAAAATATTTGACTTCCCCAATCAAATGACATAGATTAAAACAACAGTGAGGTACCACTTTGTACCCACCAAAAAGGCAAAAAGTAATTAAAAGCAATGACAGAATGCTGGAAGGAATAGGAAAAATTGGTGACCTCAGTCATTGCTGGTAGAACTGCAAATTTGTAGAATATTTTTGGAGAACAATCTGGCAGTTTGCAGAAGAAGTCACAAAAATAAACATATCCTTATACTCTGAAAATGTTATTAAATATTTTAAAAGGTATTCAACGTTTTTCATAACAGCATTTCATGAAATTGCAAAACACACACACACACACACACACACACACACTAGAAACAACCGAAATGTAATGGAATTGTAGAGAGCAATTAAAACCAACCAGCAGAAGAATCTGGGAAGATCTTCATGAAATAGTACAAAGAGACGAGATCAGAACCCGAAGAAGGTAATGCACATTAACTACAACCGTTTTGAGGGTAGGGAGGGGTGAAGGGATGTGTAAACTGTAATGTAGGTAACTCGCTCTATTGATGCAGAGCAATCTGCACCTTCAAGTTTTAAGAGTTTTTTTGGAGACAATGATACAAGTGATTTGCCTAGGTTCTTGTGGCCAGCATGTGTCAGAGAAAAGACTTGAAATAGATTTCCTTGATTCTGAAACTCTCTGCTACGGCAATAGTGTTCAAACTTTTAAAAAAGTATACACATAATACAAAAATTTAATTTATGTATTAAATTTTACTTACAGTAAAAAAAATTGAATTATCATATACCCCCAGTATGTGTATATTAATTTGGTTGTTGTCCTTCGTTCTCAAAGAGGACCAAAATGACATCACTATCTTAGTTAGAGTCAAGTTATAGTGTGTCCAACTGTGGCTGATCAGACCAATAGGAGCTTGGAAAGCTCTGCCGCAGATTGGGCACAAATAGTCCGTGTGAACATTTGCAGTGGATTCTCTAAATTTGTGTGTCGCCTTTCTTTTGAGCTACTTCAATTCTGCTTTACCTATAGAGCACAGCACCTTCTCTGACCGCCATGCTGGGTGGTCGTGTGCCAATGTCTCACCGTGTGAGCTCTTGCCCTATGCGAGTTCTCCATAGAACAGTCTTTTTGGCAAGCGTTTGGCATTCAAACAACTTGGCCAGCCCATAGGAACTGTGCTCTCTGCAGTAGAGTTTGAATGCTTGGCAGTTTAGTTCAAGAAAGGGTCTCAGTGTCTGGTATCTTATCCTGCCAGGTGATCTTTGATAATTTGATATTGATTTATTCATAAATTACATACACATCTGCAGAGCCTTCATGTGTGATATTAAGGATAGCCATTTTCTTTTCTTTGATTATAAGTTTATTTTTTTATTTTTATTTTACAACACTCAGTTCCACAAGTTTTGGGTTCCAAATTTCCTGTCCCTCCCTCTCCTCCCCTCTTCCCCCGCAAGATGGCATGTAATCCAATGTAGCTTCTACATACACCTTCACACTGAACTTATTTACATAATAGTCCAGTTGGAAAGAAGAATTATAACCAATGGAATGAACCACGAGAAAAAAGAAACAAAACCAAAAAAGAACAAATGGTTTGCCTCATTCGGCATTCAGACTCCATAATTCTTTCTCTGGATGTGCATAACATTTTCTTTCCATCATGAGTCTTTTAGAGCTGTCTTTGAACTTTGTATTGCTGAGAAGAGCCAAGTCTATGAGAGTTAATCATCACAGATACCGTGTGTCTGTAATCATGTACAATGTTCTCCTGGTTCCGCTCCCCTCACTCAGCATCAGATCATGTAAGTCTTTCCAGGTTATTATGAAGTCCATCCGCTCTACATTTCTTACAGCACAATAGTATTCCATTACATTCATACACCACAACTTGTTCAGCCATTCCTCAATTGATGGGCATCCCCTTGATTTCCAATTCTTTGCCACCACAAAAAGAGGTGCTATAAATATTTTTGTACATATGGGTCCATTTCCCACTTATATGATCTCGTTTGGATACAGCCTTAGAAGTGGTATTGTTGGGTCAAAGGGTATGCACATTTTTATATCCCTTTGGGCATAGTTCCAAATTGTTCTTCAGAATGGCTGTATCAGTTCCCAACTCCACCAACAATGTAACAATGTTCCAATTTTCCGCTGTATGGGGGGATAGATAATAGAGGGAAGAGGCCTGGGGAACAGGATCTAATTAGGAGGTTGTTGCATTAGTCCAGACAAAAATTCCTAATGAAGATTTCAATTTAGAAGGAATGACAACAAAAATTATGCTTTGATATTAATCCATTTAAAAGTAAAAATATAGGCAAATTTAATAGATTGTGTTGATATTCAATGTCTCCAGTAAAACTTTTTTTTTTAAAGGGCCCCAGTCTAGAAGTCAAGAGACCTTGCTTTTATCTTTAGCTCTTCCACTAATGAGAAAATAAATATTTAGATTCCTGTCCTCAGAGAGTTGGGATTTGGGCCCAATGAGAAAATGGGGGTTTGGAGTCATGTGACATGTACAACTGTAAGTGATCTCCTGGGGTCTCAATTCCCCTGAGGGTATAGATAAGTTGATCTCCAAAGCTCTTTCCATCTCTATGGACAGTTGAGAGGGAGAGGCTGTGTCCTGTTTCATGTAGTGCATGTAGGGCTTTTTACCACTAGGTGGTAGTAAGATCCCATCTTAATTACCTGCTTAGCGATGCAGGAGAAAGAAGGCACCTTGTTTAAATGCAGAATAACCTGGATTGGGCCGTCAGGCTGAAACGTCATCTATGAGAAGCAAATTCGACAGAATCCTATCCCTCAAACCTGGAAAGGGGCTCCGAGGTCATCTAGATCAACCTTTTGCCCATTATAACAATAACAACCACAACATCCCCGACAAGTGGTCACCCAGCAAGTCCCTTTTTCTAACAACAAATCCAGTGATGGGGAAACTTAATCAATCAATAAACATTTGTTAAGTAACTACTATGTGCCAGGCACTATGCCTATCAGCTATCTGACATTTAATTGTCAGATAGCACTAACTTGTAGAATGTTTTTCTGTTGAGTTGAAATCTGTCTCTGTGAACCTTTCAACCTACTGAATCTGGTTGTCTTTGGGGTAAAGGAGAATAAGTCTAGTCTCCCAATCATATGATAGTCTTTCAGACATATGAAGAAATCTACTATATACCTTACCCCACCAACTTTATCTTCTCCGGATTAAACATCCTTAGTTCTTACAGACTTTCCTTGTATGTAATGGCTTTCAGTCTCCTAACCTTTCTGGTTATCTTCTTTTTTGGCCCAAATCACTTTGGAAATGCCCCCTTTAAAATATGGCACCCAGAGCAAAACATAAATACTCCAACTATAATCAGACCTGGGCTAAGGCTACCTCCTCTGCCGTTCTTGACACAATAGATTCTGTTAAAAACAGCTCAAGCTGACATTTGGGGCAACTAGGTGGCACAGTCAATAGAGGGCTGGACCTGGAGTCAGGAAGACTCATCTTCCTGAATTCAAATCTGGCATCAGATACTAACTGTGTGACTCTGGGCGAGTAACTTCACCCAGTTTGCTTGCCTCAGTTTCTTCATCTGTAAAATAAGCTGGAGAAGGAAATAGCAAACTACTCCAATATCTTTGCCAAGAAAACCCCAGATGGGGTCATGAAGAGTCGGACACTTCTGAAACAACTGAACAACAACGAAAGTGATAATAGCTTATATTTTTTTTCCTACTATGCGGCAACACTGACTTATGATGAGCTTTTGAGACTCTAGAATCCCAGTTTGTTTTTTTTTCCCTTCTCTAGAACTGTATTCCATTCAGGTCTCTCCCAATCTATGGTTGTTCTGTTGGTTTTTTAAGCTGTAGAATTTATCACTATTTAATTTTCACCTTTTGTTTTTTAAAAACTCAGCTAAGTTTTTTAGTATGTCGAGGTATTTCTGGATCTGAAGTTTGTCATCCAATGTACTGGCCAAACCTCCTAAGCTATATTTGTTTTTATCTTCATCTAAACTGTAGGGGGCTTTAAGTGATGAAAAAGAAATAGAGGCAAGGCCTGAGCAGTCAGAACTCCACCAGAGAACCCCTTCAGAGTAGACATTATCTATTAACCCACCCTTTGAGTGTTGATTTTGATAGGGCGTGGTGGAAAGTTCTGAGTAGGGCTGTTGGCCTCCCCAGATAAAGATCTCTAACCAATAGATAGACTCATTCCACAGCGAAAGTATAAATGTTTTCTAAAAGTCCAAAGGTTGTGTTCATTGTGAAAGTAAGTGAGGCCAGTCCCAGAGTCTTTTTTCTTTGGTCCAGTAGAAGCTGCCGCCTCAGGTGACCTCATTCCCAGGGAGTGTAAGCAGTATCACAATCCATTGAAGTCTCAGACGTAGATAACCTTGCTGACATGCTGCAGGGTAGGGCGTGGACCTGCTCTGGGCTTTACTCAGGAATTATTGGGCAGGATACCCAACTGCCACAGTAAATACACACTCCCCAGGACTATTTGACTCCTCCCTTCGAGTAAGGGTTGCACATTATTTGTTACAGCATAGCGGATCCTTTTTCTTTGACTCTTCCACGAACGGAATTGATCCAATGTGTTTTATGTTAGAGGGAGGGAGGTGACACAGTGGATACAGTTGGGAAGACCTGAATTTAAATCTGGCCTCAGAACACTTACTAGCTGTATGACCCTGGACAAATCACCTAACCTCTTTCCTCAATTGTAAAATGGAGATGATAATAGCACCAGCTAGGTGGCGTGGTGAATAGAGTACTGGCCCTGAAGTCAGGAGGACCTGAGTTCAAATCTGGTGCAGACACTTGATGCTTACTAGCTGTGTGACCTTAGGCAAGTCACTTAACCCCAATTTCCTTGCCTTCCCCCCTCAAAAAAAAGTTAATATTAAAAAAAGATAATAGCACCAACCTCACAAGGTTGACGTGAGGACCAAACAGATAACATTTGTATTAGCACTTAGCATGTGGCACATAGTAGGTGCTTAATAAATGCTTGTTCCCCTCTCTTCCCACTCCCATACCCATGGTAAAGTTATGATCAATAAATCAAAAGGAATCATCTTTTAAATAAGAGCCAAATACTGCAAGGCTCTTTGATTTTCACTGGAGTAGGTACCCCCTCCTCCATTGCAGATAGCAAGTTTTTTGTGCCTCAGGCAACAGCCTTTGTTAGTTACTATTGCTGAAAAAAATCACCCAGGGGCTGGTCCTTCAGAAGGGTGACGAGCCCCTCTGAATTTAGCCAGGTTGGCCCCAGGTGACAGATAGTGCATCATCAAGCCAGTATTTCAAGGCTTTCTAGCTTCTCAGAGACAAAAGAGAGTTTGGATTGTGTTGGCATGGGCTTTGAAACCCAGGGGCTATTTGACCTTTGGTGGAGCCTAAATATTTGTTGGAAAAGTGTGTATGTGTGTCCAGCTTATCCCTTACAATAGCATCCATCTTCTTTAAGAGAAAAACAGTCTGCTGTGGTTTAAAAAAAAAAAATGGAACCCTGGCCTGGAGGTCTGGTTTCCACATCTAGCTCTTAAAATAACTTGCTTTGTGTCTTTGAGGAAACTCCTTCAAATCTTGGTTTGAAGACCTCCAGCTTTAGGCTTCCGAAGAAGCACAGTCCACATTTGTATGGTTGTAATTATTAGGAAGGGGCAGTTGGTAGCATAGTGGATAGAATGCCCCACCTAGAAGTAGCTGTATGACCTGGGGCAAGTCACCCAACACTGTGTAGCCCAGTTTCCTCATCTGTAAAATGAGCTGGAGAAGGAAATGGCAAACCACTGCAGTACGTCTGCCAAGAAATCTCCAAATGAAGTCATGAAGAGTTGGACACCACAGAAATGACTGAACAACAACAAATCATTAGGAAGCTTTTTCTTTTTTACGTTGAGCTGTATTCTGTCTCTCTGTATCTTGTTTTTAGTTCTATATTTTGGGATCAAGTAGAGCAAGGTTTATCCCTTGTCTACCTGGTAGTTCTTCAGATGCTTGAAGACAACTGTGAACTACGGATTTTCGGAACTGGAAAAGAACGGAGGTCTTTTAGTCCAAGCAGCATCTAACAGGAAGCCTGACTACGGGAGCCAAGATGAGAAGTCATCAAGTCTCTGCTTGAATACCTCCAATGAGAAGAGTCCCATTCTTTCCCAAGGCAGGTCATTCCCTTTTACATAGCCCCAATTATTAGGAAAATTTCCCTTACGTTAAAATATGCCTTTCTACAAACCTAGTTCATTGCTCCTAGCTTTGGCCTTGGGGGCCAAATGGAATGAATCTGGTCCCTCTTCCATCTGACAGGCTTTCCAGTGTATCTCTCCTCTAAACACCGTCCCTCCTAAGTCTTCACTTCAAGAAAATAAATTTATCAGGAGGACCTAAGTTCAAATCTGGTCTCAGACATTTGACAAATTTATTAGCTGAGTGACCTTCGGCAAGTCACTTAACCCCATTTGCCCTGCCTTCCCCCCTCAAAAAAAAAGAAAATAAATTTATCAGAACCTGTTATACCCAATTATATGCCAAGAAACTGAAATGGATGGATATTTATAAAAACATAAAATACTCAGATTAGCAAAGTAGGAGATGGAGAATTTAAACTATTTGATATTAAGAAGAGAATTCAAGGAAGCCTTACCTGAAATCCCAAAGTGAGGGGAGGAAAACTTAGCCTAGTTCAGATAGATTTTGAAGTGAATTCTATCAAACACATAAAAAATAAATAACTCCAGTGCTACATTCACAGCATAAGGGGAGGAAGGTACATCACCTGACTCATCCTATGAAACAAATATGGCTCTCATAGTTAAGCCAGAGAGAGAGAGTGAAAACACTGAAAGAAAACTATAGAGCCACAGCATTAATGAATGTAGTGGCAAAAATATTAAATAAGATGGTCGCAAAGAAGCTACAGTAATATTTTTAAAAATTTTCACTAATAACCAGTTTGGATTTGTATCAGGAATGCAAGGATAGCTCAACATTAGGAAAACTCTAAACATAATAAATTTGATCAATAACAAAATATAAAAGTCACATGATCACATACTTACTAACTGACATCATATCAATAGATTTAGAATCCAGAGGGCCATTGAGGAAGCATACTAGTTACCTCCTGATAGAGGTGATAGACTCAAGGTGCAGAATGAAACATACATTTTTGGCCATGGTCGATGCAGGAGTCAGTTTTGCTTGACCAGGCATATTTGTTACAAGGGTTTGGTCTTTTTTTTTTTTCAGTTGTGGGAAAGAAATGCAAAGGAGAAAAATTATAAGTTTGCTAGTTGAAAATTTTTTTAAAAATTTAAATGGACCTAGAAAAGGTTTGACAAAACATAGAAAGCATCTATGTTCAAATATGCTCAAATCACAGAAATAAAAACACTCTTCCTTAACATGATCAAAAGTATCTAAAACAAAAGAGGCAGCAAGGTAGTGCAGTGCATAGAGCATGGGACCTAGAGTTGGGAAGACTCCTCTTTCTGAGTTCAAATCCAGCCTTAGATGCTTAGTACGTGTGTGACCCTGGACAAGTCACTTAACCCTGTTTGCCTTAGTTTTCTCATCTGTAAAATGAGCTGGAGAAGGAAGTGGCAAAGCACTCCAGCACCTTTGTCAAGAAAACCCCAAAAGTGGTCATGAAAGAGTCAGACATGATTGAAACCTGAACAAAAGGCAAAGAGGAAGTAAAGATGATCTCTATTCACAGATGGCCTGCTTAGAGAATTCTAGAGAATCAATGTTCTCCTGACTAAACATCCCCGTTTGTTAGGTGATTTACCTGCGGCATGGTCTATTGTCCCCTAACCACCTTAGTCACCCTCCTTTGGATACACTCCGGCTTATGAAGGTCACATGTAACTGAATACACTATTTCACATATGTCCTGATCATATTAGAGAACACCAGGGCTTCCTCATCCTGGGCCATCTGCCTGCAGGTAGCCTAGGACATTTGCTCTTTGGCTATTGTCGTTGGTTCATCTAGAGCAGCCAGTGGGGCACCATGGTGCACAGAGCAATGGGCTTTGAATCAGGAAATCTCATCTTCCTGGTTTCAAATCTACCTCAAACACTTACTAGCTGTGTGACCCTGGGCAACTCACTTAACCCTGTTGACCTCAGTTTCCTAATCTGTAAACTGATCTAGAGAAGGAAATGGCGAACGATTCCAGTATCTCTCTGCCAAGAAAACCCCAAAGTGGGGTCACAAAGAGTCAGACACGACTGAAATGACCGAACAACAACAACAAACCTGATTCATCTGGATCATTATTGGTATCACTATTGACTGATCTTGAGCACACTAAAACACCAAGCCCGCTTTCACACGAACTGTTGTCTAAGCACCCCTCATCGATCTTGACCTTTGAAGTGAATTTATTTTGACCTAACTGTAGGATTTCAGATGTTCTCTGTTAAAAATCATTTTATTAGATTCAGCCAAGTTTTTTAGTCTTTTGAGATCTTCTTGGATTCTGACAGACATCCAATGCTTTAATTATTCTTCCTAGCTTTATATGATCTGCAAATTTGACAAGCACACTTTCTATGCTTTCATCTAAGTCACTAAAAACAGCACGGAGCGAGGCAAGAGTGACGGGAAATTATGCCAGAGATTTCCTTCTGAGTTGATATTGGGCTTGTAATGACTGTTCTTTAAGTTCATACAATCAGCCACTTCTCCAGCTAGGATTTATATCAGATTTTAAAGTTTGCAAAACACGTTACAAATATTATGTCATCTTATTTTCACAACAACCCTGAGATGTAAGTGTTATATCATTTTACAGAGGAGGAAACTGAGGCAAATAGAGGTTAAGTGACTTGCCTAGGGTCACACAGCTAGTAGGGGTATGAGTCTGGTTTTGAGTTTCAAAGGTGAAGATATATGAGGGGTGGTTAGACATATGAAAAAGGTCTTGGGGTTTTAGTGTACTCAAGATGAATCAATAGTACAATATGACAGCCCCCAAAAGGCTGGTGTGCAGTGGATAGAGCACAGGGCCTGGAGTGAGGCAGACTTTTCTTCCTGAATTCAAATCTGGCCTCAGACACATACTAGTTGTGTGACCCTGGGCAAGTCACTTCACTCGGTTTGCCTCATGTTCCTCATCTGTAAAATGAGCTGGAGAAGGAAACAACAAACCACTCCAGGATCTTTACCAAGAAAACTACAAATGGAGTCATGAAGAATCAGACATGACTGAAAAACAACTGCATAACAACAACAAGACATGTGAAGTCAGGCAGATGGCCCAGAATAAGGAAACACTAGTGTTTTTATTTTTTTTAGAAGGCAGAGGAAGTATAACATTTATTTAGACTCCAGAGGACCAAATCCAAGAACCAATACCCCCAATTTGATATAGTAGCAGTTATATTCCAAAACCAGTAAGCCTGCCTCAATGTAGTAACAAGGAAATTATAACACAGTGTTATAGCAGGGAACCAAGTAACCTTCCCCCCCTGCTAGGGCCGTCCTGTAAACAATCACTCATGAATCCTAACTCTCTGCTTAGCAGTCTCCTCTGTAGCTCTGCCTAGTTGGTTCTCTCAATGTCTGCTCTTCAGCACCATCTTTTATAAAAAAAAATTATTTATTTAATTTATTTAATATTTTTAGTTTTCAGCATTGATTTTCACAAGAGTTTGAATTATAAATTTTCTCCCCATTTCTACCCTCCCCCCCACTCCAAGATGGCATATATTCTGATTGCCCCATTCCCCAGTCAGCCCTCCCTTCTGTCACCCCACTCCCCACCCCATCCCCTTTTCCCTTACTTTCTTGTAGGGCAAGATAAATTTCTATGCCCCATTGCCTGTGTATCTTATTTCCTAGTTGCATGCAAAAACTTTTTTTTGAACATTTGTTTTTAAAACTTTGAGTTCCAAATTCTCTCCCCTCTTCCCTCCCCACCCACCCTCCCTAAGAAGGCAAGCAATTCAACATAGGCCACATGTGTATCATTATGTAAAACCCTTCCACAATACTCATGTTGTGAAAGACTAACTATATTTTGCTCCTTCCTATCCTATCCCCCTTTATTCAATTTTCTCCCTTGACCCTGTCCCTTTTCAAAAGTGTTTGTTTTTGATTACCTCCTCCCCCTATCTGCCCTCCCTTCTATCATCCCTCCTTTTTTATCTCCTTCCTCCTTCTTTCCTGTGGGGTAAGATACCCAATTGAGTGTGTATGTTATTCCCTCCTCAGGTCAAATCCTATGAGAACAAGATTCACTCATTCCCCCTCACCTGCCCCCTCTTCCCTTCCAACAGAACTGCTTTTTCTTGCCACTTTTATATGAGATAATTTACCCCATTCTATCTCTCCCTTTCTATCTCTCTCAATATATTCCTCTCTCATCCCTTAATTTGATTTTTTTTTTAGATATCATCCCTTCATATTCAACTCACCCTGTGCCGTCTATATATATACACGCATATATACATGTATATTCCCTTCAGGTACCCTGATGCTGAGGTCTCATGAGTTATACACATCAGTTTTCCATGTAGGAATGTAAACAAAACAGTTCCACTTTAGTAAGTCCCTTATGTTTTCTCTTTCTTGTTTACCTTTTCATGCTTCTCTTGATTCTTGTGCTTGAAAGTCAAATTTTCTATTCAGCTCTGGTCTTTTCATTGAGGAAGCTTGAAAGTCCTCTATTTTATTGAAAATCCATATTTTGCCTTGGAGCATGATACTCAGTTTTGCTGGGTAGGTGACTCTTGGTTTTAATCCTAGCTCCATTGACCTCTGGAATACCATATTCCAAGCCCTTGGTTCCCTTAATGTAGAAGCTGCTGGATCTTGTGTTATTCTGATTGTGTTTCCACAATACTCAAATTGTTTCTTTCTGGCTACTTGCAGTATTTTCTCCTCAATCTGGGAGCTCTGGAATTTGGCTACAATATTCCTAGGAGTTTTCTTTTTGTGCTCTTTTTCAGGAGGCTATCGGTGGATTCTTTCAATTTCTATTTTACCCTCTGACTCTAGAATATCAGGGCAGTTCTCCTTGATAATTTCTTGAAAGATGATATCTAGGCTCTTTTTTTGATCATGGCTTTCAGGTAGCCCAATAATTTTTAAATTATCTCTGCTGGATCTATTTTCCAGGTCGGTGGTTTTTCCAATGAGATAGTTCACATTGTCTTCCATTTTTTCATTCCTTTGGTTCTGTTTTATAATATCTTGATTTCTTATAAAGTCACTAGCTTCCACTTGCTCCAATCTCATTTTTAAGGTAGTATTTTCTTCCATGGTCTTTTGAACCTCCTTTTCCATTTGGCTAATTCTGCCTTTCAAGGCATTCTTCTTCTCATTGGCTTTTTGGAGCTCTTTTGCCATTTGAGTTAGTCTATTTTTTTAAGGTGTTTCCTTCAGTATTTTTTGGGGTCTCCTTTAGCCAGTCATCGACTTGTTTTTCATAGTTTTCTTGTATCATTCTCATTTCTCTTCCCAATTTTTCCTCTACTTCTCTAACTTGCTTTTCCAAATCCTTTTTGAGCTCTTCCATGGCCTGAGACCAGTTCATGTTTTTCTTGGAGACTTTTGATGTAGGCTCTTTGATTTTGTTGACTTCTTCTGGCTATATGTTTTGGTCTTTGTCACCAAAGAAAGATTCCAAAGTCTGAGTCTGAATCTGAGTCCATTTTTGCTTCCTGGCCACATTCCCAACCAACTTACTTGACCCTCAAGTTTTTCATCGGGGTATGACTGCTTGTAGAGTATAGAGTACTTTGTCCCAAGCTTGAGGGGCTACACTGTTGTTTTCAAAGCTATTTCTACACAGCAAGCTCTGCCACACCAGCACCCCTCCTCCCCCAAGAACCACCAACCCGGACCACGACTCAGATTTAAGCTGGCTCTGCACTACTGCTCAGATCTGCCACTTAATTCCTCCCAGCAGGTGGGCCTGGGGCTGGAAGCAACTGCAGCTGTAGCTCTGTAAGCAGCCTCAGAACTGTACCACCTCTGCTGCCCGCAGGGTGGTGGCTGAACCGTGAACTCCTTTCACTCTGTCCCAACAGCTAACTAACCTTCTCTGTTATCTTTGGTGTTTGTGGGTTGAGAAGTCTGGTAACTGCCACAGCTCACTGATTCAGGGCGCTATGGCCTGTTCTGCCCGCTCTTGGTCTCGTTGTTCTGGGTGTGGCCTGTGCTGGGCTCTGCTTCGCTCTACTCCCAGCATGCTGTGGTAGACCTTATCTAGGGTCCATCCAGGCTTTCCTGGGCTGGAGCCCTGCTTCCCTCTGCTATTTCATGGGTTCTGCAGTTCTAGAATTTGTTCAGAGCCATTTTTATAGGTGTTTGGAGGGACCTTGGAGGGAGCTCACGCAAGTCCCTGCTTTCCAGCTGCCATCTTGGCTCTGCCCCTTCAGCGCCCTCTTAATGTCTGCTGCCTCAGTGTCTTCCTCTCAGTCCTGCTGCTCTTAGTTCTGCTGCTCTCAGTTCTGCTTCTCCTTCAGTTCTCAACCCTGTTGTTTTCTACCATGATCAGGCCACATCTGGAATATTGCATTCAGTTACAGGTGCCACATTTTAGAAAAGACATTCATACACTGGAGTGCATCCAGAGGAGAGTGACTAAGGTAACAAGGTTAGGGGAGAGGAGACCACACCATAGGAAAATCACTATTAGCAAATGGAGATGTTTATTAAGAGAAATTTCTGGGGAAGCTAGGTGGCACAGTGGATACAGCACCAATCCTAGGGTCCAGGAGGATCTGAGTTCAAGTGTGGCCTCAGATACTTGATGCTTACTAGCTGTGAGGCCCTGGGCAAGTCACTTAACCCTGATTGCTTCAGAAAAAAAAAAGAGAGAAAGAGAGAGAAGATCCTGAATCATCCTAACTCCAAGCCCTGCTTCTATGCACACTGCACCACCACGTTCTGTTCTGGGGACACTTCTCTTCTTCCTCTATTTTATTTGATTTGGAAATTTCATCAAGTCCAATGAATTCAATTATCATCTCAATGCTGATGATTTCCAAATCTACTTATCCAGCCCTAACTTCTACGCTGACCTCTAGACTTATATGTCCAACTGCTGTTGAAGATCTTGGAGCAGACATTCTGTAGATATCTTAAACTCAACATGTCCAAAATTGAACTTTTTTTCTCTGAAACCCTCTCCTCATCAAACTTTCCAACTGAGGGCACCATCATCCTCATGATAACCAGGGCTCACAAGCTAGTTGTCATCTGTGACTCCTCACTATCTCTCATCTTCCAAATCCAATCTATTGGCACAGCCTGTTGATTTTACCTTTGCAACATCTCTTCAGTATGCCCCCTTCTCTCTTCTGACAATGCCACTACTCTGGTACATCATCAGTTCATGCCCAAACTACTGCAATCACCTGCTGGTTGGTCTACCCACCACAAATCTCTCCCCACTCCAGTCTGTCCTCCACTCAGCTGACAAAATGATCTTCCTAAAGTGCAATTCTGGCCATATAACTCTGCCTCCCTGACTCAATAAACTCCAGTGACTCCCTATCACCTCCAGAATAAGAAATAAAATTCCCTGTTTGGTTTGTAAAACCCTTTATAGCTTGCTACCATCCCCCACCCCTAGATTTCTAGTCTTCACACGCCTTACACCCCTCCCCCTCCACGTACTCTGCAACGCAGTACTATAGACTGCTTTGCTGTTCCTAGAGCAAAACCCTCTGTCTCCTGACTCTAGGCACTTTTGCTGGCTGTCCCCTTCGCATTTAGTGCGGTATGGGGCACAAATGCTTAATAAGTGTTTATTAAATGATTTTTGAATTCACTCTTCTAACATTCTCTTCTTCTATCTTGTCCACAAGGATAGTATCATGTCCAATGCTTTGATGAAGTTAAGGCATACTATATCTATAGCATTCTCCTAGTGTCTCTTTCTAGTTTTAGGAGGACTCATGGAGTGGAGGGGAATGGATCCATAGCTATGATTTCACTGGCTTGAGACGTTCTTGGTATGGAAATTCCCTCCACTAATGTAAATCAGCAACTTATCCATAACACAGTTTTAGAGAGTTTACCAATGTCACTGAGAGTTTTGATTCCTTACCCACAATCCCCTAGCTATCAGAAGTGGAATTGAAGTCAGGTCTTTCCTACTCCAAGGCTCATCCTCTACCTTTAATTTCTTGCTGTCTTTCACCTGTTTTTGTAAGAGAGAAATGTTTCTCATTGGCGTGACCCATTCTTGATCTAGCCTTGCTTGCTCACCAACCATCCATTTAATTATATGCCCTAGATTTGCCAGAGTTTGAAGTCAAGTTTGTTGGCCCATAGCTTGCAGATTCTAACCTCTTCCCTTTTTGAAAAATTGATATATTTTCCCTCCTCTGATTCTATAATACCTCTTCAATGTGTTCTCCATGTTATTTTAAAGATCACTGATAATGGCCAGCAATCATGTCCACCACTTCTTTCACATCCTGGGTTGTATTGTGTCTGGACTCAAAGATTTAAACTTATGGGGATGGGGGTGGGAAGGACAGGTAGGTGCTTTCTCATCTTCTCATTTATCTTGAATTTCAACTCCCTGTTAATCATATTACCCCTTTTCTTCAGTCCAAAAATGATTCTCCTTTGAAAAGAAAAAGGAAGTAAAACAAGAATTGAGTAGTGTAGCTCTCTTTTTATAAGCCTTCTCATTATCATCTAATACATTATTATCATTCCAGCTACATCAGGCAGTGATCCTATCCCTAGTCTGTTCTCACCTCCATTAGGGTCCTTTAAAAAATGTTCCCGGTTACCTTTAGTGTTCACTGCCAGTCTCAGCTCTTTTTTGTGCTTTAGCATGCCTGATACAAATCTCATGGAACTATCAGATCCTTTTGGATTCATCTTTAGTTACCTACTCATTTCCATCAGCTTTTTATGTGTCATTTAAAAATCTGAATTGATCACTGAGTTCCCTATGTAGTCAACTCCCCTGTTCATTCTTCATTGAAATTATTTCCATTTGAAGACTCATGATGGAGAATCCTACCCAGTTCCTGAGAGAGAGTTGATGGACTGAATATGCAGAATGAGGCCTACATTTTCAGACTTGACCAATAAGAGAATTTGTTTGTTCAGTTATTCAAATTTCTTATGAGGTTTTGGGTTGGTTCCACCCCAATTTCCCCTTGCCCCCTACATTACCTCAGTGAGTAGGGAAGAGGGAAGAAGCGAAAATAAATGCTTGATAACTGGGGAAAATTATTTATTTATGTTTTCAAAATTTCATTCTTCTTCCCTACTTCCTTCTTTAGGATTTTTCATCCTTCTTGGATCACCTTTTACTAAGGAACTTTGGACCACAGCACACTGCCTAGTTATTCCATGAATTTTTCACATCCAGTCTCTCGTAACCTAAAGCATAAGCCATTCCCCAATAGTTAAGTGGTCAAAGGATATGAATAAACCTTTTTCAAAAGAAGACTTACAAACTATTAACAACCATATTTAAAAGTTCCAAATAACTAATAATAATGAGAACGAATTAAAATCATTGACATTTCACTTCATGACTATCGAATTGGCAAAGACAGTGAAAGAAGAAAATAGTTGGTGATACAGGGACTGCAAACAGACAAGTGCATTAAAATACTGTTAATGGGACTGTGAACTGATCTAAACATTCTGGAAAACAATTTGGAATTATTCAAGAAAAACCACAAAAATGTTCATGCCCTTTGACCCAGTATCCCACTATTGGACACGTACTCCAAGGAGGTTAAAAAAAAAGGCAAGAAAATTCCAAATATACCAAAATATTTGAAACAGAACTTTTGTGGTAGCCTCCCCCTCCCAAAAAAAAATGCCAAAAAACAAAAACCCAACCAGGAAACAAAGTGGATGTCCATTGACTAGGAAATGGTTGAACTGTTATATGAATGTACCAAAACACTATTGCACTGTGAGAAATGATTGATATGAGAAAATCAAAAGAACATGGGAAGACTTGTATGAACTGATGCAGTACAAAGTAAGTAGAATCAGAAGACTAATGACTACAATAATGTGAACAGAAAAAAAACCCCACAACAGTAAAAGGAAGCCAAACTTTAATTAATTATAATAGTCAATGTTGACTCTATAAGCCAGACAATGAAATATTTCTCCCTTCTTTTGATAGAGAAGTAGGAAACATTAAATTATGTCTCTGAAGCAGGTACTATGTTAGTTGAGTTTATTTAACTGTTTTTATTTTTTACAAGAGAGGGTTCAATGGGTAGGAGTTATATTGGGATATAGTTGTGATTTAAAAACAAAAAGCAATGATTAAGAAAAACAACTGTAATGCAATACTATTGTCTTGTAAGAAATGATGAACAGGCAGACTTCAGAAAAACCTGGAAAGACTTACATGAACTGATGCTGAGTGAAGTGAGCAGAACCAGGAGAACGTGGTACAAAGTAGCAACCACAGTATGCGAGGACTGATTTTGATAGACTTAGCCCTTCTCAGCAATGAAAGTACCTAAAACATTTCCAAAGGATTCATGATGGAAAATGCCATCCACATCCAAAGAAAGAACTATGGAGTCAGAATGCAGAGCAAAGCAGACTATTTTCTCTTTTGTTTTGTTTCCTTTCTCATGGTTTCTCCCATTCGTTATAATTTTTCCATGCAACATGACTAACGTAAAAATGTGTTTAATAGGAATGTATGTGTAGAGCCCATATCAGATTGCCTGCCATCTTGGGGAGGGAGGGGGAAGGAGAGGGAGGAAATTTAAAACTTATGGAAAGGAATGTTGAAAACTGAAAATAAATAAATAAATTTTTAAAAAGAAAGAAAGAAAAACAACTAAGGATACGCATCTTATTATGCTTGGTTTTCATCTCTTTTGCCATAATAAATTCTAAAATGAAGTGTCCCCTTCCTGTGACTCCCATCATTTCTGCTTTAGCAGCTGGTTCATCTTTGTTGATCAGAAATAGTAAAGTCCAAAAGAAAGAATGAATGAAGGAATGAGTGAATGAATAAATGAATGAAAAAGCATTTATTAAGTGCTTACTATGTGTCAAGAACTCTGTGAAGTTCTGGTGATACAAATGTAAAAGTGAAGACAGTCTATACTTTCAAGGAGCTCACACTCTAATGAGGGAGGACAATATTTATGGGAGGATTCCACTGCAGGAAAGATGGAAGGGCCGGTGATCCTAAGGGTTCAGTTAAAAGAAAGGCATCAAGTCGCAGAGATCCTTAGGGTCCATTTAAGGTCAGATAGCAATGCTTGGGGGTCTGGAGGACATAGTTGCAGTTCAGATTGTAAATCTGAGTGGAACAGAGAGTGTAGTGGCAGGACAGGTGCTAAGGCCCAGTGGTCTTCTATCTTAGTAGAGAGGTTGTAGTTGTTAATTACTTGCTTATCCAAGAATGTGAGTGATCATGTCTATTTAGCCAAGGAGAAAGGGTGGTATTGGAGAGACCCAACCCATCACCACTGAGAAAGGGGGTATAGGCCTGAAGGCTAGAATGAAATGAGGATTTTAGATTCCTTCCAGAAGTGGTGGACATGGTGGGAAGGGAGTGGTCATTGTCCAGCCAGAAGAGGGAAAAGGGAAGGGAACACTGACAGGAAGGTTGAAAATGGGGGGAAAATTTCCTACAGTGCTTGTTCCTGCTTGTGCCTCTGGATAGGTGGGCCAGTGGTTGTGCCAGAAGGTTAGTCAATTAAGGTTAGTCAAAATGTTATCAACTGCTCTGCTTTTGGCAGATTGCCAGCAGCATTTATGAATGCTTGAAATTCTCCACCACAACGATGTCATCCTTCCATGCCAGGTTAGTGATCTGAACTACTTGTCTATTCCATCCTTCTGTCCAGGTGGACTGAGGTATATTCCCATAATGTTATCATTAAGGTTTTTCTGTTCTCTAATCCTACTCAAAAATGTTTTCCGCCTTGTTGAAAGTTCCTTTGGATTCCTAGAATTCCTTACAAAAACATTACCTTTTCAATTTGGAACTGTGACTAGAGAGTTATTAAACTGTGCATCCCTCTGATCCAGTTCTATCACTTCTAGGTCTATACCCCAAAAAGGTCAAAGAAAGAGAAAATGACCGATATGTATAAAAATATGTATGTCAACTCTTTTCATAGTAGCCCAAAATGGGAAATTAAGGGGGTGTCTACCTAATAGAGAATGCTTAGGGCCCAGGGGTGGGGAACCTGAAGCCTTGAGGCCACATGTGGCCTTTGAGTCAAAGGGCCACACTTGAGGACCTAGAGGGCCGCATGTGGCCTCAAGGCTGCGGTTTGCTCCATGCCTTAGTCAAATAGTGGTGTATGCTTTATACTGTTATTGCTCCATAAGAAATGACAAAATGGACACTTTTAGAGGACACTGGGAAGTTCTTTATGAACTGATTCAAGGTGAGGTGAGCAGAAGTAGAGAGACTTATATAATAAAAACAATCTTACAGAGAAAAATAACTTTGGAACTCTGATCAAAGCAATGGAAAGCCATGAGCCAAGGGGACTGAAGATGAAATGTGCCACCTTCCTCCTGACAGACAGGTGATGGACTTAAGAGACAGGATGAAACATATTTTTGAATGTGGTCAATGTGGGAATTTGTTTTGCTGGACTATGAATATTTGTAACAAGGGTTTTATTATCTTTTAAATTGTTCAGTGGAGGAGCAGGAAGTGAGAGGGAGAGATAAATGCTTATAAAAGAAATACATTAAAAGTAAATAATAATAATTTAAAAATATATCTTTTTAATGTAAAATGCTCTTCTACCTCATCCCTTTCTCTATTCAGTTCCTTTTGAATGAAATATAGCCTTCCAGAGCCATATGTCAGTCATAGCTCCCATACCAGCAAGTTTAAAGTAATAGCAATGATATTCAAGTACAATGAAATACAAATTTGTTTTCTTTTCATTAAGGTCTCTAGTTTACCCTATTTGTTACACATAATTTTTTCAACTTGTACAGAGACCTCTGAGGTCATGGGTTTTATTGCTGGATTCCTTCTTAGATACTGTATGCTGGGAATAATTGGTTCTTTCTTTTGCTATTCTCCTATTTGTAGCTCCTACAAATGGTAAAGGCAATACTGTACTGTGCATACCTGCACAACTTGGCAGTGGATAGGGGCCAAAGTTAAAACAGGCTAAACTTCTCTGAGCCACAGATAGGTTTTTAGTGACTCACTTTCCAAGTAAAGGTATAATTAATGATTAAACTATTTTACAAATAAACCATATAAAAGGGGGAAATTTCAATTAATATCAATTTACTTAATAATTACTTAAGATTTTTATTTATCACATTAATGTTAAAAAAATTATTTTGCTAAGTGGTACAAGTTTTAGCACATTTTTCAGATTTTCTTACTGTTCACATTTAATTAATGGAATGTATTGCACTTGACAGCAATCAGTTTATCATATTCTGGAAGCATGTTTGAAATTGATTTCTTTAGAAATCTGAAAACTAACCTTAGGAGCCGCCACATTTTCTGAATTTATTTTCTTGGAAAACATTGTTCCCCATTGAGATTTTTCAACAATTTGGATGCTTTAATTTCTTCTTCATTGGTATCCAATTTGCGTAAGTCAGGATGTTTTGATTGAAAATGGCAATGAAGATTGTATTCCATTGGAACGGCTATTACTTCTCAGCAAACAAGGCACAGTATTTTGTCTCTTGTTTAAGTAAACAAGTATCTATTTATCTGCTCTGGATTAACACTCTATGTTCTGATTTGATCATCCATTTCTTTTTATCACACATTTTACAAAGTCACCCTAAAAACTTTAATGTTAGAACCAAAAAATCTCCACAGCAACTGCTCATACAAAGAAATACTGAACTGAGTGTCTAACCTTGGAGAGAGTACCAGACACTCATATAACTTGCAGGGCAGCCACACAATGAGGGAGGAGAAGAAGCCCTTGTGTTATTGCCACTCATTGCATAGCAGCCATCAGCTGCATTGGTGCATGCCTGCACTCACTTTGGCCCTGTTCAACACGAGTAATGACCAGACTAGTGACAGACTGATGATGGTGGGTTGCCCTGGGTCATGTGACAAGCAGGAGAGATTGCAGAGTGGCAAGCCACTTGCCAAGTTACATGATGGACACAATAATGACTAATGGAAGGCAGGTTAAGCAGGGCATGGACAAAGCACATTACATCTTTACTTTCTTTTATATTCTCTACATTCTTTGAGGGCTGCCAGAAATCCTTTGGCAGGTTGCAAGCAGCCTGTGGGCTGTATGTTGCGCAGGCCTTGTATAATGGATAGAGAGCTGATCTCAAGGTCAGGCTAGCTCAGGTTCAAATCCTCCTACCTCTAACAATTTTTGGTCTCAAGACCCTTTTATACTCTTATAAATCCTTAAGGAACACCCCCCACCAAGAACTTTTGTTTATGTGGGTTATATATATATATATATAGATAGTTGCATATTAGAAATTAAAACATCTTTGTACTATTATGAGAATAATTTTTATCTCATCAACCCCCAAAGGGGTTTCAAGGACCTCCAGGGATCCCTAAAATAAGACTACAAGAAAGCATTTTTATTAGTATGTATTAGACATATAACTTGGGGTTCAACCAAGATGATTTACATAAGACTTTCCACATTGATGGAGAGGAAGATAACTCAACACTGCCTGCCAAGAGGAGGGATAAGGTTGGATTTGGAACATGGGAAACGAAAGACATTCTTCTTTCTTGCTTTGACAGAGGACATATGGTTTTCTAGAACCTCTTTGGGGAGAAACAGAGCAAAAGACAGAGAGAGACACAGACAGACAGATAGACACAGAGAGAGAGAGAGAGAGAGAGAGAGAGAGAGAGAGAGAGAGCTTTAAGAGACACCTACACTTGGGAGCAAGAAGAGGAGGGAAAACCAGCAAGAGATCTAGAAGAAATGGTCAGACAGGTAGGAGAACCAGGGAAGAGCACTATCACAGAAGCCAAAGAAAGGAAAAATATTATATTTGAGAAAAGACATTGGTCAGAAGAATCAAAAGCTGAAGAAAGCTCAAGGGGCATGAGGACTGAGAAAAAACCATTTGATTTAGGAACTATAAGATCATTTGCCACATTGAGAGAGGATAGATCAGAGTTCAGACTACAAGTGACTTTGCGGGTCACAAATTCACAGTCACTGAGAGTTGGAGTTGATGTGATTAAATAGTCATTGCCGTTCAAGACATCACCTTTGAGACAGGATCTAGTGGTGATTGTCTGAAACATGTTTGAATGTTCATAAAGTACTAGAGAGGAGAAAGGTGTTGGAAGAATGACTGAGATAATTTTAGTGTCAGTGGAAGTATTCTGGGGGGCAGCCAGGTGGCACAGTGGATAGAGCCATTGGAGTCAGGAAGACTCATCTTCCTAAGATCAAATCTGACCTCAGACACTTACTAGCTGTATGACCCAGGGCAAGACACTTAACCCTGTTTGCTTCAGTTTCCTCATGTGTAAAATGAGTTGGAGAAGGAATGGCAAAACACTCCAGGATCTTTGCCAAGAAAACCTCAAAATGGGGTCATGAAGAGTTGGACACAACCGAACAACAACAACATGGAATTACTCTTCTTTGCACTGGTTCTGAGAACATTAGGGCTTATTTTCACAAAGTTGGTCTTACCAGGATGCAACCACCAATCTACTCTTCTATCAATGTCCCAGAGACCCTGGGCCTCCTACTCAGAACAAGCCTGTTGTGTGTGTGCTATAGTGCACAAACCTAAACAGGGCTCTAAGAAGATGACTATCCACTGGTATGATGAAAGGACCATTGGATTTGTCTTTGGAAGGCTTCCAGGGCTGCCTTTGAGTCTTGGTTCTAACACCAGCTGTCTTATTTGAAGTAATTCCCTTCAAAGTGCAGTGGAAAGAGCATTGGAGTCTGACTTTTTTTAGAGTCTGAAGATCTGTCATTTAATAGTTGTGTAACCTGGGACAAGTAACTTCTCTGAACCTTGTATGGAAAACGAGAGGGACAAACCAGATAGTCCCCAAGGTCCTTTAGAAGTTCATGAGCCCAAAACCTTCAGTTTCCATGACCGCAAAATAAGGTTAATAATACCCTACCTACTACAAGGGATTGTTATGGGGAAAGTACTTTATAAGCTTGTGAGTGCTGTAGAAGTGTGAGTTATTATTAGCTACAGCCAGCTGCTAACAGGGTATAATTCCGTCCTTCCTCCTTAGAAAAATAACAACAGCTGATATTTGCATAATATTTTGTAAAACACTTTTCATCCATTTTTCTCACTTGACACTCAGAAAAGTCTCATGAGGGCAAGTATCATTAGTCCATTTTACAGATGAGGAAACTGTAGATTAGATAGGCTGTGACTTAACCTGGGTCTCAGAGAATCCTGGTCTCCTGACTCCAAGTCCACTGTTCTTTTCATAACTCTAGGCCACTTTCCTAAAATAATAATAATAATAATAACTGACATTTACATGGTGCTCAAAGTTTTGCAAAGCACTTGACATGCAGTATCTCATTTGATTCTGTCAACTCTTTTGCCCCCAGAAAAGGGATTGATAAGCAAATCAGCATTACCATGGCTACTCTTAAGAATGTGACAATTTATTGTCCTGTGTCTTCACTCTGAATCCCTGGGATTCTGAATTGTAGACTGCCCAAGCAGAAATTCCTTCACTAGGCACCATTACCTGTTCTCTTGTATCTATCCAGGTTAGTCTTATTCCTCCTATGTCCCTATCCTGTTCTACCATATCCTTCCATTGTTTCTTTTGGAACCCAATTTTGTTAACAAATATTAGACTTGTGGTGTTCTCCACATCTTAGGCAATACCACTGTGTATGTGTGTGTGTGTATGTATATATGATATAAATGTGTATATATAAAAATATGTATATATGATATATACATATATACATATACATACACATACATACATACATACATACATACATACATATATATATATACACACACACACATATACATGCATTGCTTTTCCCAATAGAATATAAGTTCCTGAAAGCCAAGGACCATCTAGGTTTTGTCTTTGTATCCCCTTTGTATGTATCTAGGGGATAGTGCCTGGCAAATACACACACACACACACATGCATGCACATATATAGTGTATGTATATGTGTGTATATATGTATGTGTGTATATATATGTGTGTTTGTGTACTTTAAAAGTGCTTGTTGAATTGAACAGAAATCAATCCATAAGCATTTCTTAGGAGCCCACTATGTGCTAAGAACTGGGGAATGATTGTATTTATTTGGGAATTCCTCCAGAAGACTGGAAGTGTCCACCCTTGCCCAGCCTGTGCAAGCCTCATCCTTGTCCTGTCCATCTTTTTCTACACCTGCCTCACTTTCTCCCTATACACCATGATAGCTGTAGAGCATCTTTGCTTTCCATCTGTCAGCTCTCACTCTTGCCACATCACCAAACCACCCTCTCTTTCTCTCACAACACTTTGATGACATCTGCTGTCCCTCAGTTGTGTGTTGTAGTTTGCTCACACTCACCATGCTATTACTGCTGTCTTTTTTCAGTTATGTCCAACTCTTCGTCACTCCATTTGGGGTTTTGTTGACAAAGATACTGGGGTGCTTTGCCATTTCCTTCTCCAGCTCATTTTACAGGGGAGGAAGCTGAGGCAAAGAGGGTTCAGTGACTTGCCCAGAGTCACACAGCTAGTAAAAGTCTGAGGCAAAATTTGAACTCAGGAAGATGAGTCTTCTTGACTCTGGGCCTGGCCTTCTATCCACTGTGCCGCCTAGCTGACTATCTTAAAAATACAAGGGGGAAAAAGCCATTAGAGCATATCCTGGGATGAGGAAGTATGGTATAGGGAGAAACCCACTGAACATGGATTGGTAGAGACCTGGGTTCAGATCATACCTCTGTGATCCCTCATCTCTCTGCATTTAGTTCCTTCCTCTGTACAACGAGGAAATAGAATGAAATAATCTCTGATATCCTTCCTAGTCTGACATTCTGTTATCCTATGTAAAAACCACTTTAACCTAGCAGCAGGGTATGCTGGAGCCAGCTCTTACCGTCTCCCAAGCCGATGGTTAAATTTTCAGTGTGAGCATTTACACGTCAGAAAAGCTGCAAACGCTATATATAAATCAGCGTTTGATTTAATGTGCTGGTGATTGTCTTGACTTAAGGAAGTGTTAGAGAAAATATTAATCAGGAAAATTAAACTTAAAAGCATTTCTCCAGGAGGGTAGGTTGTTAAACATTTACCAGTACACTCCTTGTCAAGCAGTCCCTCAATTCAATTCAATACGTATTTGTTAAATACCTGTTAGGTAGAGAAGGTACTACAGGGTGGGGAGGAGGCATAGTGAATATAGTAGCAAACCTGGAGTAAGAAGGACTGGAATTCAAATCTGGTCTCAGACACTAGCTGTGTGGCCTTAGGTAAGTCACTTAATCTTGTTTGCCTCAGTTTCTTCATCTGTAAAATGAATTGTGTCTGACTCATCATGATCCCATTTTTGGCTGTCTTGGCAAAGATACTGACATGGCTTGCCATTCCTTCTCCAGGTCATTTTACAGATGAGGAACATGATAGAGAGGTTATGGACTCAAAATTCATGTGACATAATTTGGATAGGATGGGGGGGGGAGTATAGCCTACATAGGTGTTTGTTTTGCTTGACTATACATATTTGTTATGGGGGGAAAGGGTTGTTTTTCTTGGTTTCCCATTTGGAGAGAGGGGAAGTGGGAGGGAGAGAAGATGGATCTTCATTTGAAAAATAACATTTTTTTTAAAAACTAGGTATATTGTTGAATATTGTTTGTGAAAGCTGGCTTGTTCCATACTAATATTTTCATCAAGGATGCCCTTATAAAGCTTTTATGTAGATGGGAGGATAGGGATATGAGATCATGGTTGATGATATTTTTCGGGGGGGGGGATCTTCTTTTGAAATCAATAAAATCTAAGACTTTTTTCTATGCCTTTAGTATCTTCTTCTGTTTTAGGTACTTTGTAAATCTGTCCTTCAACGCCTTCATAATTATAATCCCTGTAGTATGGATTCCCTCTCCATATACTTGATTCAATCCAGTTGCTTTTTTCCTCTTAGTTTTCTTTAGGAACATTTCTATTTCCTCTGTAAGTGCTTCTGGGATTGTGATGCTAGAGTCCAAGTGGTACCATTATCCTTGATGAAGAAGATTTTTGCAAATCTTTTCCATTTTTCTACTGTTTGTAGTCCTCTATTTTCATCTTTGAATGCCCTTGGGATGATTTTGCTTCGTTGGATATCTTGCCAAGCTTTCTTTAGATTGGTTTTACCCTCCACTGCTTCTCATTGCTTTATAAAAAATAATGCTGCTCATAATTATTCTTCTTCAGTGGATTTTACAAATGACTTCATGTTCTCACTCAATGTTGCCAGCCTGCCTTTGGAAGTCATCTCTCTCTATTTGGTAAACAGGTCAAATTTTTGTCGACTGAGGCACTTCGGGTTCTTTTGGTCTTTGTGTTGTAGCAGTTAATTCACATCTGTTTAATTCCTGAATGAGATCATCATAATCAGCGTCAGTGTCATTTCTGTTGTCCATTTCCCATTTTTTGCTTTCAATTCCTTGTTTAAATAATTTAGGTTTAATCTTCTTAATTGTAGGCTTTCATTTTCTCATTGCTATACTTTTTTCCTGGTTACTGCAAATTCTGCTCTTAATTCTCACAAATTCATAGTCTGTCTTAAGTATAGCTGACTCAAGTATAACTCTCATATCCATGACAAAACTTAATTACCCATACTAAGCCATTGGGCATATAAAGAGAAAAACAAAATAATCTTTGCCCTTAATGAAGATACATGCCAATGAGGAAGACAGTCTGGTCATATACAGGTAAATGTAAGATATATACAAATCAAATACAAAGGAATCTTGGAGAGGAAGGCCCTAATAGCTGGGGCAAATCAGAAAGGTCTTTCTCTGTGGAGGCTCTTGATCTAAGTCTTGAAGGAAACCAGGATTCCAGGAGGCAGTGGCGAGGAAAGAGAGTTCTCCAGGTGTGGGAGACCTCTAGTAAAAAGGCATGGAGGTAGATGAAGTGTAGCATTTGGATAGCTAAGTAGTGCTAGAGCAGCTTGGTGGCACAGTGGATAGAGTGCCAGGAGTCAGGAAGACTCATCTATCCTGAGTTCAAGTCCAACCTCAAACACTTACCACCTGTGTGACCCTGGGCAAGTCACTTAATACTGTTTGCCTCAGTTTCCTCATCTGTCAAATGAGCTGGAGAAGGAAATGGCAAACCACTCCAGGATCTTTGCCAACAAAACCCCAAATGGGTTTGCCCCCAAAAGTGTCAGACATGGCTGAAATGACTGAATAAGCACAGAGATAATTCACAAAGTGAGAGAATAGAGAGAGAAAAGAAAAGAGGACCTAAGAAAAAAAGCCTTGGGGGCTGAGGGGCATACAAAGTTAGGAAAAGGAACATAGATGATGATCCAGAAGAGGAGACCAAAGAGAGCCCAAAAAGGTAAGAGGAGAACCAAGAGAGAGCAGTGCCACGAAAACCCAGAGAGGAGGGGGAGGGGAGTGTCTCCAGGTGGAGAGGGGAGTTAAAATGCTAGGTGCTACAGAGATTCAGGAGAAGAAAAGTCCATTAGAGCAAGCAGTTAAAAGATCATTAATTCAACAGAAGGAACAACCTTGATTCCAGAAGACCAATGATGAAGCATGCTATCTATAAAGGGACTGAGGGTACAGAATTAATATATATCATTATATATTAAGATATATTTGGATAGAACATATTTATATGTATATATATATGTTTGTGTGTGTATATTTGGACATGGTTAATGCAGGAATTTGTTTTACTTTTCTATGCATATTTGTCATAAGGGTGTTTTTTTCTTTTTTCTTTTTCTAGTGGGGAAGGGGCAAGTTGGAAGAAAAAACAGATGTTCATTAATTGAAAAAAATGGAAGAAAAACAAGAGCTCATTGGTGACTGGACAAAACAATTCCAATTGAAACATGAAGCCAAAAGAATGGTTTCAGAGGGCTAAGAAGAGAGAAGAGAAGAAGTAGAGGCACCTTTTTCTCTACCAGTCTGGATAAGGGAGAGGAGAGAGACAGGTTTATAGCTAGCAGGGATAGTAGGAACTAGTGAGAGTTTTTGTTTTTGTTTTTTAAGGATGGGGGAGATGGGCAGAGAAATAACAAGTATGGGAAGAGATTGAAGATTACAAAGAGTGAGGGGATGGTAGTGAGAGATAATCCACTAAAGAAAATGGGAGGAGGTGGGATCAAGGGTCCACAGAGGGGTTTGCTTTAGCAAGAATAAAGTCCACTTCTTCATCAGATCCTGGAATAAAGTAAGAAATTGTGTGTGTGGGGGGGAGGTAGGAAGGGGACTCAAGGAGTTGAGATGAGAAGGATTTTATGTTAAATGGCTTTGATTTTCCCACTCCGAGGTGAGATTCTCAGCTAAGAAAATGGTGGGAGAATTGTGACAGGTTTGAGGAGATTGGGAAGGTCTGGAACAACTGCAAAGGCAAATGAGATAAAGCTTTAATTAGGGAGGAATAAAAGGATTTCTTTTCTATGCTGAAGGTCCATTTGATCAGATTGCATAAAATTATAGTGGACCTAGTCAACATGGTCCTGTAACTTCCTCTAGTTCTGTTCAGCAATGCATTAAGTAGAAGTGGAAAAGGAGAATGGCAGGAATAATTCAAAGTTGGAGCAGTGGCAGGACAAGAAAGGAAAGAATTTGAGAGCAGAAGACAGTGTGGGGTTGAACTTGTTCTTAATTGGTCAAGATTGGGAAGGGAAGCAAATATGGCCAGAGCAGGGGTGATGGCCTGGGTGGAGAGATTGGTGTTCCCAGGGAGGATAAAGAACAGGCATAGTAGGAGAGGTACAGAAAAGAAAAGATGTTAGGAGTTGTTGATCAGTTAGAGGAATTCCAGAGTTTGGGGACATGAATAGTTAACACCTGTAAGTGATAGCAAGACCAAGAGTATGACCATTCCCATGTGGATCAGAGGAGTGAGTCACAAGGACTGAGGAACTGGAAAGTTGGAGTATTTAAGGGAACATCCATATATATGTTGAAGTCCTGTGTTGGGAAGTCCAGATTTGGGGTGGAGAGGGAGATTGTAAGCCAGGGACTGAACTTATTGGAAAAAGAGGAAGAATATCTTGGGGGTTGGTACATAAAAGTCAGCAAGATCTTGATCATGGAGAAAATAAACCTCAAAGAGGATAAATTGCTGAGCAAGGGTAATAGAGAGAAAGCTTGGTAGGGAACAAGGAGTATTCTGACTCCCACTCAGGGGATATGAGAGACAGAATGAGTAGCAATGGAACGGATGGTCAGGATTTAGCATCACCCAGGGAGGGCTGGGTCTCACTCATAGAAGATGGGAAGAGCAAGGGAGGAAAAGATCCAAAATGAAGGGAAGTTTATTGATTATAGATTGGGACTTTTAGGACAAAGTGGAAAGGGATGGGCAGAGTTAGAGTGTGGTGTTGGGGGTGGAAACGTTAAGTTGGGGATGACAGACACTAGAGAAAGATTTATTCTTAGGCAGTTAGGGATCTAGAATCACAATGACTGGGAAATCAAGAGGGTTTGAAAGTTGATAAATGAGTCTAGATGGAGTATATGTGGACGGGAAGAAGTCCAGTGAAGAAAGCAGGTGATAAAAAATGGATATGTCTGATGCAGAAATTTGCTTTACTTGACTTCATATCTGTTACGACTGGCTTTGTTTTACTTTTTTCTTTCTCAATAGGAGAAAAAGAAGAGAGAGAAAATAAATTTTTGTTAATTGAAAAAATAAAATTAAAAAATGTATTATTTGAAAAAAAAAGGAAAATAAAATGAGCTGCATTTTTAAAAATTCAAGGTTTTGCTTCAGGATCTTCTATCCCCGGGGTGTTGTTGTTGTTGTTGGGTAGGGCCTCCATTTAGAGTTTTCTTAGCAGAGATACTGGAGTGGTTTGCTATTTCCTGGTCCAGCTCATTTTACAGGTGAGGAAGCTGATGCAAAAAGAGTTAAATGAGTTGCCCAAGGTAAGTGTCTGCTAGTAAGTGTCTGAGGTCAAATTTGAACTCTAGGTCTAACACTGTAGCCTCTGCGCCACCTAGCTAACCTATCCCTAGGGTAGCAGTATGCAGCTTCAGTTCCCAGGAGAATTCTCTCCACCCATAAGGCAGAGTAAATTGATCCTCATAGAAGGGTTATGATTGACCTCATTTTACAGATTAGGAAACTGAGGCCTGGAGCAGTTTAAGTGACTTGCCCTTACTGGAAGCATTTCTTTTTAGGCCCATCTCAGGTCTCTCTTCCTCCAGGAAACCTTCCCTGGCCACCCCAGTCCTTTGGGTGATACTTCCCACCTTGAATCTCTACAGTATTTAGTCTGCCACTCAATATACTGTTATTTTTCTCTTTTTGTGTTCTATGAGACCTGCTAAGACAGACTCCCAACTCTGAATCCCCAGCACCCTGCCTGGGGTTCTGCAACTAACAGGCACTTACTATGTGTGCTGGACTAGGAATGCAGGTCAAGAGCCTTTCAGGTAAGATTGTCTCTTGTCCCATACTTTAGCAGGCATCCCAGGCTCCTCACTACTTTTACCTGGGTATAATAAATCCAGGACTTAGCTAACTTTTGTGGAATTTTGAATAGGAAAAAAGAATGCTCCTTTGGACTTGGGCTTACCTTGACTGCAAATTGAAGGAAGACATACTGTAAGCCTTTGGGTGAGTTTCAAGTCTTAATTGCTCCCATCAATGCCCACACGTGGCTATGAATACAGGCCTCATTTTTTTTTTGCCCTTGTGTTCTTTCCTACTCTAAGGTGAAGATGTATTGGACTAGGCTGTGGCTTTGTGAGCTTTGAATGTTGGGAGAGTGAGCTTCCGGAGGTCCAAGAGTAGGAATTGATGCCATATTTTGCATATAGTCAATCCTAGTGAGGAGAGGAGGCTTGACCAACTGACTCAGCATAGAAATAAATCAAAGACATCCAAGAGGGAGTCCCAGAAGGGAATTTGGTGGGGTTAAAATTATGGAGAAAATGCTCTAAATTTGAGCAGGCTCTCCCTAGGGACCAAGGCAGTGGAGGTGAGAACGTGCCCTTGGTGCTTGGAGGAAATTTCTGTTCTTGCTAGGGGAAAGGAATAAGCATTTATGTAGTTCCTACTATGTGCTAAGGGGTGTATGGGGTGTTCAGGAGGACTGACACCTCTGATATAAGGGCTTGCTGAGCCCTTTTCAGGGCTGCTCATCCACCTTTGGTATCTACCTGTCACCTAACTCTCACCTGTGGCTTCAAGAAGCTGTAACATGCACAGTGGCCACACTCTGGTAAACCATCTTGGGAGAAGGGCTAAACCAAGTTGAGGGTAACAAAGAGGCCTCAGACTCTTTGGTGAATCAGGGAGTGATCTACCCCAAGCATGTGAAGACTTACCCTGGTGAAATGGGCAGATGAGAACAATTGGTTCCAATGGCAATGAAAATCAAGCAGGTGCTGTGGAGCACCTAGAGCTTGGTCAGACGTGGAAGGTGCAGAGGCCATCCACTGCATCCCTTACCATTGCCAGCCATCCTGACTTTTGTCTTGCCTTTGGATATCATGACTCTGGAAGAGTGAAGCTGACACTTTGTACAACTCTGCCCTCACTTAAATCCAATCCACATATGAATCAACAACAAAAAGCAGTCACTGTGTGCAAAGTAAGAAGTTTTACAATAATTATCTCATTTGATCCTCACAGCAACCCTGGGAGGTAGGTGCTGTTATTATCCCCATTTTGCAGTTGAGGAAACTGAGGCAAATAAAGGCTAAATGATTTGCCGAAGTATCTAAAGCTGGATTTGAACTCAGGTCTTCCTGACCCCAAGCCCAGCACTCTATCTACTGCATTACCTAGCTATTATATCTTCTTAGCAAATATCTCTTTGAAAAAAAAACACACTAAAAAAAATTAAATACCCCTTTGGGAAGAAAAGTGCCAGTGGAAAGATTGATCTGTGGAGGGAGAGGGAGGGGAATCTTCAGCCAGAACACAGACTCAGTCGGCTCCTGCTTTGTATGAAATTGCCAGCTTACTCTGCTATGCTTTCTGAGCTGTAGCATCATTCCAACATCTCTGGAGGCTACAAGTGATGTGCTTCCTGCCACCATCCCAGCTGCTGTGAGTATAAGTCAGATAGACAGGCCATAAACACCCCCAGATGCCCCAAGTGCTTGGCCTGCTTAGCAAATCCCATCAAAGCCTTTTGGGTCGATGCCGGCCATGGTGCTGCTAAGCCAGCCAGTGACATCTCCACACACATAACCTGCATATCTTCTGAGTCAGATAAGCCATTTGGGGCACCAGTCACACTTTTGTCTCTGATTCACACTGAGCAGAACGTAGGGTGAAGTCACGATACGGTCTACTTCTTGGCTAAGGCTCAGTGTACTGCTGGAGAACATCATTGCCACACCAAAAGGATCCATCAGCAAGTGTTTTCCTGATGTGGAAACATCTGCTGATGGAGTTGGAATCAAGAGGCACTCACGTCCAGTACTGGTTAGTTGTGTAGCCCTGGACAAATTATGTAATTTCTCAGAGATTAAGTTTCCTTATCTGTAAAATGGACTTGCCCTGTCTTTCTTCCAGGCTTGCTGTGAAGATAGTGCTTTCTAAACCTTAAAATACTATGTTGTTGTTTAGTCACTTTGTTACCCCATTTGGGGTTTTCTTGGAAAAAAAAAACAGCCCTCTGGAGTGGTTTACCATTTGCTTCTCCAGCTCATTTTACAGATGAGGAAAGTGAGGCAAACAGGATAAGGTGACTTGCCCAGGGTCACACAGCTAGGAAGTGTCTGAGGACAAATTGGAACTTAGGAAGATGAATCTTCCTAACTCTAGACCTGGCACTCTAACCACTGAGCCACCTAAAATACCCTACAGATGTTATTATTATCTCACTTCAGTGCTCTGGGGGTAGGTATAACATCTAGTGTTTCCTCCACCACTTTCACTTCCATTATACTCTCTCTGTTGCTGAGTTGAGATGTATGATGGGAGGAAGGTAAGCTCAAAATGCTATATCTCAGACAGGAACCTGTGAGCCAACTTTCACCCTAGGCACTTGCATCAGGGGCTCTGCTGACTTAGGACTATCAGTCAAAACCAGCATTTATTAAGCACCTATCTGCCAAGCATTGTGTTGGGTGCTGGGGATACAAAAACTGTACAGAAAGCAGACCTTGCCCTCAAAGAGCTTATATTCTACCAGGGAAAACAGTATATACATACATATGTATATACAGGCTGTATAGAACATAAATTGAAGGTAGTTTTGGGAGGGAGGGCACAACCAGCTGGAGGGGTAGAGAGATCAGAAAAGACTTTCCATAGAAGGTGATGCTTGAGCAAGTGTTAAAGGAAGCAAGGGGAAGGGGGAGAGCATCCCATGGACAAGGAGCAGCCAGAGCCAAAACGCAAAGGCAAGAGATGGCTAAGAGATGGTGAGGGATATCAGAAAGGCCAGTTTGGAAGAAGAGCAATGTGTAGTAAGAGTGGCAAGGTGGGTGTGGCAGGTTGTAAAGGGCTTAAAATGCCAGAGGAGTTCATATTTGATCCTCTAGGAAACAGGACCTGCTGGGGTTGATTGAGCAGAGGAGTGATACCAGCTGAGCTATGCTTAAGGAAAAATCACTTGGGCAGCCATCTGGAGGATGGCCCTGAGAAGGAAGAGATTTAAGGCAGAGAGATCAATCAGTAGGCTGTTGCAATAGTCCAAGTGAGAGGTGATGAGCATATAAACTAAGGTGGGGCTGTTGGTATAGTAAGAAGGGGTAGGTAATCATTCCCCAATAGATAAATGGTCAAAGAATATGAATAAACAGTTCTCAAAAGAAGACTTGCACAATATTGACAACCACATGAAAGAATGTTCCAGACCACCAATAATGAGAAATACAAATCAAAACGATCCAGGACACCTTGCAAATTGACTCAGTTGACCAAAAAATGGGAATAGGGAATGTTAGAGGGTTTGTGGGAAGATAGGCACGCTGATACATTGTTGGTGGAACTGTGAACTGGTACAACCATTTTGGACAGCAATTTGAAATTATGCAAATAAAATGTCTAAAATGTCCATATCCTTTGATCCATAGATACCATTATTGAGCTTATACCCCAAGGAAGTCACTGATAAAAAAGAAAGTTCACATATATACCAAAATATTTATAACAGCACTTTTTGTGATAGCAATGAACTGGAGACAAAATAGCTGCTCATCAGTTGGGGAATGGCTAAAAAATTTATGGTATCTGACTGTAATGGAATATTACTGGGCTGGAAGAAATTGATGTGCGTGATGAATACAGAGAAGCATAGAAAGACCAATATGAACTGATGCTGAGTAAAGTAAACAGAGCCAAGAAAACAATATACACAATAATTACAGCAACGTAAATGGAAAGAATAACCACACACACAAATCAAAAGTGAGTGTTGCAAAATCATGAAGTAAAAGCATGGCTCAAAAGAAGAGACATGAGAGAACACCCCCAACCAGCCCCTTCAAGGAGGGATAAGGTTCACAGGCGTTGCAAATTGCCCACGTTTTTGAACCTTTTCAATATAATGATCAGTTTGTGCTGATTTTTTCCTCTTCTTTGTCTTTAAAAATAAATTATTTGTTATATGAGATGGCTGTCTGGGAGAGGAATACTAGAGAAAACTATGGTAATGAAAAAAAGACATCAACAAAAGCTTATTTAAAAAATAAGAGATACAATGTAAAAGAAATAAAGAAATGAAAAAATTTGTCAATGGTATCCCTTCACTGATCCATTCAAGGCAGGAAAATACAGGAAATGTACTCAGGGACAGCGAATAGTACATTTTGGCTGGATTGTGGAGCATGCAGAGAAGAATAGTTGAAATAAGACTGGATAAGAGGGTATCAAGCGTCTGACAAAATAATCTGACCTTTATTTAGATGACAGAGAGACAATGGAAGGGTTCTAAGCAAAGGAATGACATGATTAGCTTTGAACACATTGAAGGTCACGGCACCTTGCAGCAATATGGAGAATAGTTTGGAGGGCTAGAAGTAGAAAGGGTATGGAAGGAGGAAGATCTGTTAAGAAGCTATTGCACTATTTTGGGAGAGTGATAATGAGGGCCTGAATTAGGGTAGGGATAATGGGGACAAAGAGAAAGGAATGTACATATAGCAGGGGTCTTGAGATAGTTGAACCGGTTGGACTTGGATATGAAGAGCTGAAAGAGAAGGAATAGTCAAAGGTAACCTCAAGGTTTAGAACATGGTAGACCAGGTGAATGATGTGGTACCGTGGACAGAAATACTGGTCAATAGCATAAGCAGGTTTACAGGGGAAAGTAATAAGCTCGGTTTGGGACATATTGAGTTTGCAGTGTTGAGGAGACATCCTATGAAGATATCCTGAAGGCAGTTGAACATGCAGGGCTAGAGCTGGGAAGAGAGGTCAAGGCTGGAGCAACATTTTGGGGAGTCATTTGTATAGAGATGATAATTAATACCATAGCAATGGATGAGTTTGCCAAGAAAGAATGTAGAAAGAGCAGAGGAGAGTACTTCAGACTTTCTGCTGGTCTCATTGTGGCCTTGATAACTGGATTAGCCAGTGATTGTGTTCCAGCTTTGTTCCTGTGACTAAGGACTTGTCATAGATGGGAGGGGAAAGAGAGGGGGACAATCCCTTAGGCTCTGCCTAGCCTGGGTTATCTGACTGGGTTAGCTTTATCATGTTGGCCATTCATATGAGGTGGTGATCCATCCATCATATACACTTAAGTAATTTTTTTCATGATAAGTGGTCCATGCTTCCATTTCTAGTTGGTCTCTGGAAGAAGTCCAGTATTTGACTTTACTAATCCATATTAGGGCAGCTAGGTGGTGCAATGGATAGAATACTGGGCCTGGAGTCATCCAGCCTCAGACACTTACTAGCCATGTGACCCCGGGCAAGTCACTTCACTCTGCTTCAGTTTCCTCATTTGTAAGATGAGCTGGAGAAGGAAATGGCAAATCACTCCAGTACCTTTGCCAAGAAAACCCCAAATAGGGTCATGAAGAGAAGAGACATGACAACAACAACAAATCCATGTTGGAGCACCACCTAGGAAAAAGCAGGTAACTGGATGCTTTCTACCCTCCATTGGGATCAGGATCATAGATCTAGACCTGGAATAGAATTCAAAGGTCATCTGGTTCAACTCTCAGAAACATTAAGTCACTCCAATCATGCTTTTTCCACCTCCTATCTTAAACCTTTCTAACAGTTTCTAGGCAAAGGAAAAATATCCCTTTCCCTTCTTCACCATCCAGCTTTTTGGCACAATTTTTTTGGGGGGGCACTTATTTTAATTGATCCTTCATTTAACAAACATTCCAGAGAAACTCCAGGTACTGGCCCCTGCCAGGGAGAAAGCAGAGAAGAATCAGATCTTCCTTATCTCAGGAAGCCTACTGGTCAGCAAGGGGGATATGGCTCATTTGTATACACAGATAACTTCATTACAAAACAGTTTGTGATCACAATCCCATCTTCAAGCAGCTATCAGCTAACTAGAACAATGGAGACATTTTAAGAGGATAAAAGTAAATCCCTGCTTTGGGTTCAAAAAAGTCAACTTCATAAGTCCAAGATGGAGGAGACATAGCTAATACAAGCTTGTGTGGAGAAGATCTAGGAGTTTGGGGTTTGTTTGTTTTTCTTGCCTTGCAATTTTTTAAAATTAAATTTTTTTCAATTAATTACATTTATTTTACCTCTATCCCACTTGATGGGATGAAGAAAACAAAGAAAAAAAATCCACTAAAGCCTTGTAACAAATATACATAATATGCAAAACAAACTGCCACATTGGCCATGTCCAAAACATGTGTGTCTCATTCTTCATGTTTTGTCACCAACTTTCTATCAGCATTCTCTATCATCAGTCCTCTGGAATAATGGTAGCTCAGTGCATTAGTGGATAGAGTGCTGGGTCTGGAATTAGGCAGAACTGAGTTCAAATCCAGCCTCAGGTACTTACTAGCTGTGTGATCTTGGGCAAGTTGCTTAACCTCTGCCTCAGTTTCTTCGACTGTAAAAGGGGGATAATAACAGCACCTACCTCCTAGGCTGTTTTAAGGATCAGATGAGATAAAAATTGTAAAGTGCTTAGTGCAGTGTCTGGCAAGTAGTAGGTGCTATATAGATGTTAGCTATGATGATGTCGATGGTGATGATATCTTTCACAGCTGTTCATTTAGACAGTATTGTGATAGCATAAATTGTTCTCCTGGTTCTGCTCAGTTCTTTCTGTATTAGCTCACGCAAGTTTCCCAGGTTTCTTTAAAACTCTCCCTGAGAGAGGCCTAGGAATTTAATTGGACTATGGGTTCCAAGAGTCAATACTGTGGACATTGAAGCCAAAAAGTAATATCACCATAGCCTGTGGAATGAAAACAGAGCATTCAGAAAGAGATTATGGCCCCACTGTTCTCTACCCTGGTTGCTGGTGTTGTTTGTGCAATGTTTTGGAAGAGGACCAATGCCATCGCAAGGTGACATCTTGAATGGTGCGTGAAAAGGATTTAAGTGAGGTAGAGTTGCACAAAGTCATCAGCCTCACTCTCTCTCCCTGAGTCATCAGAGTCCAGTGGCAAGACAAAAGTCAAGATGACTAGCGATGGCCTGGGATGCAGTGGATCTTCTATCTTCTATGCCTGACCAACCTCTAAGCACTCCACAGTACCTGCTTCAGGCACCTTCATGACCATTGGAACAAACTTCCTATCTACCCATTCCATCGGGGGGAAGTCTTCACTTGCTCGGGGTAAACATCTCCCTAACTCACCAGTAGGTTTGAGACCTATGGGTGACCCTCGTTTAGCCCGTTGGCCGAGTCCAGTTTACCAAGGTGTGGTCACTGCACATGCTGCAGCTTCTTGGAGCGACAGATGAGAGCCGGGTGACAGGTAGACACCAAAGTTGGATGAGCAGCCCTGAAAAGGGCTCAGCAAGCCCTCACAGAGGTGCTAGTCCTCCCTGAACATTCCGTACAAATATATAGTACACCCATATATTCTCCCCTGGTTAGCTCACCTCTGGAGTGGTGGGTTCAGTCTACACACAACACTTTGGGAAGGACAAGCTAAAGCACTTCCAAAGAGGGACAACCAGAATGGCATCTGGAAACTATATCTTATGGAGATCAGTAGTTGAAGGAACTGAGGAGGGTTTGGCTTGGATAAGAGAAGACTCTGAAGGAACAAGCTCACTTTTTTCCTTCAATGATTGAAAAGGTCGTTGTGTTGAAGAGTGACTGCACACATTCTGTTTGACCCCAGAGAACAGAACTAAAAGGAATGTGGACATGTTTCAGAGAGGAAGATTTTTTGTTTTTTTTATTTCATCTGTATTTTTAACATTTTCTCCACCACTTTCTTAAGTCTCTAGACAATCAACAAAACAATAAATTAAGCCTTGATATGTAGTGTTTGCTGATTTTCCACCATGTAAATGCTCACACTGAAAATTTAACAGTTGTCTCTCTGGAGTCTGTATGAGCTGGCTTCCATGCACCGCTGGCATAAGCCTAGAAAAACAGGCTGTGGCATGATCATGGAGCACTCCAAATGTCAATATAAGAAATCTGAACTTTGGAGTCCGTAGCCCAGGCCCTGGGGTGACTGAGGTTGTCCGGTCGTTTCAGGCAAAGGAGAATGCAAAGCAGGCAAAACTTTGCCCTCAGGGAACAGTTTAATGTTTTTGTAGTGGCTGATAAAGTTAAATCTCTAATCTAGTTCAACAGTCAGGCCACAAGTAGGGCTTTGCTAGGGAGACAACGGCGCTAGTACTGCATGAACATGTGTTTGGATGGCAGAAGCTGCTGGCATTTGCCAACTGACCACATGATACCCAGGATGTTGGACAGGATGGTGAGAGCTCAGGATGCTAGATTAGATTTGGATCAGGACAGACCCCTTTAATAAAAAGTTGTAGGTGGTTCTTGCAAACCCCACTAAAAACTCCCCCCCTCCAAGTTATTCACACTGGTATAGCTATTCCTGGAATCTTTGGGCTGGAATTGAGCCAAGGTTTCATCATTTAACATTGGGCTAGCATTCTACCCCAGGGTTGTAGGCCTTGAGTCTCTGCTTTATTGCCTCTTTCTCCTTCCCTGCTCAAAATCTAGTGCTTTCTCTTACAGCCCTGCCCTGCCCTGACAGAGAGGATAAGACCAGAGCTCATGAAGAAAATAGGGCCTGAGAGGAGTGGGACTCTGTTAGTGGGGCTCTGTAGCTAGACAAATGCCAGGACATCCTGACTTTGGTCTAATCGAGCATGTTACCTAACTTTTATATTTGAGAATAAATAAATAAACTCTTGTGATTGAGAATAAATTCAATAATAATAATAATAATATAACATCATTAATGATAACCTTTCAATTTGCATGGCTCTTTACAATTTCTCTGCGGGGAAGGGGATATGCCATTTGACAGATGAAGTAACTGAGGCAAGAGGTCTTATGGATAGTAAATGGCAGTGCTGGAACTCTAGCCCAGCCCTTCTAACTGCTTATCTTTCTCTTGAATAACTCATATATTTAGAGGTGGAAGGGACCTAATAGCTTATCTAATCCAACCACATCATTTCACAGATAAGCAGTCTGAGATCTAGAGAACAAAAATGATTTGTTCAAGGTCACATATTAATAACTGTGGTTGCTGTTTTTCAGTCTCCAACTCTTAGTGACCCCATTTGGAGTTTTCTTGGCAAAGATATTGGAATGGTTTATCATTTCCTCGTCCAGCTCATTTTACAGATCAGGAAATTGTGGCAAACAGAAGTTAACTTGCCAAGGTTCACACAGCTAGTAAATGTTCAGGGTAGGATTCAAACTCAGGTCTTCCTGACTCCAGGTTCCATATCCTATCCACTGTTCCACCTAGCTGCCAAATAGGAAATTTAGAAGCTGAGGTTTGAACCCAGATCTTCTGTCTCCAAATCCAATGCTCTTCTTACTGCATATTCTTGTCTCGTATATGTGTAAAGGCAGAAAAGTGGGACCTTTTACTGTTTTTTTTTTTTTTTGGAGTGCTTCTCAGCACTAAAGCAATCAAGTGCCTTTGATTGAATCTTGCCTTTGCTCGTAGGATAGCCTTTTGCTTATTAGGTGATGAGAGGTGTGAGGCCCTCAGGCCCTGAAAAAGGGTATATATACCCAGAAGATAGCAATCAATTGAACTCAGAATCAAGAACTGAGAATCTTGAGAACTCTCAGAACTGTGGGAGGAGAGGTTTTGCTTTGGGGGCTCACTTACTGGAAGGGTGTCATGTGATTTGATCAGACCAGACTCTGGGTAGCTGTTGGAGCCCCCTGGCTTTGAAAACCCAGATATTGATGCTTCTCTCTGGTAACTATATCTATATCTATATATCTATATATACACACACACACATATATATGTATGTATGTATATATGTGTGTGTATATATATGTGTATATATGTGTATATGTATATATATATGTATATGTGTATACACACACACACACACACACACACACACACACACACATATATATATATCATCTTTGGTCAGACAGCTAGAAGCCTATCTGTTGATTTGTGCTATTTGCTCTGTTTATATTTTCTCTGTTTGTATTTGCTCTGAAGTTCAGGGAGCTGACTTTTTCCCCTGAACTAAGCCAATGGTATATGTATGTTTAACTAAAATGAGATTATAAACCCCTTAAAGTTGCTTTCCTTAGAAAAGCAGATCAAAGAACCTGTGCTAGCAGCCCTCCTCCATGCTGGTGTTATTGGCCTTACATAGCCACAGTAGCTACAAGCAGCATTGTTGTTACAATATTACCTTCCCAAATTTTCAAAAAGGCAGGAGATGAAAGGTCATGTACTCAGTTCAGGCCAGTTTCTCCTGGAGAGTCCATGAGGGGGAGTAATAGTGAAATGAGATTGTAATGGTAGGTTTCCATTTTAGATAGATTTTGAACGGCTTTAAGTACTAGGACTGAAGAATTTATATTTTATTCAAAGTCAAATAGGGAGCCACTGACAATTTTTGGGTTGGGGAGAGTGCTGGTAACATCATATAAATTTTGCAGCTCTGTGGTAGATGATTGGAAGGGAGAAAGGCTAGAAATAAGGAGTTAAATTGAGAGGTATAACAGAAGTTTGCAGTTTTATATATAGTCTTTTATGTTCCTTGTATATTGAAATGCTCATTTGTTGATGCTTGTTAAGGTCATAATAAAAATTAAGTATATTTAAAGAAGCTGTTGCAACAATCCAGGTAAGAAGTGATAGAGGTCCATCAAAGGAAGAAAGTACAAATTTTCAAACCATTGTTAAGACCAATGAACACTATTGTGCCACCTTCCTCTGCAATGCCTGTTCTATAATTAGCAGACTTCTTTTCATCTTAAATCTCTTCCTTCACTTCTGAACAAGATGACCACCTTAATGGAAAGCAGATTGCCCAGCTCCCACATACTTACTCCAGCAAAACCCTGAAGCTCACACCAGGCTGAATAATGATTGATAAATACAATGAAAACTGCTTAGAAAGAGACTCCTTCTACCCCAGAACTGCACAGTCAGCCAGAAGCCCCTGGGCAATAGGAAAGGGAGGTTCTCCAACAAAGTGAGTGCCAACATGACCAGAGGTAAGACACTTGTAGCCTGCAAGACTCTGTGTCCTTAAGTAGCAAGAGCACAGGGCTCACTTAAGTAAGCTCCAGGGTGGTTAGAAAGTCCCAAGGATTCCCTGGAAGCCTCAGGGAGCAGAATTGAATAGCAAGATACTGACCCGTAGGAGTAACACAGCATACAGACATGGACAGTGTATGCCCAGGGACTCTGAGCTCTCTGATATTCTGTCCTGAGATGCCAGAGAGGGCCTAGAAGATCCAGTGCTTTTCCAGCTGTAAAGATACAGAAGGACCTAATCTCAGGAAGTAGAGATATATACAAAAATAGGGCCCATCACCCCACAGAAAAGAGTGGCAGAGACAGAGCCTGGCTCTGAAACCATGCCCCAATTCAGGAACTACAGCTGGAGAGAGGAATGAATCAAAGAAAACCAGTAAAACACACATACATATATACACATCTATACAGGTAGGTGGCACCATAGTGTACAGAACACCAGGCCTGAAGTCAGGAAGACTCAACTTCCTGAGTTCAAATCCATCTTCACACACTTACTAGCTGCATGACCCTGAGCAAGTCACTCAACCCTGTTTACCTCAGTTCCTCATCTGTAAAATGAGCTGGAGGAAATGGCAAACCGCTCTAGTATCTTTGCCAAGAAAACCCCAAAGGGGGGGAGGGAGGGGAGAAAAACTGGAACTCAAAACTATGTAGAACCGTGTGTGGTAAACTAAAAATAAATAAAGAAATTTATAATAATAAAAAAAAAGAAAACCCCAAAGGGGGTCATGAAGAGTCAGATATAACTGAAAATGACTAAGTAACAAACAACATATATGTATATAACACACACATTATATGCAGTAATATATAATACATACATGTATTATATTCATATGTTTATATACATTGACACATGTGTGTCTATATACGTATATGAATATACATATATTCACATATATACACACATACATGCATGTATACACATATATTCTAGAGACCCCTGAAAAGAAGAAATAAATACTTTCCTCTTCTCTGTATCTCCCATCTTCATACTAGGGGACTCCATTGATATTCTCTCAAATGCCTTCACTTCCTAAATCCTCAATCCATTCAGTTCCCCTGACTTTTTCCCCTACTCCACCTCAGATACATACATGGTCAGACCCTTGATCTTGTCCTAAGTGTCCCATTTCTAGGTTCATGAATTCTGAAATTCTTTTATTCCATCATAATCTTTATTATTCCCTCTCTCCCTATGCCTTGTCTTCACCATGATCTCCATTGCTTCCACCCCTCAGTTCTTTACCAGGCTGTTAGCCCTACACTGGCTTTACTTTCTTTTTTTCCATCTCTTTATCCCTCAGTGAACCAATTGACTCTACATTATCCTCTACTCTAGAATCCCTTGCAAATTTTGACCTGTCATTGATTTCATCTTGCCAGATCCCAATCCTAGATTATTCCTAGCATCCTCTTCCTTCATTCTGCTTGTGTATTTTTCTGGACAGATTTGGAAAACATTGATGAAACCGTGCTGTGTCCATTGCAAATTTATTTTTTCTTAGTAGGGGTTCTCTATGCTAATGAAATCACAGGTCTACTCCCATAAATGCAAAGGGATAGACAATGATAGGGACTGGACTATGATTTCCCTGGTATAAAAATTCCCTTTACTAATAATGCAGGTCAACACCCTCTCTAAGATTTATAGTCTTGGAGGGTAGTCTAGAGAGCATTAAGAGGTTAAGTGACAGTGTCAGACAGCTAGTATGTGTCAGAGGCTGGCCTTGAACACAGGCCTCCCTGGCTCTGAGGCTGGTTCTCTATCCACTATACCACCACACTGCTATGCCCCCAACTTTCCCCTACCCCCATATGTATGTCTATCATACATGCACACACATGTTTATATGTATCTGATTACACACATACAAGACAGATATTACTTATCTGTGTACAAGTTATTCCCCTCCCCCTGCCCCCCATAGGATGTAAATTCCTCGAAGGCAGAAATTATTTAGTTTTTGTCTTTGTATAGCCCAGTACCTAGCATGGTGCCCTTCATATAGTAGGTACTTAATAGATGCTTCATGAATTTCATTGGATTGAATTGAATCACAAGGAAGAAATCTAATTTTTTGGGTCAAAAACTGATGCCTTTTATGTGGATTTCAAAGAATTCAGAGAAGCTATAAATAGGGTTCCCTGGCCTAAATTCTATAGAACCAGGCATTATCAGGTAAGAAAGTGACTCAAGGGAAAGGGAACCAAAAATTCTGGTGACACAAATGTTTCCTAAATAGAAGAAGGGAAAGGGAATAAACTTGTATATAGTGTGTATTATGTTCTAGGCACCATGTTAATCTCATGTGATCCTAACAACAACCCTGAGAGGTAGGTGCTGCTGTTATTCCTATATTACAGTTGAGGAAACTGAGGCAAACAGGGTTCAATGACTTGCCCAGGGTCACACAGCTATTAAGTGTCTGCGACCGGATTTGAACTCAGAAAAATGTCTTTCTGACTCCAGGCCTGACACACTATCCAATGTGTCACATAGCTGCCCAGAAGTGGAAGGTAGATGCTGTTAATATCCCCATTTTACAGTTGAGCAAATTGAGGCAAAGACAGGTTAAGTGACTTGTCCAGGGTCATACAGTTAGTAAGTGTCTAAGGCCAGATTTGAACTTGGTCTTCCTGACTCCAGGCCCAGCACTCCAGAAGAAAGAAAAGATGAAACCCTCTCATAAGACTGAATGTAAAGAGAATTTACTGGCCAACTTAGGTCTTTTTTTTTTCCCCCACCTTAGTCATGTTGTGAAAGAAGAATCAGAACAAAAGGGAAAAACATGAGAAAGAAAAAACAAAAAACAAAAAAAAGTGAAAATAATACTCTTCAATCTGCATTCAGACTCCATAGTTCTTTCTCTGAATGTATTGCATTGCTGAGAAGAGTTAAGTTGTCATCGAACAACGTCGCTGTTACGGTGTATAATGTTCTCCCGGTTTTTTACTTTGTATCAGTTCATGTAAGTCTTTCCAGGTTTTTCTGGAATCCACCTGCTCATCATTTCTTATAGCATAAAATACCAGCTTAGATCTTTAAAAAATGTATACAGAATATGGAAAGGAGAGTGGGTAACAGAGGATGAATACAAAATTGTGTCATAGTCCTCCAAGAAAAGCACCAGGAATGACCAGAATAAGCTGAAGTTTTAAGTGAATGCTAAGAAAAAGAAAAAGAGGCTTTTTTTTTAAGTTGTGGAAAATCAAAGCTATAAGAACTGTTTAGAGGTTCAACAAATACCCATTAAGCATCAACTAGAGGCAAGGCTCTATGCTAGTCAACGGAAATATCAAAGATAAAACCAAACAGCACTTCCAACTGGAGGAACAAAAATTGCCTTCTGCTCCTAAGTCATCACGCCTCCTCATGAGGAGGAAAGAGAGGCCAAACTCTGAGCTTGGGCACTCAGTGGGAGTTGCTTCCTTCACCTGTGCAAAGAAGGGGAAAGGAAGATGCTGGGGGGAGGGGAAGTGATTGCCTTACCTCGTCAACCACTGGTCTTAGTGCTCAGCAGTCTCTTGCCCTCTTTGGTCTGTCTAATAAAGCAACAACCTCAGCAGCAGCAGCAGTAGCAGCACAACCTTTCTGTGTCTCAAAAGGAAAGAACAGAGAAGCAAGCACCCAGACACTCGGTGCCTGCTTGACCCTTATCTGCCCAAATGGCTCCAAGATGGAAAATAAACTCTCAAACTCTCGAACCCCTTCTGGCTCCTCTCTTCTAGAAGTCTCCACAAAATAGACCCAGAAGGCCAAGTTCAAAAACAGCACCAACTAGCACACTCTGGGATAGCATCTACTTGAATCAATTTTTATCTCAGTAGCAATTAAGAACATAAATGTGCGTGTGTGTATAACATACATGTAATTCTGTGTATGTATTGGGGCAGCTAGGTAGCAGAGTAGATAGAGTGCCCAGCCTGGAGTCAGGAAGACTTCTCTACCTGAGTTCAAATCTGGCCTAAGAAACTAGCTGAGTGACCCCAAGCAAGTCACTTAATGCCATTTGCCTCAGTTTCCCCATCTGTAAAATGATCTGGAGAAGGAAACAGCAAACCACTCTAGTGTCTTTGCCAAGAAAAACCCCAAATGGGATCAGGAAGACCTGGACATGACATGATTGAAATGACTCAACAACAATAACGTGTATGTGTATATATATATATATATACACACATACATAAACACACACGTGTATATATGTGTATGAATGTGTATTTGTTTCTACACAAACACACAGAAGGAGTATGAGTTTGGAATTTAAAGTTTGAGAGTCCATTTCTCGTCCTGGAGCCACGTGGGCGGATAAAGGTCAAGCAAGTGCTGGGTGTTTCCATGCTTGTTTCCTACTTTTTCTTGTATATGTATATGTATACATACAGATATACGTATACACTCATGCATATATGTATACAGATACACATACTTTGCATGCATGTGTGTACACACATGTCGTTACTTAGTTGTTCAGTCATGTCTGATTCTTTGTGACCCTGTGGACCATAGCACACCAGTGCCATCCACAGGGTATTCCTAGCAAAGGTACTAGAGTGGCTTGCCATTTCTTTCTCCAGTGGATTAAGTCAAACCAAGGTTGTGATTTGCCCAGAGTCATATAGCTAGTAAGTGTCTAATGCCAGATTGAACTCAGGTCTTTCTGACTCTAGGCCCAGGGCTCTATCCACTGAGCCACCTAGCTGCCTCATATACATGCATACACAATACAAATGCACATATTTGTATGTTTGTGTGTATGTATGTACAAAAACATACATACATATATACACACATGCACACACGCACAAAGCTGTTTCTAGCTTTGTATAGCAGAGTATGTCCTAAAATATAGTTTATAAGGAAAACATTCCTGACAAAGCTGTCCAGATGCATAATGGGCTGCCTTAGGGGGTTAGTCAAGTCATTAAGCCAAGCCAAACAATATTTATTAAGAATTTACTGTTGGGGGCAGCTAGGTGTTGCAGTGAGTGGAGCACGGCCCTGGATTTAGGAGGACCTGAGTTCAAATCTGGCCTCAGACACTTGACACACTTACTAGCTGTGTGACCTTGGGCAAGTCACTTAACACCAATTGCCCTGCCTTCCCCCCTCCAATAAAAAAAAGGTATAAGACAGTGCTGAAGGAGGCATGGAAGTCTCTAGGTATAGAGGGTAAATAAGCATATTCTCAGTATACTGGAATTCCCACCTACAGGTTGGACTAGATGCTCTCAAAATCTCTTTCTAGCTCTGAATTCTGGGCTTCTGTGTTTGAGAAGGTGCAATGCTGTTCATCCTTACCAGAACATTATTCTTTTCTTCCTCATGTGCCATTTAAAACACCCATCCTTGAAGAACCAGTTCGAATCCCATCACTTCCAGGATGCCTTCTCTGCCTAAGCCTGACTCCATTGATAGAGTCTTCTCCTTTCAGCATTTAGGGTCTCTATCATAGCATTTAATAGAGCATTTAATTATATTTTGTTTCATATTGTTTACTATTTATTCCAGTGTGAGCAAAGCAGACTATGAGGTACCTAATGGCTGGGACTTTATGTCTCCCTTACTGTCTCCCCACAGAGCTGGTCACCCAGAAACTGGTCACTAAATACTTGTTTTATTGACCTATTGTACCATGGATGGGTCTAACCTTAAAGCAAATACCAGCAATAAATAATGAGGTGTAAGGTAACTGGGGGGGGAAGTTGGGATAAACACATAAATGAAGCTGTTATGAGAGCAGGAATAGCAGAGACAGATTACAAGATATTCGGCATTCTTTTCATTCAGAACTTACATTTCTGACCTTGGAATGAAAAGATTTGAGTAAGAATTCCAGTTCTGCCACTTCCTACCTGGGTGTCCTTGGACAAATCATTTAATTTGCCCGGGCCTTAACTACCTCATCCATAAAATGAAGAAATAATTTACACAACCTCAAAGAGTTATTTGGAGGGGAGTGCCTTGTAAAGTTGCACAGGTCTTATCAATGTGAGCTGAGATTTGAAGGATGAATGCTTCACCCCATTAGGTGTTTGCTTTATATCACATACAATGGTGTCCTTAGCAAATGGCTCTCACAGCTTTCCTTCTAACTTGCCCTTGCTGCTTTTTTTCATTCTCCTTTCCCTCCATAGACTCTAGACTCCATCCAAGCTGCATTGCTACAAGCTACCTGTACATGTCTGGAGCTTCCAGGTCATTCCTTTTACCTAGAATATGAATGAATGAGGCATTCCCTACCCTCAGAAAGTTTACCTTCTAATAAGGGGAAGATAATGCATATTGGTAGACAGGGAGGAATGTTTCAAGAGAGAAATCAGGGAATGGAGATTGGAGTAACAGGGCCATTGACTGAGATGACATCATAGCCCCATGGAACATGGCATCCCCATACTGTCCATGGAGTTTTCTTGGCAAAGATGCTGGAGTGGTTTGCCATTTTCATCTCCAGTGGATTAAGGCAAACAGAGGTTAAGTGGCTTGCCCAGGGTCACACAGCTAGTGCCTGAGGCTGGATTTGAACTCAGATCTTCCATCTAGCAGCCCGACCAAGATGATAGTGTTGCTTTAACTGTGTTGCTTTAATTACTATTCTCTGATGGAAAGTTGGAAAGCTGACAAAGGCAATGACAAGGGCAAAGCCTGAATAGCAAGGAATAGCATCCTAAAGCTTGCCAGTGAGCTTCTGGAATGTAGGATAAGGTTGTCGGTGACAAGCCTCGAAGGCTGCCCTGAGCTTTCCAGGGTCAGGGAGGGAAGGCAAAGTGAGATCCACTACCCTCTCTGTGATGTGCTTAATTTAATCTTTTGCTTATCTAGAACTCATGTATACAAAAACATTTATAGCTGCTCTTGTTCTAGTAGCAAAGAAAGCACAAACTAACGTGGAGCCCATCAACTGAGTGATGTCTGAACAAATTATGGTGCAGGAATGTAATGAAGTATTATGCTATAAGAAATGACAAATGGATTCTTTTCAATGAAACCTGGGAAGACTCGTATGAGCTGATGCCGAGTGAAGTCAGCAGAATAAGAACAACTTATACAGTAACAACACTGTAGAAACAACTTTGAAAGCCCTAAGAACCATTGACCAACCATGATTCCAGACGACCAATGAAGAGGTATATTACCCGTCTCTTAATAGGGAGGTGACGGACTCAGAATGAAGAATGAGACATTTTTTGGACATGGCTAATGTGGGAATTTGTTTTGCCTGGCTATGCATATTTGCTATAAGAGTTTTGTTTTTCTAAGATTAGATGGTTAGAGGGAGAGGAAAATCTATTTTTATTCATTGAAAACATAAATTTTAAAAAAACCCTAAAAATATATATATATATTTTGCTCTTCCCAGTCCCTAGTGGAGAACTGATAGAAGGGAAAGACAGCCTCCCCTTCTGCTCTTGCAGCTGCCAACTGTGGCTGCTTTTAAAACTGCTATTTCTATAAACAGTATTGTGTTTAAGTGTTTTCTCAGCATGCATGTGATCATGTATTAAAATCTGGATGGCTATTTGAGTCTGTGCCAGTTCTACTTGCTTGAATGCTAGCAGTGAGATTGAGGTGGGGTGGGGGGAAGGACAAATCCTGGAAAGAAAGCAGACTTAAAGTATTGAGGTTTTATAAATTCACATGTGGATTTGTCAGTGTAAACTGAGAGTTGGAACCATCTATTTAGTTAAGAATACAGGATATCAGAGGGAGAAAGAGAATACTATTTGAGTCCAGAGTCTTCCAGGGACACTAGAAGATTTAAAAAAAAAAAAAACACTCCAGGCTGGAAGCTTGAAGTTTAGGTAAACTTATTTTCCATTTCAAACCAGCAGCCACACTTCTTGGCCAAGGGTTTTGCAAGGGAAAACTATCCCCTCTGCGGGAGGAAGGAGCCTTTTGGTTCAATGGTTGACTGACAGCTCAGCCTGCCTAGGCTGCTAGTGCCACCATCTGCTAATATATATTATAGCCATAATATCTGTGTCTTTCATATGCTCTCACTAAACTCCAAAATCCATAACGTTAGCAGGGATCATTATCTTAGCTAGCTTTTATTTCTCTCTCCGAGTCTAGCACAGCAGCTTTCTATACAAAGTAAACATTGGATAAATGTTTTCTGAATTTTATCTAAATGCAAATTTTCAGAGACATTAAGATAGAAATTAAGAAGAATTTTTTGTCTTTTATTTTTAAACCAAAGTGAAATCAGTTTTGCTTCCTCTAGTCAGCCTAGCCCTCCACCTTATTGTGGTTGGCTTTTGGAGATGGTTGCCAAGTCTCTACCTTGTTTCTACTCAATTCCTTTGAGTGGTTTCATTAGACAGCCCCCTCAGCTCAAAAATGCAGATCAAATCTTGAAACGAGATTGCAAAATGGCCTGGGGACACAGGAATCACTCTTCTGGGCTTCAGAATGGTGGGTAAGAACTTAGTTCAGTTGATTACTGTCAGCAGCAGGAACCAAGGCTCTTTACAGACTCAGGTGCTGCTGACACCCTCTGAAGAATGGCATCTGGAATGTTTAATTGGAAGGAGGAAATAAGGGTATTGTTCTTCAGCCCCAGAAATCAAGTCTTGTAGTAGGCGTCTCATTTACTGTGAGAATTCCGCCATAGACAGGCCTCATTTCTCACACAGGTGGGTGCTCCTAGAAACTGCCTGGGAAAGCAGAATGACAAGAGTGTGACCAAAAGTATGACCAAAAAACCAAAAACCAAACTGAAACAAAAAAATCCCCCTGGACTGTGGGTCAAACACTATGTATTGAACACCGTACCGACATATTCTCTCCCCAATTTTGCCTTCTGTGAAACCTGACTACAGACTATTTTTCAGTGTGTCTATCACGTTTTCCCCCCTTTCAAGGAGCTCTCATTTTAGAGTGTGGTCCATATTTAGAATCAACTTGTATTTGGACCAATTTAGCCTTTATTTTCTTTGACTTTTCATGTAAGTTGTTTTCTCTCTCAGCCTCAGTTTCCTCATCTGTAAGCTGGGAATGATACACTAAATTAATCAGTGTTCATAGGGGTCAAATTCTATAAGTGAAATCATTTAGAAATATACAATACTATGCGCGATACAATACAAATATACAAATGAGTTTACTATGTAAATATGGGCTATTATTGTTGGTGGTGGCATTATCAATAGGTTAAAAAGGCTGTTGTTACCAGTCATTAGATGGTGCTGTGCTGCTGTGTCCAAGGTCAAGGAGCTCTGGGGGACCCGGGGCCTCCAAAGGCCTGCTGGTAATTAGCAAAGGAGCACATCCCCTCTTGATTAGAGAAAGGCAAAGTGTGAAAATAGGGACTACTTGTACTCCATGGGAATGTATCTGAGGGTCTGAGCCAAATACTTCGGACTTAAATTCTAAACATGCTCCTGGGCCAGCCCGTGGCAATATTTTTGCTTCGTCAGCCTCTTGACCTTTTCTCCCCTCCAATCATCTCGTTGCTTTTCCAGGCCTGGAACTTTCCTATTTGCCCCAGTAATTCTTCTAGTAGGATGGTGGCTTGGCAAACTCATTGCCCAGGGGCATTAGGGACTGCAAAAGGGCAATGCTTAACCAGTAGGGATGACTTGATGACTCATTCTTGAATGGCAGGATTTCAGACACCTGTGGTGGGGATGGGGTTGGGGGGAGAGGGGAGGAGTAAGTATGGGATCTTTGGGAAGGGGGCCTACCAGGTGATGGCCCACTTAGCAGTCATATATATTTTCCCTCTCCATCAATCACAAAAATCTTGAATACAGTGAGGGAGTGGGAAGATTTTGAAAGTCTTAGGATCATACAATCATTTAAAATTGGAAGGGACCTTAGAGATAAAATAATACAAACCTCTCATTTTACAGAGGGAGATACTGAGGCCCAGAGAGGGGGAAGGGAACAGCACAAGAGCCTGCAAACAGAGAAGCAGCAGAACTAGGACTGGAATGCAGGCTTTCTGTCTCCAAGCCAGTATGCTTCCCCTGGAGCTATGGGCCAATGAGAAATTCATTTTGCCTTTTGAACCTCCATAGGTGATCTTGATCTTTGAAGAGTTCAGAAATTGCATGTTGGCCTGATGAGTCTATTTCTTGCCTGTCCTTGTTGCTGTTCAGTCATTTCAGATATTTGACTCTCTGTGACCCCATTTGCAGTTTTCTTGGTAGATATTGGAGTGGCTTAACATTTCCTTCTCCAGCTCATTTTACAGGAGTGGACGCTGAGGCCAATGGGGTTAAGTGACTTGGCCAGGGTTACACAGCTAGGAAGTGTCTGAGTCCAGATTTGAACTCAGGAGCCGGAAGGGGAGTCTTCCTGACTCCAGGCCCAGCACTCTATCAACAGGGCCACCTTGCTGCCCCGTTGCCTGTCCTACTGACTTTCATATGACTGGGATAGGCACGAGGGCCTCAGCTGCCTTATTTTGGAAAATTGAAGCAATGAAGCTGGCCAACTGAATAACCTGACAGGGCGTTTTTGAGTGTTCCTTCTGCAAATATATTTGACTTGGAACTGATTCCAAACAGCATCTCAGCAGGAAGCACTTACAAAGGCCACTGTCAATCCCTCCTTTCTACTTATTCCCCAGCTGCCCTGCTTCTTTCCCCACTTTAACTTTTATAGCCAAGTGTTTCAGGGATAATTTAGAGCTGGGCAGTCATTTCTCTCTGGGCTTCAGTTTCCTCATCTCTATGAGAGGTGCAAAAGGGGTGTGTCCTTGCTTCCAGCTTTACCATTTTGTTAGAAGCATTGTGGGAGAGGGGATCAAGGGGAAGACGTGGGACGATATCTTATTTTTGATATTTCCTAGCCAAGTGACCACAGGCAGGCCACTTACTTTCTCTGTCTCAGTTTCCTCATTTGTTAAATGGGGATAATGATTTCTATGGAGCAGCTAGAGTTCAAGTCCAGTTTCAGATATTTATTAGCTGCTTGACCCTGGGCAAATTGCTTAACCTTGTTTGACTCAGTTTCTTCACCTGTAAAATAAGCTGAAGAAGAAAATGGCAAACCACTTCCATATCTTTGCCAAGAAAACCCCAAATGGGGTCACAATAAGTCAGACACAACTGAACAACAACAACGTGATTTCTATAATACCTATTTTACAGAACTAATGATCCAGTGAAAATATGTATGGTGTTTACAAATCAATCTCTGTGTTGTCTATTATTATTATGGTCTAAGATTTCCTCCCTCTTTGACATTCTATGAGTTTATATTCTAAGGTCTCTTTCAGCCCTAGCGTTCCATGAGTCTGTGAATTCTATCAATGATTAAATGTCCTTATTTGTACTTTACACAGTCAGGTCTATGAAATCAGCCATAAAGTTGGCTATTGACTGACTCCACCGCCATCCTTTATATAAGGGTGTGGAGGAAAAGAGTCAAGATTTAATCCAAGATTCCTTGCAACACTCTCTATACAGAAGTTCATTTCCACTGTCAGGAGGAAAACTCAATGTGTCCTCAGAAACTGGCTTTGTGAGCTCACAGGATAAGCTAAATTCAGATCTTCTAAGTCAAGTAATTATGATTTAAAAATGAATCACTTTCCCATCCATGAAAAGGAAGATTTTTAATAAAAACTTTGGGGCATTAATAAATAATCTAAAATGTTTGGTCTTTGAATGAATGAATGAATGAATGAATTAAAAAGCATTGATTCAGCACTTACTGTGTGCCAAGCACTGGGTGGGCTAAGTGCTAGGGATACAGATAGAAAAAACAAGATGATTCTCTTGCTCTCAAGGAGCTGACACTTTAATTGGAAGAGACAGCTCATAAAAAAAAGAGTTCAATTGCAGGATAGATGGGAAGGACCAGAAATCCTAATGGCACAGCATCAGGTCAGATAACAGTACCTAGAGGTCTGGAGGATACAGCATTAGAGGACAGGGTAAGGCTTGACGGTCCTTCATTTGTCTGGAAGGCTTGTAATTGGTGACTCCAGCTCATCTGGCTGGTATGAACAATCATGCCACTCTTCCAACCAGAGGGGTCTGAAAGGCCTTGGATGAGGGCGGGACCATTTGGGGAAAAGGGGAGGGGAAAAGGTGCCAATCAATCAATTAATCAGTGGACATATATTAAGGGTCTACCATATTATTAAGGGCTCTGTGCTAAAGTAATACAAAAGAGGAGATTACAGTCTAATAGGGGAGACAGCATGTAAACAAATATAGAGAGAGTACATACTAGATATAGGACAAATAGGAAATAATTAACAGAGAGAAGGCACTAGAATTAAGAGGGGTTGGTGAAGGCGTCCAGTAGAGATGATACTTTAGTTGGGAATTAAAGGAAGCCAGAGAGGTCAGTAGGTAATGTTAAGGAAGGAGAGCATTCCAGATATGGGAGACTGGCAGAGAGAATGTCTGGAGCTGAGATGAACATCTCATTTATTAAATAGCCAGGAGACCGGTGTCACTGAATAGATGGGTACTTGTTGGAGAGTAAGGTGTAAGAAGATTGGAAAGGTAAGAGAGAGCTAGGTTAGGAAGGTATTTCAATGCTAAACAGAACATTTTGTATTCAATCCTATAGGCAATAGGGAACTGCAGTTTATTGAGTAGAGGGGTAATAGGATTGGAACCAAGCTATAAGAAAATCACTTTGGTGGCTGAATGGAGGATAGATTGGAGTGGGGAGAGACTTGAGGCAGCAGACCTATCATCAGGCTATTGCATAGTCCAGGCATGAGGTAATGAAGGCCTTCACTAGACTGCTGGCAGTGTCAGAGGAGAGAAGTTGTTCAAAAGTTGTTGCAAAGATGAAATCAATAGGCCTTGGCAACAGATTGTATGTGGGGTGAGACTCACTAAGGAGTCCAGGATGACTATGAGCCTGAAGGGCTGGAAGGTTGGTTTTGTCCTCCATAGTAATAGGGAAGGTAGGAGGGGAGCAGAAGGGTTTAGGAGAAAAGATAATTAGTTCAGTTTTGGACATATTGAATTTAAGATGTCTACTGGATATCCAGTTTGAGACGTTTGAAAGGCAGTTGGAGAGGTGAGACTGGAGGTCAGCAGAGTTTGGGTCAGGAGATGATAATTAAATCCACAGGAGCTAGTACTACTGTGTAGATTAAGACCCAAAGTGTATGTTTGGGATTAGAAACATTTCTTCCCCTACTTCAGGTATGAGCGTGATCCTTCCTAACCCTGTTGATGGCGCCGCAGATAGGCAATAAAATTAGTTTAAGGATCTGTAAAGTAAGGGGAAGAGAATGATCTAGGATATCAGGGGTTCTTTTCCTTTATTATGTCTTAGAAACATCAGATTCTAGATTTGGAAGGGACCTTAGAAGTCAAGTATTGAATATGATCTAATGGGCAGATGATACAATATTATGGAGGAAGGTCTGGATTTGAATTCAAAATTGGTCAGCTGTTTTTCAGTCATGGCCAACTCCTTGTGATCCCATTTGGGGTTTTCATGGCAGAGATACTGCTGTGGTTTGACATTTCCTTCTCCAGCTCATTTTACAGATGAGGAAACTGAGGCAAACAGGGTTAAATTATTGGCCCAGAGTCACACAGCTAGTAAGTGTCTGAGGCCAGATTTGAACTCGAGCAGATGAGTCTTCCTGACTCCAGGCCCGGCCCTTTATCCACTTCACCACCCAACTGCCCATGAATTCAAATCACAAGTAAGCTACTTACTAAAGTTAAGGTGCAGTATGTTACTCTGGGCAAGCCAATTAACATCTTTGGATCTTTATAAAATAAAGGAGTTGAATTATATCATTTCTACAGTCTCTTATAGCTCTAAATCAAATTTGTAATCATAGTGTTGCCATAGAAATATAATTAGACCAGGAGCCAGAAGACCTTGGTCCTACCCTGTACTCTGCCATTTATGAGTTGTGTGATATTCGGGAAGTGACTCTGGTTTTCTCAACTGTAAAATGAGCATAGCAGTCCAATCACGGGTCTGCTATAACTGACATATAAATCTTTAAAATTCATCAAGCTATTCAAAATCAGGCAATAAAAACCACAGAGTTTATGGGGGGAGGTAGGGCACAATACTCAAAATACTGAAAAGTAACACATAAAAAAGCTAGTAAAAAACAGTATGTTTTTACACAGCATAGTTTCACATATGCAAAATGGTTAAGAACTATATCAATACTACAGAAATAGAGGTTGTATCTGTTCAGCCTGTACCTCAGTTCACAAAGGGCCTTGTCTGGCAAAATAAAGTTCCTGTAGTCTAGAGCAGGGCTGTTCAAAATGTGGCCCATGGGCCAGCAGTGCAATTCATGTGGCCTGCCTACAAGCACAGAAATTTACATAAATGCTTTAGTAAATGAAGCTGAGCTACTGCAGAGCTCTCACTAACATGGCAAATTGAAATATATCATCTATTGTTTCAATAAAAACCTAAGGTTGGACAGCCCTGGTCTTGAGGGTGGTCTCAGTGGGCAGGGGAGGATCTTAGCCATGGTAGAAAGCAAAGGAGGGGACAGACCAGTCCTCCTCAGTCCACAGCTCCCACTGCATCAGAAGATACATAATAAATATGGTATTTTGCCTTGAAAAAGACCTGAAGTGCTTGTGGAAGTAGGTATTGGAAGAGTTGGAGTTTGTGAGTTACGGTGAAGTGGCAGTTTTTCGTGTTCTCCCACTTTTTTCGCAGGTGAAATTGAGCATAAGCAAACACAAAATTCCTACTATGCTCAAATTGTTTGCTAACATATCAATCATGTTGGAACAAATTCAACTTTGCAGAATAAGTGTTAGAACTGACTGTACCTTCCCCACCTATCTCATAAAATTGTCGTAAGGGATGATGAAATCTGATAACAAATGCAGAGGTGCTTTATAAACTGTAAAGTGTCATACAAATATGAGATTATTATGACAATTATAATTGTTGTTGCCACCAGAGAGCACTGTGAGAATTAGTCAAAATGCCTCTTCCTCTTAGATTCTGATTGGACTTAGAGGCATTTGTGTGTCCAACAATCCTTAACTTGGCCTCCATCCACTGGCCTCTCCATTATCGAAGTCAATAGTTTAACCAGATTAGATAAAAGGTTAGTAAGAAAAAGTACCCATGAATATATCAAAAGCAGCAATCAGCTTTGTTCCTTCTGTTCCCCAAATGGGTGGAGTTTCATACAGTTCAGGTAAAAGCAGGGAGAGGGTGAATGTGAATCATACAATCTATGCTAGCTGTGCTCTAGAATTCTCATCAAAGTGCTAGAATTCTCACTCATTATTCTAATACTGGCGGATGTTTAGATCCCACCACCATTATCAGTTTGTGCTGGTTTTTATCATTTTCGCTGCACAGGATCTTTCTTCCTTTTTCTGCTGATTCCTGCTGGTTTCTATGCTAAGCATAATAAGAAATTTCTTTACCAGACATAGAAGCAGGCTAACATCTGAAGAGAGATGTTCTCTGCAGCCATAGAGGATGACTCCTTTGCACCTCTGCCTCTGACATTCTCTTTAAAAGTCTTTGCTCTGGGCTGGGCCTGAGCCAACCAAGGTCTCATGGAGTAATATAGTAATACTTTTTAAGGAAAAAGGATTCTAACTTGCCTGAGGGGAGGGGTTAGGATATTGCTCCTACCACACCTTGGTGGCAAGGTCCTCAATGTCTTCCAGGCAAATTCCATTCTGTAAATTACTTTAAGGCTGTGTCTAGTCAATCCTGATTTTAGGTATTTGAGAAGTTGAATACTGACATCACTAAAAGAGGAAGAGAGAAAGTAAAAAAAAAAAAAAAAAAAAAAGAAAGAAACAGAATAAAATGACCAATGTAATAGTTCTCTGAAGAAGTGATTGAATTTGGGAGAGTCTCAGAAATCACTGAGTCCTAGGTCTAAATAATCAGGTCCATGTGATAGATGATGCCAAATCATTGCAGTTCACAATGGGTCTCTTAATGTAAACACGTGAACATCAGCAGGAGCATCACCAGGGATCTCAGGGCTTCAGCAAAGATGATGATACTTCCTGCATAGTCACCAATCCTCATCCCAATTCAGGGATAATTGCACTGCACCACCACCCATTTAGTGTTCCCTAGCCCACTCTACCCAGGTCCTCCCCCTGCCTGGAAGCCCCATGGGAGAAGGCAGGAATACAAAATTTTTGTCCCATGAGAGACCACAGAAGGACTGTCTCCTGTCTTCTGTGGAACTGGTTGCAGATACAAATCCCCTTTTTCCCACATGCAAGTCATCTCTGCTGGGACTGGAGAAATCTTTCTGAGCCTTGAGTTCTGTTCTCTTCAGGGGCTCTTCACTGGAAGTACTAGAGAGAATTGCATTTCACAGTCCACAGTTAGGGGGTGAGAGTGGAGAGTTTTTAAACTTATGTAGCATTCCTACCTGTCCTCTGCTAATTAAATGTGGTCCCATTTGTCCATATCCCCAATTCTGGAAATGTCTCTGGGCTCCTGGGGAGTATTTAACATGGTCCTTTCAAATGTCTGCCCCAATTCTTTCACCAAAGAATAACTATGACAACCACGTGGAAAAAAATTGTGGTTGTTCTGTTAAATTCCAAATTAAACAAACAAAATTACAGTAGTTTCTTCAGCACAATTATTAAACAATCCTAAAATTTCAGGAATCTCTGTTGGCTTGCATTCTTTTACTGTTGGGGTTCCTCATGCCACCCCTCCATGGCTGTCTGTTAATATACAATGATAGGACTGAAGAGTGCTGGTTCAGCTGCATCGTCATTTCCAAAAAGCCATTCAAAACCAAACAGTTTATCCAAATAAGATTGTCTTGAAGGTAGGAGGACCCTTCTTTCAGAAGGCCTCTCCTAAGGTAATTGGTTGATGATGACCATTAGCAATATAAAACATCCAGTCTTGGCCAAGATGGAGCAAAGTCATTTTTTTGAATGTTGTTTTTTCTAATAAAGGGAATATTTCTTTCTCATTGCCCAAAATTCAATCTGTGTAGGTTGTTTTGAAAGCAAAATGAGTTCTGAAGAGGTCCCCTATTAAAACTTGGAGGAGGTTTAAGGTACCTGACAGGAATATTACCAGGCCCAACAAAGTTGGTAGACCTGAAACACAGTTTAGTACGATTCTCTTCAAGGTATAGTTGTTAGGGACACATAGCATGTAACATTGCTTTCTTCTTATTGGATGGCCACAGTCAATTTACTTTATCTCCCAGGAGCAGGGAAGTAAACATACTATAGTAAGCAACCACCATTTGTAGAGGCATTACCAAAAGCACTACCAGAATCACAAAGGTGAATCCAGGCTCACCTCCCTCTGCACTAATCCTCCGCTTCGTTGAACTCATTATGTTCCAACACTACCAGTCCCTAGCAGGTTAGGTTATTGGAACAAAATAAGAGCTGTAGGCATTAAACAGTTAACAAAAAGTCATTTATTTACTTCTTGGTCATTGATGAAGTGTGCTGAATAAGGGCCAGTAAAAATGTTTACTTAGAGTCTTACAAATGTGATGAAGAACTCCAGAAATAACACTTTGATTCTGACTACCAAACTTTAGAACTCATAGGTCAAGGAAAAAAACTATTGAAAGCAGCTAGAAAGAGACAGACTTCATGCTAAAGAATCAGAAAATCCCAGGACTATGTATCGACAAGAAGAAAGGGAAAAAAAGTAGAGTATAACATGCCAAAAAATGGAAATTCTTATACCCAAGAATTATTTATTTTTCAAAGTTGAACATAACTGTACAGGAGAAAAGAATCGACTTAACAGAATCAATAACTTCCCAGTACTATAATCTTGAAAAAAAAAACAACCCAAAGCTGGATAGTTTTCCAAAGGTAAAGATAGGTGATAAAGCAAGCTTAAGAAAGGTAAACATATGAATAACTCCAAAGGGAGAAAAGACAGTTGTCCTGTCAGAGTCCCAACATCCTAAAGGTTAATGACGTAACAAAGACAATCAAGAGATAGTCTTGATTCAAAAAGCAAACAAACAAAAAACCCCAAAATACCTAAGGAAGGAGAGCAAAGAACTTATTATTTCTAATAATGGGGTGCTGTGAGAGATTATTTAAATATAGAGATAGAGTGGGAGGATCTGATGATCTCAATCTTCTGGGCCAGACAAGGACTGTTGTTCTTTGTCCTTCATTTTTGAAGAGGACCAGTGATATCATGGGATGACCTCTTCTTGACTTTCAAGTGAATTGGATTTAAGTGAGGCAGTGTTGCACAGAGTTGTCAACTTCACTCTCTCTTCCAGAGTCATCAAAATCCAGGGGCAAGACAAAAGTCAGGATGACTGGTGCTGGCCCCAGGATACAGTGGACAACTTTGGCATTTTTTATTTTCGATGTCTGACCAGGCTCTAAGCCCCCACAGAGCCTGCTTCTGCCAGCTTCATGACTGGGAAGTCTTCACATACTTGAGGCAGAAATCCCCCTAACTCACTGAAGGGTTTGAGGCCTGTTGGTTACCTTCAACTTGACTTAGCCCAAATGCTGAAACGTTTTTTTACCAGGATATGGCAGCTGCCCATGTTACAGCTTCTTGGAGCCACAAGGGAGGGTTGGGTGACCAGTTGGACACCAAAGGTGATTGAGAAGCCCTGAAAAGGGCTCAGCAAGCCCTCACACCAGAGGGGCTAGTCCTCCAACACATCCTTAAAAATAGTAATAATGACAATGTGACAGTGGTAGAAAAGGGGGAAATAGGAGACAAGGATAGGATAACAAGGGGGAAGGAAGACAATTTGAAGGAGAGTGTAGAGTTGGGAGAACGTAGAGGGCAGATCACAGAAAGAAAAAATAAAAGACAAAAAAGCCAAGACTCAGGGATTTGCGTCTGGGATGGGAAAAGAAAGGGAGAGAAGAGGGCTAGGATTGGATTGTGACGAACAATACCAATTTAAATATCTAGTTGTATTAGTGAGCAAGGGAGCTTGAGCTGTTAGTGTGCTTGGGGTGGGAGGAAGAACTCCTTTCCTCATCCTTCCTCTTCCTCCTCTTCCTTTTGTGAAAGTGTGGTTTTCTTTTTGTTCAGTTCTCCTTTAGGAGGTTTCTTTTAAGACCATGGCACACCAAAAATGGCAGCTATTAGTGGTTTGAAAATGAAAGTAAACTTAACTGTGATTTATTCATTTAAGGCTTGGGGATTTTTTATTGGCTCAAGAGGAATCTGACTGGGAATATTATTTTCCTCCACTTTTTATGCACTATATTCTCAATTATATGTGGGAAACCAATTTGCTCTGGTGAAATCCACATTGGCTTTAAATTTGATTCCTTTCCAGGTGTCCTCCTTCCATTCCCAATCTCATCAAGAGCATTTGATTAAGTAGAATTGGCATAAATTCAAATGCTCTTTGGATCAAATATATCTGCTAAAAGTCTGATTTGCATAATATGTGGGGAATTGGCATAAGTATATAAAACACAGGGCTATTTCCTACTTGAAAAGTATGCCAAGGATATCTAGCTATTAATAATAATATACTACAAATCATTAATAATAAGAGAAGTCCAAATTAAAACAATTCTGAGGTTTCACCTTACACCCATAAAATTGAGAAAGACTGAAATAACCAATGTTATATTCCTCGTGGGAAGTCAGGCACCTTAATATGCCATTCGTAGGAATATAAGTTGCTCCAATTGTTCTGAAAAATAATTTCAAGTTGTGCAAGGAAAGTTACTAAGCTAGTCATATTCTTTGACTCAATGAACCCATTACTGGGAATGTATCACAGGAAAGTAAAACATTAGAATAAAAGTCTCATATATGCAAAATATTCACAGTAATACTTTTTGTGGTAGCAAAAAACTGGAAACAAAATAGATGTCCATTGATCATAAAATATATGGCCAAATTGTGTTATATAAATATGATTTTTTTAATTTAATTTTTTTATAATTAACAACCATTTATTTTTCCCCCTCTACATCTTCCTCCCCCTGCCCCCCACTCCTTACTGGAAAAAAAAGGAAAAAAAAGAAAACCCTTGAAAGATATGTGTAGTCATGCAAAAAAAAATCATTAATTGGCCATATACACATCTCACTCATGGCATATACATATAAGGATATATTACCATTCAATGAGAAATAATGAACATGAGAAATTGAGAGACCCTTTGAAAGACTTATATGAACTGATGAAGAGTAAATAAAATGGTGAGAACAATATGCAAAATTACTCCAGTGTAAATCAAAACAGCATGTGAAGACAGCAAACTAAGATTAAATGCAACAACCAATACTGATTACATAAAACAGATGCTAATGCTTCCTTCTTCTCAGTAGAGAAATTTAGGTTGGAGAAAAGGGGAACAACAGATACTAAATGAGGCATAAGTGGATAGTTGTGGTTCTTGCATTGGTTAGTTTAGCTTGACTTTTTCTCTATTGCAAAAGAAGGCTCTGGGTGAGGAGGAGAAAAGGATATGTTGGAGGAAATTTGTGACAAAAAAACATGAAGTTAACAGTAAAATTCATTTCGGAAATCTGATTAGGAGGGCTTTAAACTGAAAAAGGAGGAGAGCTAGAAAACTACCCATCTAGATCTCCTAAGCCTAGTACAATAGCCCATAACAGGCACAATATATAGGAAAAGAAATAGCAGAAGAGAGGATCAGTAATTTATGGAACACAATATACAAGAACTGAGCCAGAAGCTCATGGCTTCTGGTGTCTCTTTACAAATACACAGTGGATAGTTACTAAACAGGCAGATCTTAATAAAAAGGGGCAAGTTTGATCTCATAGGCATAACTGAGATTGGGTAGGAGAAGACTCATGACTAGAATATGACTCTGGAAGGGCATATAGTTTTTTGAAATGGAAGAGAATAGATGGATGTGATGGTAGTATCCCATTATATATTTGATGGATATAATCATGGACCCACTCAGTGGTATCCAGGAACTTGAGGAGAGAAAATAATGGTAAGCATTTAGGTTGAGATCAAAGAAGGGAGAAGCGAAGGTGACTTTGTCATGGGAGTATACTATAGAATATCTGGACAGAAGGAAGAATTGAAAGAATGGGAAACAGATCAAAGACCCAGGATGGAGAAATGATACTGTAGTGATGGGGAAGTCCAACTGTCAGAATATCTACTAGAACTCTTTCTACCAAAAGAAAAGCAATTGAGATATTTCTCTTTAGCTTTAATAATAGCCTCATTATTGAGAAGGTGGAAGAAATGATGAAAGGAGCTACTATCCTGGACCTGACTTTGACCTACAAGGAAGAACTAGTTGATGAAATAGAAAGAATGGGGATTTTAGGGCCAAGTGAGCACTCTTTCTTTAGATATAGAAAGAGAAGAAATCCAGGCACAGTATGACTTGCAAACCAGATGTTGAAAAAGTGGACTTCATAGTGCCCCTAAGGTCACATGATATACATACATGTACACATACATACATATATGTGTATATATATGTATATAGATATAAAGTATCACATGGGGAAAGGGATAATGACTCCTTCTTTTTTAGGGTTACTAGACTGGTAGATCAGGAAAATGCTGAAGATAGAGTATATTTAGATTTCAGCAGAGCATTTGACAAATTCGTTCTTGCTATTTTTGTGGACAAGATAGAGAAATGTGGACTATATGATAGGAACATTAAGTTGATTCAAACTTGATTGAATAACTTGATTTTAAAAAGGACTCATTAATGGACAGCTGTCAACTTGAATGTTGAAGTCTTTAGTAGAATACTGCAGAGATTTGTTCTGGGCTTTGTGCTGTTTAACATTTTTGTCAATGACACAGATGAAATTATAATAGGCATATAATAGTCAATTTTGCAAATGTCCAAGCCTGGGAGGGGTAGGTAGCAGGCTGAATAACGGCTAGGATCTAAAGAGTTCTTGACAAACTAGAAGGATGGATTGAATCTAAGATAAAATTTAATTGTGCTAAAAAAAATGAACTTCAACTGGGGCTAGGCAAGAGTTTGCATTTAAAAAAAGATAAGGGAGTTTTAGTGGTCTGCCATCTCAGTAGGAGCTGAAAATGTGATGTGGTAGCCAATAAAACCCATATGGTAGGGTTCCTAATGTCACCATATCCATTTCCCCTCTCCTTAGGCTTGCAGTGGTGGGGTAGGGGGTAGGGGTGGGGGTAAGAGAAGGAAAGTGTCCTTGTTTCTCTTTTCTCCTTTCTCCCCTCCTCCTGCTCATGACACTTAGTGTCAATGGATTGTTTGCCTGGACAAGGCACAGGCTGGCAGCTACATTAATGGCCCCCAGTGAGGGAGATGATAGACCATATCTGAAGTGTTATATTCAGTCTCAATACACATTTAGGAAACACATAGACTAATTGGGGCATTCCAGAAGAGAACAACCAAGATGGCATGTCTGACAAGAATCAATTGAAAGAACTGGGATATTAAACCAGGATCAGAGAAGACATAGGGGGATATGATAGTGGTCTTCAGGTATATGAAAAGTTGACGTGTGGATTCTGCTTGATCCTATAGAACCAAACTAGTGCTACTACGTGGACCTTCCAGGGGCAATTTTTAACTCAAAAGAAGGAAAATTTCCTAATAATTAGGAATGTCCCAAAGTGGAAGTGGAATGCACTGATACGGAGTTCCCTGTCTTTGTGGGCCTTCAAATAAGACCTGAATGACCACTTGTCAGTGGATAACATAGAGGGGATTTTGTTCCCAGTGTTTGGCACAGTGCCTAGGACAGAGGAGGTATTTAATAAATGCTAGTTGGTTTGGGATATGGATTGTACTAGATGGCTGCTGTGATACTCACTCACCCTGAGCTCCATGAAAGCAAAGGCTGTACCTTCATATCTTTTTGTCCCTTGTTTGCTAGGGCAATAGATTACATGAAGTAGAACTTTTTAACATGCTTGACAATGAATGAATAAAAGAAGAGAGGTTCATATCAACAGAGGATGGAGGAAGTGAAGAGAAAGGTAAATGGTGGATGTGTAGGAGATGGGTGAGTTGTGTGAGATTAGGCTAAAACTTCCTTTGCCCAGAACTGAGATTCCTCCCCTATCCTGTGTTCAGGGCCAGAGGACCTATAGTAGTATCAGGAGAAATAGCTGTGCAATTTCAAGGGTCACTTTCTCTATGTTTTTATAGCTCTAAGGTTCTTTCCTCACCCTACCTCCTGTTCCCACAAGGCTTTAACTTTCATTCTTGGGCAGTCAGCATCCCAAAATAAACCACTGCCCTGTGTGGCCAGCTGCCAGCCTGTGCCTGGGCCAAGCAAACAATCCATTGACGCTAAGTGTCATGAGCAGGAGGAGGGGAGAAAGGAGAAAAGAGAAACAAGGACACTTTCCTTCTCTTACCCCCACCCCCACCCCACTATTGCAAGCCTGAGGACAGGGGAATGGACATGGTGACATTTGAAACCCTCTCCCAATTCTAAGATCCTGTGCATAATGACAATAATAATAAACATCCCTTTCTCTCTGAAAGGCAGTCCTAGCCTTTAACTCAATGACCTTCTGCAGCAGAGAATATTTGGATAGTATGGGATGTCGCCGGGCGCGCATAAGAGATAGGGCATGTGGTAAAAAATAGCTTACCCTCCTGCAAGGGCAATATTCCTACCCATAACTGGACACGGCCTGGTCTTTATCAGTCCAAATACATCCTCCCAGTAGACCAAAGGTGGCCCTCTAAAGCAAAGGCACTAACCCATGACTTTGGGCCCTGGAGGGACTCAGCTGGGCTCTTATTACAGGCAACATTGTTGAAATCCTTTGGGCTAAAGATTAGCCGTGGAAGAAACTTGATGTTGTACAGACAACATTGTGTCATGCAGGGCTGAAGGACTAGGGTCTTATCTATCTTGTTCTCTTAACTGTGTGGCCTCTGGCCCTGGCAGCTAGAGTTCTACACCAAAAACACACTTGGTGATTCAATAACCAGCATTTCAACCAACTGAGGCGGCCCTCGGTGTTTTCTTCCCCTTCTAGCCAGAAGAGACTATCTGAAGCAGCAATAGGTTCCTAGGATTTAAAGTGGGAAGGGATTTATAGATAATCTAGACAAGAAGTGTCAAACATACAACAGACAACTCTCCTTAGTATTGCCTGTGCCAGATTAAAATGTAATTGGGAAATATGGAACAAAACAAATAAAAATAAAATGGAACATAGTGTTAATATATGGCTTTTTTTTAGTTGTTTTCTTTTTTTTTTTTGGAGTGGGGAAGGCAGGACAATTGGGGTTAAGTGACTTGCCCAAGGTCACACAGCTAGTAAGTGTGTCAAGCGTCTGAGGTCATATTTGAACTCAGGTTCTCCTGACTCCAGGGCCCGTGCTCTACTCACTGCGCCACCTAGCTGCCCCAATATATGGCTTTCTAAGTTAATATGTTGTCAGCAGCAGGGATTCTTAAGTTCATTTAGTGGTCCCTGTTTCTTTTTGACTTTGACACCACTGATTTCTTTTATTTTTTAAATAGTATTTTATTTTTTCCAATTAAATATGTAAAACAATTTTTAACATTCATTTTTATAAAATTTTGAGTTCTAAATTTTTCTCCCCCCATTCCTCCCTTCCTCTCTTCCTAAAATAGTAAGCAATTTGATATGTTACATATATGCAATCATGTAGACATCACTGATTTAGAGAATTTCTTTGTTATATAGATGAATAAACTGAGACATCACACAGATATATGTCATAGAGTATCAATTTAAACTTAGATTTTCTGACTCTCAGTTCATTCTGTATACTATTTATTGTATCCCAGGCAGCCTTGTAGAATGGCCCTATTTACTCCATAAAAGACTATAACACTCTAAGCTACACCATCTAGCTCAGAATTCTGTCTCTAAGTGACCCCTGATACAAAAGTATCTCTGCCAAAGAGATCTCTGTTCTCAGTACGCTATGTCCATAATGGACCAATGACTAGAGAGTACCAATTATTCTATTAAGAGCTATATGATATTGGACAAGTCACTTAATTTCTCTGGGCCTCAGTTTCCTCACTTTGAAATGAGGGGGATTGGATTGGATCATCTCTAATGTCTTTTCCTGCTCTGAATCTTTTTTAAAAAAAATTAAACTAGACCTGGAGCAGCTAGGTGGTACAGTCGATAGAGCACCGTACCTGAGTTCAAATTTGACCTCAGACACTTGACACTTGCTAGCTATGTGACCCTGGGCAAGTCACTTAACGCTGATCACTTCCCCCAAAATTAATAAATTAAACAGACCTGTTATTTTCATTAATGTAGGGAGCTCTCAGTGACAATGTAGGTCTGCACTTGCTTTGCAACCTAGAGAATTTGGGAGTCCCTTGGGGGAAAGAGAAGTTTAGTGACTTGCCAGAGTCACACACCCAGTATGTATCGGAGGCAGACTGGGACCTGTGTCTTTGAATTTGGAAGCCAACTGTTTAATATGCCACACTTCTCTAAATCTTATGGTCCTGTCAATGTTAGCTCAAAGCCTTTTCAGGTTTTGCTGGCTGTAAACATATACAATTTCAGGAGCATGGTTAAGCAGGGAAAGGAGACAATAACCTTGTTCTTGAGGCACTCTTTGGCTCTTTGCCTTTTCTTTTCTGTACCAGACCTGTGATTTCAGCAATACAGGGAACTCTCAGTGAGGAAACTATCAGCTTCCTTTGAGAATTGCCTGGAACACTTGATAAATTAAGTTACTCCCTTAGTCATCCATCTAGTATGTGTCAGGTAAGACTTAAACCTAGGGCAACTCAGCCTTGAACTCCAGGGCTGGTTCACTATCTGCTACACCAGGTAGCTGATTTTTTTCTTATTTATACTCTTTCCCTATACATTCACATATGAATGAGAGAGGCTTAGAGTTGAAAAACTGGGGTAACCTAAACCTCAGAACTATTTAGTAACCCTTTCAGGGATAATAATGAGGTATGGTTAGTTTAGCCTTCAGAGATCAAAATCAAGAGGCATGTAGGATGCTAATAAAAAGCTAGAGTCAGATTTCCCATAGAATCTCTAAGCTCAACAACCAGAAAAGTTAGTCCAAGGAAGAGAGAGACTTTGTAATGGAACAAGAACTAGGTTTGAAATCAGAGAACCTGCCTTTTGCCTTGGACACATCACTTAACCTTTTTGGGGTCACAGTTACCTCATTTGTAAAATAAAAGAGTCAGACTAGGTAACCTGTAAGTTCCCTATGGGCTCCATGTCTATGATTCTATGACCTCTAAAATCCCAGGAGGCTATTTAACTAAGAGTGTCTCATTTTGTTCTGAAGAGCTTTGGTGCCTGGGGCTGAGAATCTCTTACTAAAGAGATGTAAGACCACTTAGCCAAGATTCTGACAGTAACAAGACAGTTCAGTCCACCAAGGGAAGAAGCTGATTGACTTTTGCTTCCCTTTCTCTTCCCCCCAACCCTCCCAGGACTATTGCTAGTCCATGTTTGGGCTACTTGCCTTTTCTGCTTGTTTTAAGAGCTATGAAAAAAATAATCTGGCTTTTCAACTGAAAGAGCATAACAGAGTCCACTCTTCTCATGAGGAAAAGGAAATCAAGGTCTTTAGCTAAAGCCAAGAGCAGGAAGGAGAAAGAAGCTCCATAGCCATGTGTCCAGCTGGGATAAGCCTGGCAATATATGGCAAAGACTAAGCAAATTGCAGAAACTACAGGTCCAGAAGAGAGGCATCCAGTGGGGCAGAGTGATGGTGGTGAGGTATCATCTAGCAAACACAAGGGTGGATGGAAGTAGGCGCAATGGCACAGTGCAATGACATCAATGGAAGAGCTCAGCAATCCTGCAAGGTTGGAGGTAGCAGCTGCCCTTCCCCCCAGACACTCTGATTACATGTGAACCTTATATATGCACTTTCTCCATGTCTGTCCATGTCTCTCCATGTGAACTTCTCTGCACATGTTCCTTATGCATGTCTGTACTTCCTATAAATGGCATGCAGACTTGTGGGAGTTTGTGCCCCAGGTTTATGGAAGAAATGTTTCATTGCTTCCTTTTTTAATATGCCATTTTATTATATGCCTTTTTTAAAAATAATTATGTCCTCTGGCTGACTATTAAAGGAAAATACATCAATAGAGGCTAGTGAACTATGGTGTACTAACCATAGGCAGAAAAGGCAGAAAAACAGAGTACCTTGAACCTGGGGCAGCCATTCAGAGGAATGTTCTGGTGAAACATGCCTTGTAAATTGGGGCAGGGTACCAGCAGGTGCTACATCGTTGAGACTTGTCCAGGATCTTCCTCTTTAATGCTCTGGTATTGCTGGGAAACTGCTGGAAGAAACATCACATTTTTTCTTCTTTTGTTTCCAGGTTGTAATTAGAGAGTCAGTTTGCCATTGAGTTCCTTTCCAAGTCAGACCAGACCGCTTGCATTGTTGTGTTCTTAAGTAGTGGTATGGTGGTACTACCTTGTCCATTATGTGCTGATGTATAGAGGACCGATATCTAGTAGTTAGAATGCCAATGTGAAAGAATGTACCTAAAGCCACATAGGGGACTGCTAACTACAGGAGAGCCTCATGACTTAAGCCATAAGGGATACTGAGAGCCTTCTGTGAGATATTATCTTTTCTTTGGGCAGATAGGGAGTACTCACTAAATTATATAAGGAGAAAAACATCCCACCTGTTTTCTGTAAATGACCTGAACAAGTAGATGGGTATAAAATCCGTCCTAAGACAGGAGTTCCAGAGAGTGCTTGGAAAATAATCAATAGGATAAGAGGATACCACATAAAGTCAAAACTTTGCTAATCAACAAGAGAGCATCCAAAAACAGACCATGAGGACTGACTTGGGAGAAAAAGTCATTTGTGGGGCAGATGCAGCTAAAGATATTTATGGACCTCTACAGGGTGTTCCTAAAGTTTGGACACACAGGCAAAAATGCATATTTTCAAAGAAATGAAATGGATGAAATTTTCAACAACTTTTTATTTAATTGGAATATTAACAAACAACATCTTCAATATGATTTCCATCATTTGTGATGCAAATTTGTGATGCGCTTTACAAGATACACGTGAACTCAATGCAATAACTCCACATTGCCGTCAATTTTAGCACATTCACTCCTTGTGCATTCAATTGAGTGTGTTGCATCTGTGATTTTCATTGAGTACACCTTCTCCTTTAGCATACTCCAGAAAAAGAAGCCAAGGGGGCTAAGGTCTGTTAATATTCCAATTAAGTAAAATGTTGTTGAAAATTTCATTCATTTCATTTTTGCCTATGTGTCCAGACTTTAGGGACACCCTGTACTCTCCTGAGCATGGTGCTAAACTAAGAAATCTCTGGAAAAGATTCATGCATCCTTAGGGAAGAGCTATGGGAATCTTAGCTTAGTCTGAATGTTTTAAACATTGGTAAGCACCTGAATTAGAAAAAGAGGTTAAACAAAAATTGAGGAAAAGAAAAAGCAGTTAGAAAGCCATAAAAGAAGAACTTTTGGAATTGTGCAGTCTAAAGGTCACAAAGTGTAGAATCACATGGCAGGAATGCTTGCAAAGACTAGAAGAGCAATTTGAAGGTGATGGAACACCATGGCAAGCAAGCTAAGTTCATCAAGTCTACATTCAGCACAAAGGAGAAAAATTCTCCAGCTTTGGAATGGGTGAGAACAGTTGATTAATAACAATCATGATAATAGTAACAGCTAGCATTTATATAGTGTCTCCTGTGTGCTAGGCCCTGGGCTAAGCACTTTACAAATGTCATCTCATTTGATCCTCACCATAACCCTGGGAGGTAGGTGCTGTTATTATCCCTATTTTACAGTTGAAGAAACTGAGGCAGGCAGAGGTTAAGTGACTTGCCCAAGGGTTACATAGCTAGTAAATTTCTAAAGGGCAGCTAGGTGGCAAAATGTATAGTGTTGGGCCTGGAGGTAGGAAGACTCATCTTCTTGAGCTCAAATATAGTCTCAGACACTAGCTATGCAACCCCGGGTTACTCTTTACTTCAGTAAAATGAGCTGGAGAAGGAAATGGCAAACAGCTCCAGAATCTTTGCCAAGAAAACCTTGAAAAGGGTCATGAAGAGCCAGACATGACTGAAAATGACTGAACAATGACAACAAAAAAATGTCTGAGGCTGAATTTGAACTTGAGCCTTCCTGACTGCTGGCCGATAACTCTATTCACTGAGACTGTTAGAGAGAGAAGCAATTTGACAAAAGGGGATAGAGTCAGACTGAAGCAAGCGAGCAAAGGTATGCCACCAAGAGTGGAGGAGACACCCAACTGTTCTTAAATTAGAACAGAGGAAGGATGGAGATGAGACTATGTGTTGCCATGACTAGGGAGCAGTGTAGGATCAGCAGGACAGAACCTGGATCAGATCAGTATTGCTATGGAACTTCAGGGATTGGTTAGATCAGGATAGATATGGACAGTGTGATATGGACTTAGATGTGGATATCTTCAACTGTCTGCAGAGATAATTTTGGTCCAGTCACATCGCACCATTCCTCCCTTTCTATGTCTCTTTAGTGGTGAAGGTAGTTGGAAAGATCACCAGAAAATACAATTGAAGCATTAGAGTTGGAAGGAACCTTAGAGACTAACCATAACTAATATGTCATTTGACAAATGAGGAAACTGAGACCCAGACAGTTTAAGTAACATTCTCAGGTTTATACAATAAGTGGCAAAACCAGGATCTGAACCCAGACCTTCTGACTCCTAATGCCGTGCTCTTTCCATTACACAATGCCACATTTTTTTCAAGGCAACAACAACTTTACTATGTTCTAAGAAACCATGTGTCCTCTAAAAAACTTAATTATCTGAGTCTATGAATGAGGTTGCTTGATCAAGAGCCAATTTCCTAAATGTACCCTGGTGACTGAGAGCCAAATCAAGATTTCTATAATTCTCATATTTCAAAGCATTTTCTCATTTTCTTTTTCATTCTCCCTAAGTCCATTTTTAATTCTGCCAGTACTGCATCATAAACCCTGAGAGGAAGAGTAATCTATGAGTCTATAGACTAAGTTTCCTCTGGTAAGCAGTGAGGATACTGTGGCCTTTGGGGAAGTTAGTACATGAGCACTGAATGCCCTATGGGGAAGAAACAACTTGGCTGGTGGCTTGAGAGTAGCACCACCCTCTGATGAAATGATAGCTTGCATTCCCATGGTGGTTAATTAAGTTACAGCCTGCTTTTCTGTAGGACTGGTGACCTACTATAGCTACTGCAGCACTGGAACACACCCCCAAGGTATACCTGTCTCATACCACTGCCAGTCCAATATGTGATATGCTGACTTTTGTATGTTCTTCTATCTGACCACTGGCCCCTTGTTGTGCTCTCATATGATTTAAAGAAATTGCACTTTTTTTCACTAAGAGGATGATATAAAGCTCACATCTTTTCCAGGTTTTGCTATTGATTATATGCATGGTGCTAACACCAGCATCCTCTTAGTTCAGCCTTGATTCTGAGACTAAATAAGACACTTACGTGCCACTGAACATTTAAAAAAAAAGGAGATTTATTTTGACCTCAAACAACAAGGATACTGTGGCACTTATCTTCAGCTTCGGAAGGCAATGGAAACATTTGATCACCAGGTCTCTAGGATATGGTGACCCACCAAGTCTGAGAGACTGAGATTCTGTATGACTGGGACTTTATATTATCCTTAGACCAGGAAGCTGCATCAGAGAAGCCATCAGAGAAGCTGGGTGCTGCTGAAGTAAGTTGTGTGTTGAGGAGGAAGCAGTGTCAGGGAAGCAGAGGACATCTGGGAAGGTGGAAACCTCAGGGAGTTGCCTGGAGAGAGAAAAATGCTATCCATATCTAAGTCCATATCACACTGTCCATATCTACAGACAAAAGGCTCACTTTAGGCTGGAAGCTCCTAAAGAGCTGGTCTTTCTTTTTCTCTCTTTCTTTCTCTCTCTCCCTTCCTTCTTCCTTCCTTCCTTTCTTTTTCTTTCTTTCTTTCTTCCTTCTTTTTTCTTTCTTCCTTCCTTTTTTCTTTCTGTCTTCCTTCCTTTCTCCCTTCCTCTCTCTCTCTCTCTCTCTCTCTCTCTCTCTCTCTCTCTCTGTCTTTTTCTTTCTTTATTTTCTCCCCCTTTATATGGTATCCTTGGCACTTAACACTGTACACACACAGTAGATTCTTAATAAATGCTTGTTGACTGATTGATATGAAAGGCCAAGAAGGTAGTTAGCCAAGTAGAATGAGGACCTCCCCCCCAAAATTTTAGCTTTATGTTGGCCTTTTCCCCTACCCTTTTATCTTCATGGGAGAATATACTAGAGCTGGAGTTGAAAAACTGGGGAACTCTGACTCCAGAGCTATTTGGTAGTTATTAGGTGACGAGCCCTTCATAGATAAAACAAGTTCTTAGTCTAACCTTCAAAAATGAAAATCAGAAGGTATATGGAATGTTCACTATGAGAGTGAGATCACTCACAGTCTCCAAGCTCTGCAACTATGATATTTAGTTAGAAGAAAAGACAAACTTGAACCTGAGGACAATAGCTACCTAGATAAGAATGTCACTGATTTTTGTCCTAAAGGGCACAGTGCCTGGATATGCAAGTCGCCTGCTGGAAGTGAGAGACTTCCTAAGCAAGACCCTGAAGGGAACAGGACCAGTCTCTCCACAAAGAGAAAAAGTTGACAAGGTTTTCCCCACTTTAAATTGTCTGTGGCTGCTTTTCTAAAAGATCTAAGAAAAAGTGTCTGACTTTTGAAATGAAAGATTGTGTCAGACACTCTTCTCATGAGAAAGAGATAGCCAAGGACTTCAGCTGAAGCCAGAAGTTAGAGCAACAAGAAACTCCCCAGCCATGCTTGCATCCAGCAGGGCTGTACCTGGCTGTGTCTGCCAGAAATGAAACACTCAGCAGACACCATGCAGCATCTAGCAGAGACTACTTCCATTGGCATCATCATTAGAAAATAGCCACTATGCAGAAACATGAGCTGTCCCCCTGTACTTGTGCCCCAGCCATATGCATTTCCTCTGCATGCTCTCCTTCATATGTTTACCCTAGCCATACATGTTTCCTATGTGTGTGCTTCTTTACACATGTGCCTTGGCCATGTGTGTTCCCTACACATGTGCCTCCCCACATATGTTCCTTGTGTGTGTCCATTGAGGTTATATGTTTTTATAGGAGAGTGGGTCTAAGATACATGGAGGAAATGTTTAGTCGCTATTTTCATTACTATTATATTTCCTTAAAATGGCTTTACTTTGATCTAATTGTGTCCTATGGCTGACACAATATGGAAGGTTTGTAGACTTTGCTTTTAGCAAATGTGGACCCTTGAAACTGGGGATAGCTGTCCTTAAAGGATTGTACCCTGTGAGTTGGGTGCTGCCCTCAGACAATCTTATGAACATGTTCATTCAACAAATATTTAATAATCACTTACTATATGTGATACAATGAGAGACATAAATAAGGCATAGTTTTTGTCCTCACAAAACTTATGGTGGTAGAAGAGATAAGGCATGGGCAATTTCTTGAATCATTCAAACGACTGGTGGTAATTTCCTGGTGTGGGTCACTCTACTAAGATACATCATGACCTATCCAAATCCTACCTGATAGATGGTTTAAATGAGTTGATATGACTAAAAAATTCATCACTTGGTGACTAGCTTTTTTGGTTATGACCTTTATAGACCTAGATTTGTCTTTAAACAAGAGAAACAGTCTTGTTGTTGGTCCATATTGTAAACTTCTTGGCTTGGTGGGACCTGCTACAGCTTGCTTTGATATCCCAGGATCGCCTTCATGCCACGGTGAGCTATTAATCAGAGGAGGCCTTGAATGAAAAGACATGAACATAATTATATGAGGCTGAAAGCAAAAGTACTACAAGAGGTACAAAATGTTATAGGAGTTCTGAAGAGAAATATTTTTTTTCTGGCAGGGATTATCAGGGACTGTTTTAGGGAGGTGCTGGTGCATTTGAGGTTGACAAATGGGTAGGAATTAGGTGATGCTGGTGAGAAAGGGAGAGGAACTAGCATGAGTAAAACTGTGAAAGCTGGAACCCTGGGGTGTGTTTGGAGAGGACAGTGGGGTATCCAGGTTGGCTTGAGTGGAGAGTGTAGGAAGGAGAGTTGTGGGAGATGAGACTGAAAAGTTAGAGTCAGAGCCCAGAAGGCCTTGAATCACTGGAGCTTGAACTTTATCCTATAAGCTGTGAGGAATCATTAAATGTTTCTGGTGAGGGTTTTGACAAGGAAGGAAGCCACCAACTGAAAGCCTAAAGACAGAAAAAGAGCAAGTGCATCAAGGGACCATGTAACATAGAGGTGGAGCCTCCCACATGGCACCAAGTAGAATTTTATCACTTAATTCCCCATGCCAGACTCTTCTCCAGCCATAACCTTAACCCTCATCTGCATCCCCACAGCCACCTATTGTTAATATCTGCCCCAGCTAAAGGTACCTTCTTTCAAAGCCAAAACCCAAAGATAGCAGGAGTAACAAGTCTGGGGTTGGAATTTGATCTTTAATATTATTCTGATTGCTTGACCTGACAAAATTTAAAGGAAAGCCTAAAGGCAGAGAGAATAGTTAGTAGGTTATTAGAATAATTTGAACAAGAGTTAATTTCACAAAAGCCCAAAGGCCCAAAGATGATAACTGCAATAATAGTGGAGAAGAACAAACAGATGGGATTCTTTCTAATGATTTTTATTATTCCTTCCCTCACCCTCCACGTACACACACTCCCACTCACCCACACCACCACTATGTTGTGATCTCTCTTTGAATATTAAGTGTCCCATCTTGCAGTAGGAAGATGACTGGACCGGAGTCAGATCATTATTAGATATGTGACCATCTTAGGGAGATGTTTTCTCATCTTTAAAATGGGGTTAATAGTTCTTGCCCAATTCATCTCAAGGAGTAGAAGAGTACATTTTCAACCTTAAAGCAATATAGAAACATAAATTACTGTCTCAGAGCTGCTTCCCACATAGATTAAAGATTTGGAGCTGGAAAAAAACCTACCTCAGAGATCAGCTAATCTAATATCATTTCACTGAAGAAGAAAGTGAAGTCCAAAAAAAGAGAAATGACTCACTTTTCTAATAAGTGGAAGAGCTCGAATTCAAACCCAAGTACAGAATTTTGAATCATGACTCAAAATCCAGCTCTTAAGAGTTTTTTTTTTCCCTTTCTGGAGGGAGGACGGAGTTGAATTGAATAGGTTATAATGATTCTTCTCCATGTCTTCAGAAGCATAGGGATAAAGACAATATTACTATAGACCTTAAGTTTCTCAGACCCCAAATAAAGACTAAGGATCCTAGAGCAGAGCTATCCAAAATGCTGCCTGCTGCCCCATGCAGGCCGCAGTGTGATTTATGCAGCCTGCCTACAAGCATAGAAATTTACATAAATGCTTTGGTAAATGAAGCTGAGCTACCACAGAGCTCTCACTAAAATGACAAATCAAAATATATTGTCTATTGTTTCAATAAAAACTTAAGGTTGGAGAGCCCTATCCTAGAGTTTAAAAGTACAGCCTAAATATACTTTTATTCACAACCAAATTAATTCAATTTGATTCAATTCACTGCACATGCATTAAGTGCCTCCCATATATAAGGCACTGGCAATACAAAAGCAAAAACTAAACATGCCCTGCCCTCCAGAAGTTTACTTTCTACTGGAGAGAAATACTGAATACACAGATAAATAAATATAAACTACATATACATGAAACACAAAATAATTATGAGTCTAACAACTAGGGGCATCAGGAAAGCCTTATGTAGGAGGTGGCCTGGATTGAGCTTTAAAGGAAGCTAAGAAGAAGTGGAGAAAGAAGGGAGAGCCAGACCTAGGGGAAAGATTATGCAAAGTGAATGGAGGCAAGAGATGTATAAGGAACGGCAAATAGGTCAGTTTTGCTAGAAGGGAGAGTTTGTAGAATTTGTAAAAAGGGGTGATGTGTCTGGAAAGGTAGGCTGGAGTCAGATTGTGAAAGGCTCTAAATGACAAACAAAGGAGTTTACTTGTAGTTTCTTGAACAGGGAGTGATGTGGCCAAACCTGCATGTTAGGAAAATTATTTTTGTTGGTTCTGTGGGGATGAATTCGAAATGTTAAACTAAAACTACATGTAACACCCACTGCCACCCAGGTAAAGTGGAAGGAGAATAGCTTTGTACTGTATGATGTATGCTGAGAGAGACATGACTCCTGACTGGCTGAGAGAATGCGGAGCACAATACTCTGGACCTCCATAAGGGACTTTGATTTGGCTGCAGATATATTTCAAGGTAGGGTTTTGAGAGAGGCTGTCTCAAAAGGCAAGCTTAAACTTTAGAATGACTACTGGAAGTCCCCAGAAATGTAGACATGTGCAGAATCTGACCTCATCATGGCCCTTGATTTCCAGGCTTACAATGCTAGACTATTGAGAGTGAATCTCTTGATGGTAAGGTAGTTCTATGTCTCTTGGTTTGAACTGAAGTGTTTTCTTTCACTCTTGGCCAAAGATCTCCCTTACCATTGTATTTTCCTTGGCCTATTCTACTCTGCATAATTTCTCTGACTTCCGTTTGCCTTTTTGCTTGGATAAATGGCTTTAAATGCTTTTTGCTATTCTCAATGGTCTTTTGCTTAACCAGTATTTAGTGGGAAGGGACTCAGCTGGGTATTTTGACAAAGGGCTACCCTCCCCACTTGGGAACAATCAAGGAAAATGACTTTTGTTCTCAACCTATCAATCTCTTAGACTAGAGATATCTGAGGCTTGGAAGATATTCCAGGCTGATAGCTCTTCTTGGAGCCTGAATGATAGATGGCCCAACCTCAGCAGCCTTGGACGCTGCCTATTCCTTCTGCAGCTGTACTGCTGACAATGCTGGCAAATCCCTTCTACTACTCCATGGAAAGGAGGAAAGGTGATCCCTTTGGATATGGAGTGGGCCAGATCAGAACTCAGACGTGTCAACCATGAGCCTCATCTATATATTTAGATCAAACCTGCACAACTTGGCAGGAGGTAGGGGCCAAAATTAAAATAGGCTAAACTTCTTCAGCCACAGATATGTTAGACTAGAGATAGACTGATGATGGCTGGTTTCCGTGGGTTATGTGACAAGAGAATGTGCAGTTTTTTTCATGGGCAGCCTGGCAGACTGCAAGCAGCAAGTGGGCTGTATGTTGCGCAGGCCCAATTTAGATAGTCACACTTATTGTGTACATATACATATATACATATTACATATATAGCAAATGAAAAGAATATTAGATACCCAGTAGAGCTAAGTGTAAAATAAGGAGTGCTCTCAGTTGATCAATTGCCCCATTCCACTTAAAGCAAGTACTTTAACCAGCAAAAACAAGGAAGGGAACATGGGAAGAAAGCAGGCAGGCTGTTATTTCATTTAATCATTACAACAACTCTGGGAGTTAAGTGTGGTTACTCTCTCCATTTTTCAGTCGAGGAGAGAGAGGCAGGCAGAAATTAAGTGACTCATCACACAACTAGTGTCTGAGGCTGGATTTGAACTGAGGTCTTTTTGGCTCCAGGTCCAATCCAGTGTGCTTGGCTCAATAAAGTGGCTCCTGGTTGTCTGCAAGTCTCAATTAGATCAAGTCAATCAAATACTTTAAACTAAATGAGAAATGTCCTTGATCATCTTAGAGAGAGTTGTTGCACATTATTGGTCAATGAAGCATGGTTGCTGGGGGGAGGAGGGAGATCTAAGTGAGTAGAAAGTGAAGAAAACAATTCTAAAGTCCTGGAGAAGTCACTTGGGGGTGGGGGAGAAGGAAAATATTTCTATTTGTCCCCAGTCTGTCCTTACTCTTGACCGGAGAAAGCTTTTGTGAACTTTAGAGGAGCAGTGGATTTGAAATTTTCTTGAGCATCCTGGCAGTGTCCTTGGGACAGTAGCAGCTGGTGGGAGTACCTGCTGAGGAGGGCTGAGGATAGACTGAACAAAATGAGGAAAGGTAGATTCAAGGTTCAGTAAGGATCCCAGCATAAAAACTATACCATGTCTAAGGAAGCATTATGAGGATTCCAGCAAAGGGACTTTTAGGAGCTATGAGGCATCCTTTACAAGTCCACTTTCCCCTAGACCATGTATGTACTCATGGGAGAGCCTTTGAGCGGAATGGTTGGTACTAGGTATTCCTATAATGCCACTTTAGTAAATGCCCCTTTCTAAAAGCAAATTAAATCTGGCTGAATAATTGATATCAATAGATGGGCTTTTGATTTATGCCATTGGAAAAGCACACCACCTGAAACCCCCTCCAACTGCTCAGGGTTACTCCTTGAATTCCTGAGGGGCTGTAGCAGCAGCCCTCTGGAGAGAGACCTAGCTTGCTGGGGAGTGGGGGTGGGGGTAGGTCAGGGTGGGAGGGAGATGGGAGAGCAGTTTCAGAACATGCATTATGTAATTATTGAAAATAACATTAAAATAATAATTGAATTTCTGTTATCTTTTCAAGCAATTTCTTGTGGATGTGTTACTTTTAAATCTTTGTTCTTATGGTCAGCATCATACCCTTTCCCCTCCTATGATCATCCCCAAACTCTTACTGGGCTATGATAGTTTCTGCCCCACAGTGGATTGCTTTTCAACCTCTTTGGAGTTGTCTTGCCTGAAGTAGGCTGCAGATACCTTTCTATTTCCACCATTTTCCAGTCCAGAGTTGCCTGAACTCTCTGGTCAGCCTCAATGACCCTTTCAAACAGTTACCTCTTACATTCTTAGTTAGCCTGTCCTCTCTGCCTCAAAATGGGGAGCTTATTCAAAGCTGCTAGAAATCTTGAGAGGTCCTGCACTATTCACACTGCCTGTTCACAATGCCATAAAGCCTCTTATGCCAAATACAAACCTTAGATTCTCAACCTGACAAAGTTCATTGCCAACTGTGGTTCCAAAACAACTCAGCTCTGGTAGCTAAGTGCTACAGCAGACAGAGTGCAGGGCTTGGAGTCAGGAAGACCTAAGTTCAATTCTTGGCTCGACACTTTCTAGTTGTGTGATCTTGGGCAAGTCACTTCAGCCTGTTTGCCTCAGTTTCTTCATCTGTAAAATGAGCTGGAGAAGGAAATGGCAAACTACTCTTAAGTATCTTTGCCAAGCAAATCTCAAAGTGGGTCATGAAGAGTTGGACATGTCTGAAAACAACTAAACGACAAACGGACAACTCTCCATTTTGGAGGAAAGACACCAGTTTGGCTCTTGAAATCATGAAGTCTGGTACAACTATGGATAATTCATACCATCTCTCTAAGCCTCAGTTACCACACATGTAAAATGGGATAATAAAATTTACATTGCCTACTTCACAGGATTATTATGAATTAAAGCTTTTTTAAATCTTAAAGTACTATATATGAGTAGTTATTACAATATTTGTCCAAAACTTGTGCTATATTTCTCTCACCTCTCCCTAAAATATTCAGCTTGGATAAAACCTGAGTACAGCCTGTTAAGACCATTCTTTTCCTTTTTTCCCTCCATTTTAATAGTGTTTTGTTTCTCCCAATTACATGTAAAGATACTTTTCAACACCTGCTTTTACAAGATTTCGAGTTTCAAATTTTTTTCTCCCTCCTTCCCCTCTCCCCTCCCAAGATGGCCTGCAATCTGATATAGGCTATACATGTACAATCCTATCAGACATATTTCCACATTAGTCATGTTGTAAAAGAAGAATCAGAACCAAAGGGGAAAACCACGAGAAAGAAAAAAAAGAAAATAGTATGCATAGATCTGCATTCAGACTCCATAGTTCTTTCTCTGGATGTGGATAGCATTTTCTATCATGAGTCTTTTGGAATTAAGATAATAATTTTTCAGTGTATACCTAAATATATTTATTTCCTTTTAAAGAGTTCTCATTTTAGGGACATAGGTCATATTTGGGAATGGCCTCATTCAAACCAATATGGCACATTTATTTAGTTGGTTTTATCTTGTTCTAAACTTAGAAAACTAAAATAAAGGAAATCATTCAAATAAATGATTTAAAAATGATCATACCTCAAAGCATAAATGCCAAACTATTGATAATTTATTTTAAAATATGTATATTAACTTTAGTAAAATAGTAGCAAGAAACATCACATTTGCTTTTCGTTCTCTTCTTTTTTTCTTCTGGATTCTTTGGGGGGATTTTGTTGCTTTTCTCAATATCATCATTTTTGCATAGTTGTAATTGGGAGGCAGTGTGGTATAGTGGATAGAGAGCTGGGCCCTGGAGTCAGGGAGACCTGTTTTAATTCCTGTCTCTACCCATATGGCCTGTGTGACCTTGGACAAAGTCATTTAACCTGTCAGGCAGCTCTATAAGACTGTAAGTCACCAACAGTTGCTGATCGGCCTCAGTGGAGGAGTTTTCCATGCTAATGAAATTACTAGTCAGGGCCAAACCCAATTCTCTTTGGTATATAACATGGTACATTAATGCAGGGAGGTGAACGTCCTCTTAGTCCATGCACATCTAGGTTGCCTCTATGCATAGCACTCAGAGTGGGGGTAGCCAGGTGTAGCCAGAATGGACTTTGTTTTCTTTGAATGACTCAGCTTGCCTCGTTGAGCTTCCCTGGACGCTGGGGCTTGCTCTTCCGGGGCAGGACCAGAGGTTCCTGTGTGATGGGTCGTGGCGCTGGCTGAGGGGAGGTGTGTTAACGTGGTCTACGCTGGGGGAGGGGCCAAGTCAAGAACCAATTGGCCCTGGTCGTTCAGGCAGCTCTTGATGATGTCAAAAACTCTATAAGAGGGGAGAGGACAGCTTGAAGATTCTCCTTTCCTTTTCCGGCTGGAGCCAGAGACGCCTACAGCCCAAGCTGAGCTGCCGGTAGCAGAGCTGACTGGAGGCTAGTGGGTAATCTTCTTACCGTAGAGGGGAAGCATGTATACGATTTTGCCTTATACCATCTCGCTTCTCTGTGGCCTCCTGGTTACCCTTGTGAGGCGGACTTATTGGGCCTGGAAGCTTTTGATGAAAATATCAAAATGGGGACGCTGGTTTGTGGGATTGTTACTGTGGAGTGTAAATACATGCTTTAGTTCTCCTGCCTTCTGCCTAGAGAATTCCTTATATCCTGCGGTTCCGGACCTTTTAGGCACATATGAGATTCTCTTTGAAATCATAAATTCTGCCTTCCTAATATCCCAGGGCAGCACAGGACCAGAGAGAGAACCAGCAATGGCAGTGGGCCTGGGTCCATGGTATCAGCTGAGTGAGTATCCAGGGAATCAGAAATTGGTAGAAGGCTTTTATGGGGAAGGGATAGCTTGTCAGGGACTCCCTTAGACACTTGTTTGCGCAGCCTGAGGTTCAGAGGGCTAGTGACAGCTACATGCTACCAAAACTATGGGTCAGCTACAGGGCTTTGGGCAGTGGTGGCTCTCTTGCCTTGCCTACTACACACATGTGTCTTTGATGCAACAGGCTGACTGACCTTGGCCTGAATCACCTAGGGGTTATGTAAGATTAATTAATCACTCAAGCAAAAATAGCCCTCCTGCTGACTGCAGCCTACCGAATGTCCAGCGTATCCAGAAGATGGGGCCCGGACAGAATAATACCAGGCATTCATAGGGAAATCCTCTTTCTAGTCCCACTGCCTGGACAAACTGGGAAATCTTTCCAAAGAGAGTCAGGTGAGGTTTCTGGGCCCCTAGATTATCATCCCTCTTGCCAAAGAACATGACCATTTTACCCATGCATGTTGCTAAATGACTGGGAAGCTAAATGTCATTTGCAGCTATCAGAATAAAATTGCATTAGGGAGACAAGAATACTAGCCTAGAGGTCAGGAAACCTGGGTTCCAATTCAAGCTCTGCCACTGACTTGCTGTGCAACTTTGGGAAAAGCACTTTTCCTCTCTGGATCTCAATCTTCTCCTCTGCAAAAAGGAGTTAGAGTAGGTAATCCCTAAATATTTCCTTATACTGAACATGTGCATCCTGGAGGTTTCCTAGGAACAAGACCCGGTTGCTTGCAGATAGGACTTTTCAAGGTGAAGAGGAAAAGAATGCAGAGCTTAAGAAGGGTCTTTTTCTGTGCCTTGGCTTGCTTTTGTGTCCATCAAGGAAATTTGTCCTTCCATTAAAAAAGAAGCCAGCAAGGATGAGGAATGATAAGGGTCCCATCTAGTCTGATTGAAGAACAACTAAGTCATACAAAGAAGCAGGGGACAGAATTCTGGTTCCTGTTACCCTTAAACAATGAAGGAAAAAGCTGACTTGCTGCTAGTGCTGGATATGAGTGACTGACATTCTTCAACCCCTCCCCTCTTTTGCTAAGATCCAGGATATTTATAACCAGATAACGATTCCTCACCAGACCAAGACATACTTTGCAGTGGTAAGGTGAGTGGGGGAAGGGCAAAGACACATAAAGACACATATCTCCCCTAACCCGCCGAGGGGTTAGAGTGGGATTGAATGAAAGTCTCTGTGATATGTTTGGTTATTGCTTTGATAGTAGCATAGTTGTTTATATTAACCACTGATTAAAAGATAGGATAGGGACAGAACTTGTGATATCATTGGTATTAAGCACTCCCAGGTAAGGCAACTCCCTCTACCAAAGTAGATCTATACCTTTTCTCCAATTTACAATTTTAGAGAATTACCTAGAGTGCTGAGCCATTAAGTGACCCCCCAGGGTCAGGAAGCCAAGATATGTCTAAGATAAAATTTGAACCCAGCTCTTCTTGGCTTTGAGGCCAACTCCCAATTGCCTTTTGCTGATTAAAATTTTATCAAATAAAAACATTTAAAGCCCTTCACAACCTTGGGTCCACCCTCCCTTTCCAGCTTTTTGTTTAATACTCCCTTTCACATAACTACATTCCAAAGTGGCCTTTCTTCTGTTTCTCATACATTCTGCATCCAACTCCTATCTCTGTGTCTTTATACTAGCTATATCTCATGCCTGGATTCTCCTCCCACCTTGCCCTTCCACCTCTTAGAATCCCTAATTTCCTCAAAGCTCAGCTCAAGTGCCATCTTCCACATGAAATCTTTCCTGATCAATCAATCAGTAAGCAGTTTATAAATTGCTACTACTTGACAGGTAGGATTCCCAGCCTCACTGTCAACTGTTAGAGATTCCTTCAAAATTATCTTGTCTTTATGTTGTACATATTTTCTATTAAACAAGGTTAAAAAGGGTCTGGGGTCAATCACATTGTTAGGTCACCCCTCAGATTATTACTTGATTTGTTCCCATATTTAATGTTTTCCTAAACTCTAGGGCAATCTAGGGGTATTTCTCTATATTTCCTCATTAATTAATAATATTTCAACATATAACTTAATGAACAAGTTAAGCTTAGTCACCCAAGTTAATCAAATACTATTTATTTTGAAAACTAGAGAAACCTTTTCCAACAGTAGCTACTCAGACCTAGCCATAGATTAAATCCCCTAATTACCTAGGGTTAAATATATATTAAAACATATTGAACATCCAATGTATTAACATAGAAATCAATAATAATAGGAGTCAGAGTCAAGATGGCAGAGTAAAGGCAGGGACTCCCTTGAGTTCTCCCTCAAACCCCTTCAAATACTTTGAAATAATGACTCTAAACAAATTCTAGAGAGGCAGAACCCACAAAAAGATGAAGTGAAACAATTTTCCAGCCTAAGACAACTTAGAAGGTTGTTAGGAAAGGTCTGTCACAGCACAGTGAGAGAGGAGCATAGTCCAGAGCAGGTTGAGCCAACACAGACCCATCCCCAGCCCCAGCAAACCAGGAGAAGGCCTCAGGAGCCATTGAATCAGTAGTGAAAGAAGCTGCTTCTGGAGCTCTCAGCCCACAGATGGTAAGGCGGGAGGGTCAAACAACTGGTCAGAAGGAGATTATAGGGGTCTCTTTGGGAGCACTGAGGGAGGACTCTGTTGCCTTGTCTATACTCAGATCTGGGTCACAGTGCTGGGTGGCGGTCCCAGGGCAAGAAGGAACAGTAGCATAGTAGAGCTTACAGCCACAGTGGAGGGGGAGGGGAGGATTCTCTTCACAGTTTCATGGTAGTAAATATTGCTTGTGGTCACTAACTGACCAGAGCACAGGCCAGGAGAGTAGTAAACACTTCTCTTTAGATCCTACTACCTTGAAAGAACTGAAAACTTACAGGTCCCTGGAAGTACCTCTGAAAACAGTTGCATAAAACCCCTGAAGCTAGGGACAGTGCTCTCTCCACCCTGGAAGCAGACCCCTGCTTTAACAAAGAGTTAAATGTCAAGCAATAGGCTGAGAAAATGAGCAAACAACAGAAAAAAAGATTCCGACCATAGAAAGTTATTATGGTGATAAGGAAGATCAAAACACACTCAGAAGAAGATAACAAAATCAAAGCTCCTACATCCAAAGCCTCCAAGAAAATTGGTCTCAGGTTATGGAAGTGCTCAAAAAGGATTTTGAAGTAAGAGATATAGAGGAAAAATTGGGAAGAGAAATGAGGATGATGCAAGAAAATCACAAAAAAATGATTCAGCAAAAATGATTTACCAAGGAGACACAAAAAATATGGAAGAAAATAACACTTTAAAAACCAGGCTAGACCAAATAGTAAAAGAGGTACAAAAAGTCAATGAGGAGAGGAATGCCTTAAAAAGCTGAATTAGCCAAATGGGAAAAGAAGCACAAAAATTCACTGAAGAAAAAAACTCCTTAAAAAGTAGACTTGGCCACTCCTTTCTAAAATATATAGAGAACTTAGTCAAATTTATAAGAATACAAATCATTCCCCAAATGACAAATGGTCAAAGCATATGAGCAGGCAGTTTTCAGAGGAAAAAATTAAAGCTATCTATGAAAAAAATGCTCTAAATCTATGTTGATTGGAGAAATGCAAATCAAAACAATTCTTAGGTACCACATCACACCTATCAGATTGGCTAACATGACAAAACAGGAAAATGATAAATGCTGGTGAAGATATGGGAAAATTGGAACACTAATGTGTTGTTGGTGGAGTCATGAACTGATCCAACCATTCTGGAAAGAAATTTGGAACTATGCCCAAAGAGCTATAAAAAGTGGAATGTACTGTGTACAAAGTAACAGCAACATTATGAGATGATCAGCTGTGAATGACTTAGCTATTCTCAGCAATACAATGATCCAAGACAATTCTGAAAGACTTATGATGAAAAACGCTTTCCCCAAAGAAAGAACTGATGGTGTCTGAATACAGATTGAAGAATACTTTTTTTTAACTTTCTTGATGTATTGTTAATGTATTTTTGCTTAATTTGAAGATCTTCCCATCCATTAATAGGCCCATGTGACCTGCTTAAGTCACATGGAAGCCTAAGTCACATGTGGTGGGAGGAGCTTACTGAACAGGTGGAACAGGAAGGATGAAAAAGAACTGAGAGGAAGTGAGGTCAGAGCAGTTAGAGCTGTAGGAGAGAGTGGAAGCAGGCAAGGAGGACAGCTAGGATTGTGAGTGTTTGTTTGTGGGAAGGCCAGAACAAGGGGAAGGCTTTGGGATGGAGCTGCTCTCTGTAGTGATAATGTTTATTGACTTCTTTGTTGCTATGATGGATTCATTTTACTGGCATTGGGATTTGGCTTCCTGGTGTCTTAATAAATTTTTTGCTTCTGCCTTCTACAGGGAGAGTCTGTTATATTTTGTGATTCAGAACCATGCTGGCATATTCATAGTAATAGCAACCTCTGTGAATATTGCCTTGGTGATACACTTGAGGGGTTGTTTTTTTTTTTTGGCCTGTGTTTTCTTTCACAACATGACAATTATGGAAACATCTTGCATGACTACAGATGTGTAACCTATATAAAATTGCTTGCCTTCTCAATGGGGGTGGGGTAGGTTTGAGGAGGGAGGAAGGAAGAGAACTTAGAACTCAAAGTTTTAAAAATGAATGTTAGAAAGTGTTTTTACATGTAACTGGAGGAAAACAAAATACTAAATAAACAAAAAAAGAAAAAAAATCAATAATAAACCAGACATAACTATTTATAACATTTTAGCTGTGATAACGATCAGTTCTAATCACCTCAATCCCTCATTGTAACTGCAGATGACTTCTTTTCACTTCTGAGAAACCAGTCCCACATCATTTAGCTCCTTCAAGATAACAAATTATGTCTTCACAAGATAAACATTTAAAAAATTTCGTAAAGAAAGAAGTCCTCTTCATCCTCTTTCTCTGTATCTCAGTCTCACTCCAATCATAAAAGGGAGATGGGCTCTTCATTTCTGAATAATCACAGAACATCAGTTAGACTGTTACTTCAAGATTCTATAACATCTTTTAAAGATACAGTAACAGCATCTATACTATCTGTGGAAGAGGCTATTGAAGCTGATGTTACATGTATATACCTATGTATATGTACATATTTTCATGCCCGGCTAGAATGTAAACTCCTCAAAGGTAGGGACTATTTCACCTTTATCTTTGTATCTCCAGTGCCTAACCTGTTACCGGACACTTAGAAGGCAATTAACAAATTCATATTGACTGATAAAGGAATAATCTTGTGAGAAGAATTTCAATGAGCACCTCTTGAATGAAAGTAGCTAATTAGAGTGAAGCAAACAAGATTAGTGGTTTCAGAGACAGAAATATACTACTAGATGAATAAAGAGAACCCATTTTCACTCATAAAGGACAAAAAAAAAGATAGCTGACAACTAACTGCCTTGTGATTCTGACAAAGAAAGACAGATTGTGTTCTCTGCTATTGGTTGTTAACCTTTACAATTCAATGTGATTAGCCCTATATTTTCAGTTTTATTATCTGCAAACTGATGCCAAAGTCCCTTGTGCCAGATGCCTTGGTCTATGGTACTTTCACGGTAGTGATATATTCTATGTTTGAGGTTTTGGAGCCTGTTTGTGTTTCTGTATATTTTCTTTTGGATGGTAGAGTTATTAGTGATTGGGTAGAGTACCCATTATACTATGAAAATCCTACCTAACTGGCCAAAAGGAATATAGAATGTACCAATGAGACTAATTTGGTAAGACTAGGTGGGCCAATCCTGAACTGGTATGGAAATATTCCAGCCTGAAAGACACTATTTTCTTCTGAGACCAAGAAGGAACCAAATTCCATGGCATGGGTCTTCCAGCCTAGAAAGGGTCATGAGCCAAGTTGAGCAAGTAGAAATGTAGTTGGATAGAATAGTTTAGGAAATTTAAATGTTACCTAGTCAGGGACTACATAGTTTTTCTTTCTTCACACATTTATCTTAACCTTCAATGTGGTACACTCAAGAGAACACAGAACATGGAAGTGGAAGACCTAGGTTTGAATCCTGGCTCTAACGTTTACTATAGCTATGCTGCCACAGGTAAGTCGTTTCAACTTCAGGTTCAGTTTTCATATTTGTAAAATGTGGATAATGACCATTTACTGCTTACTATACAGGGTGATTTTAAGGAGAGTACATAGCCAAACTTAAAAATTTTACATACATAAATGCCCATCAAATGCAGAATGGCCAAATAGTTTGTGGCTTATGAACGTAACGTAAAAGTACTTGGCTGTAAGAAACAATGAATGTGATGAACACAGAGAATCAGAAAAAGACTTACAGGAACCTATGAAAAATGGAGTATCAGACTCTAAGTAATTTGGGAAAGCAAGGAATAATTTACTTATCAGATTTGTGGAAAAGTAAAGAATTCATGACCCAACAAGAGATAGAGAGCATTACAAAATGCAAAATGGATTATTTTGATTATGTCAAATTGAAATGTTTTTGTACAAAAAAGCCAATGCAACAAGAATTAGGAGGGAAGCAGAAAATTGGGAGAAAATCTTTGCAACTAGTATCTCTGATAAAGGCCTCATCTCTAAAATATACAGGGAGCTGAGCCAAATATATAGGAATACAAGCCATTCCCCAATTGAGAAATGGTCAAAGGATATGAACAGGCAGTTTTCAGAGGAAGAAATTAAAGCTATCTACAGGCATATGAAAAAATGCTCTGGATCACTACTGATTAGAGAAATGCAAATCAAAACAACTCTTAGATACCACATCTCTCCTGTCAGATTGGCTAATATAACAAAACAGGAAAATGATAAATGCTGGAAAGGATGTGGGGAAATTGGAACATTGTTGCATTGCTGGTGGAGTTGTGAGCTGATCCAGCCATTTTGGAGAGCAGTTTGGAACTATGCCCAAAGGGCTATAGAAATGTTCATACCCTTTGACCCAGCAATACCACTTCTAGGGTTGTATCCCAAAGAAATCACACAAGCGGGAAAAGGACCCATATGTACAAAAATATTTATAGCGCTCTTTTTGTAGTAGCTAAGAATTGGAAATCAAAGGGATGCCCATCAATTGGGGAATGGCTGAACAAGCTGTGGTATATGAAGGTGATGGAATACTATTGTGCCATAAGAAATGGGGATGATGCAGACTTCATAACAACCTGGAAAAACCTACACGACATACTGCTGAGTGAGCGGAGCAGAGCCAGGAGAACGTTGTGCACAGCCACAGATATATGGATTCCGTGAGGACCAACCCTGACAGTACTTGCGCTTTTCTCAGCAACCTAAGGGGCAAGGACAACTCCAGGGGACTCATGATGGAGAATGCTATCTTCATCCAGAGAAAGAACTGTGAAGTTTGAATACAGATCGAGGTGCACTACATGCTCGCCTTTTTTGCTTCTTTTTTATTTTTGTTTTTGGGTTTTTTTTTTTTTGGTTCTTTTTCTTCTTTCTCATGATTCATTCCATTGGTCAAAATTCTTCTCCACGACTTGACTAGTGCATAAATTAATTCAATGCGAAGTTATACATGACAGTTATATGAGATTCCATGCCGTCTTGGGGAGGGAGGGGGAGGGAGGGGAGAAAAACTGGAACTTAAAACTATGTAGAACCGTGTGTGGTAAACTAAAAACAAATAAAGAAATTCCAAAAAAAAAAAAAGAAAAATGGAGTATCAGAACCAGGAAAACAATATACATAATGAATAATCACCAGAAAGCCATTGACAATGAATGTTATGAAATTACAAGGAACAAACTTGGCTCCAAATAAAAGATACGAGAAGACATCTTCCCCCACCTCTTTTGAAAGATCGGGAAAGAACATGGAAGAGGGAAGGAAAGGGAATAAGCACCATGCTAAGTGCTTTGCAAATATTATATCATTTGAACCTGGAAGATTGGTGCTATTATTATCCCCATTTTACAGTTGAGGAAAATGTGGCAAACAGGTTAAATGATGTGCCCAAGGTCAATCATAGTTATATATTCTCAGATTGTTTTCCAATGTATTTCTTGGTTGTACTGATTTTTTTTCTCTTCTTTTTTCCTTTCCTTTAATTTTCATTGTTGTTTTTCTTGTTGTAAAGGATGGTTCTCTAGGAGGAGAGAAGAGATACAAAAGTAAATTTAGATGATACAAAACTATCAGTAAATATATCTTTTTATCTATTTTTCAATTTAAATGTTTTTGGTTTTCTTTTTTTAATTAGTATTTTATCTTTCCCTAGTTACATGTAAAAATAATTTTTAACATTAGTTTTTAAAACTTTGAGTTCCAAATTCTCTCCCTCCCTCCTCAACCCCACCTCCACCCCCATTGAGAAGGCAAGCAATTTGATATAGGCTATGCATGTGTAGACATGCAAAACATTTCCATAATAGTCATGGTGTGAAAGAAAACAGACAAAAAAAAATCAAGAGAAAAAAGGTATGCTTCAATCTGTATTCAGACACCATCAGTTCTCTCTCTGGGGATGGATAGCATTTTTCATCATAAGTCCTTCAGAGTTGTCTTGGATCATTATATTGTTGAGAATAGCTAAGTCATTCACAGCTGATCATCTTACAATATTGCTGCTACTTTGTACATAGTACATTTCACTTTGCATCAGCTCATGCAAGTCTTTCCAGGTTTTTCTGCTCACCATTTCTTATAGTACAATAGTATTCCCTCATAATCACATACCACAACTTGTTCAGCCATTCCCCAATTGATGGGTATTCCCTCAATTTCTAATTCTGTGCACCCAGAAAAATATTTTTGTACATATAGTTCCTTTTCCTTTTCGTTTTGTTTTGTTTTTTAATCTCTTTTGGGATACAGACCTAATAGTGGTATTGCTGGGTCAAAGGGTTTGTGTCTGGTTTTATAGCCCTTTGGGCATAGTTCCAATTTGCTCTAAGAATGGTTGAATCAGTTCACAAGTCCACCAACAGTGCATTAGTATCTCATTTTTCCCATATCTCCTCCAACATTTGTCATTTATCTCTTCTGTCCTATTAGCCAATCTAATGGGTATGAGGTAGTATCACAGAATTGTTTTAATTTGCATTTCTCCAATCAATAGTGAGTTAGAGCATTTTTTCATATGGCTATAGATAGCTTTGATTACTTCATCTGAAAACTGTTCATATCATTTGATCATTTATCAATTGGGGAATGGCTCTTATTTTTATAAATTTGACTCAATTCTCTATATGTTTGCAAAATGAGGCCTTTAGCAGAGAAACGTGCTTCAAAATTTTTTTTCACAGTTATTATTCCTAACAGTACTCCTCTCCATCCTATCTTCTCCCATTTATTCTCTTCTCTCTCCTTTCATTGTGTCCTTTCTCAAAAGTGCTTTGCTTCTTAGTACCCTCTCCCCCAATCTGCCCTCTCTTCTATCACCACCCCCCTTCTCTTATGCCTTTCCCTTCCTTCTTTCCTGTAGGATAAAATAGAATGCTATACTCAATCGAGTGTGTGTTATTCCCTCTTTGAGCCAATTCTGATGAGAATAAGTTTTCCTCACTCCCCCTCACCTCCCCCCTCTTTTCCCTCCACTGTAAAAGCTTTTCCTTGACTCTTTTATGTAAGATAATTTACTACCTTTTTCTTTCTTTTTCTTACAGTACATTCCTCTCTCACTCCTTAATTTTATTTTTTAGATATCATTCATTCATATCCAATTCATACTTGTGCCCTTTGTCTATATATACTCCTAACTAGCCTAGTAATGAGAAAGGTCCTATGAGTTACAAATATCATCTTTTCAGTTTAACTTTATTAAGTCCCTTATGATTTCCCTTTCCTGTTTACTTTTTTGTGCTTCCCTTGAGTCTTGTATTTGAAAGTCAAATTTTCTGTTTAGCTCTGGTCTTTTTCATCAAGAATACTTGAAAGTCCCCTATCTCATTGAATATCCATTTTCCCCCCTGAAGAATTATACTCAGTTTTGCTAGGTAGGTAATTCTTGGTTATAATCCTAGTTCTTTTGCCCTTTACAATATCATATTCCAAGCTCTCCAATCCTTTAATGTAGAAGCTGCTAAATCTTGCATTATCCTGACTGTGGCTCCACAATACTTAAATTGTTTCTTTCTGACTGTCTGCAATATTTTCTCCTGGACTTGGGATTTCTGGTATTTGTCTATAATGTTCCTGGGAGTTTTCATTTTGGGATCTCTTTCAGGAGGTGATGGATGTATTCTTTCAACTGCTATTTTACCTTCTAGTTCTAGATAGATTAGCAGGGCAGTTTTCCTTGATAATTCTTGAAAGATGATGTCTAGGCTCTTTTTTTTATCATGGCTTTCAATTAGTCCAATAATTTTTAATTTCTCACTCTTGGATCTACTTTCCAGGTCAATTGTTTTTCCAATGAGATATTTCACATTGCTTTTTTTTTTTTATTCTTTTGGTTTTGTTGTTTCTTAATTTTCATAAAGTTATTAGTTTTCATTCGCTCCATTCTAATTTTTAAGGAATTATTTTCTTCAGATTCTGTTGGATCTCCTTTTCCATTTGGCTAATTTTGCTTTTTAAGACATTCTTCTCCTTATTGGCTTTTTGTACCTCTTTTACCATTTTGCCTAGTCTGGTTTTTAAGGTGTTTTTTCTTCAGTATTTTTTTTTATCTCCTTTACCAAGCTGCTGAATCCGTTTTTCATTATTTTCTTGCATCACCTTCATTTTTCTCCTCATTTTTTCCTCTACCTCTCTTACTTGATTTTCAAAATCCTTTTTGAGCTCTTCCATAACCTGAGACCAATTCATATTTTTCTTGGAGGCTTTGGATATAAGAACTTTGACTTTGTTGCTTTCTTCTAAGTGTATATTTTGATCTTCCTTGTCACCATAGGCACTTTCTATAGTCAGAGGGTTTTATTTTCCTGTTATTTTTTCACTTCCCCAGCCTATCACTTGATTTTTAATCTTTGTTAAAGTAGGGCTCTGCTTCCAGGGTGGAGGGAACACTGTCTCTAGCTTTAGGGGTTTTCTGCTGCTGTTTTCAGAGATATTTCTAGGGACCCGTAAATTTTCAGTTCTTCCAAGGTGGCATGATCTAAAGAGAGGTGTTTAATATTCTCCTGGCCTGTGCTGTGGTCTATTAGCAACCACAAGCACTCTTTTCTGCCTTGGAACTGGGAGGAAGGTCTCCCCTCCACTGCTGCTGCAAACTCTGCTATGCTAGTGCTCCTTCCTGCCTTGGGATTGACATCCAGGACAATGACCCAGATCTGAGCATAGGCAAAGAAACAGACTCCTGCCTTAGTACTAGCAAAAAGGCCTCTGTAATCTCCTTCTGACCAATTGTTTGACCCCCCCTTTTCTGTCTGTGGGCTGAGAGTTCCAGAAGTAGCCACTACTAGTGCTGCTGCCACTGCTGCAGCCGCTCAGTCACTCCCAAGGCCTGCTCCTGTTTGCTGTGGCCGGGGCTGTCATGGCATGGCCTCTGCTGGACTGTGCTCCACTCTCACCCAGGTGTGACAGACCTTTCCTACTGATCTTCTAGGCTGTCTTTGATGTCTGTGGGCTGGGTGATCTGGAAATCTCCACTGCTGCCAGTGATTCAGTTTCCCCAAGGTCTGCTCCTGCTTTCCTGGGGCTGGTCTGCTGTGCTGGATTTCTCACCCTGGTGCAACAGACCTTTCCTGCTGACCTTCTAAGTTATCTTGGGCTGTAAATTTGTTTCGCTCAGTCTCTTTGTGGGTTCTGCTGCTCTAGAATTTGTTTAGAGTCATTTTTAAAAGGTATTTGGAGAGGTTTGGGTTAGAGCTCAGGCTAATCCCTGCCTTTACTCAGCCATCTTGGCTCTGCCCCTCAGCAAGTATTTCAATAAATGTATCTTTTTGAAAAAGAAAATTTAAATACTCCTTTTTCTGAGTGTGTATATTCTCTTTCCCCTCATAAATAAAACCTAGAATATCTATTCTTGTGGTCAACAGGGCTAAAAATAAAAGGAAAAGAGAAAGTGGATATTCAGACTAGGGCATCCAGTTATGGGGGAAATGATAGAATAAATGGAAAGCTGGGATTTAAGTGGAGCAGATCTCTGAACCTGGGAAACCAAGCTAACTTTGTGATCAAGGAAGGCTTAAAAAAATAGTAAAAGGTGAAAGTACTGAGGTCAAAGGCAATGATCTCCTAGATTAGATTTAAGGAGGAGCTGAGTCCCTAGGAAGTTAACCTAGATCATCTAAGGTTTAAGGCTATAACTTTCATGTGTAACCAACAGTTATAGAATCCTGACACTTAGAACAGCCCTAAAAAAAAAATCAGTGATGTTAGGAAAGCATATTTGATATTCTACAGCTCCTAGCTCCCCTTGTAGACAAAGCAAGAATTTAGTAGGTTCATAACTGGAATGGACCTTTGAGCTACCAGTCATGAAGGATCTTCAAATATTTTTAGCCACCTTGAGTTTCTTAGAATATGATAAGGAGCAGCCTGAAGTCCAATGCCAGTGAAGCAAGTCACTCTTATTTAGTCCCTGTTGGCTACGGAGAAGGGTGGAAATAGAATTTCTTATTGAAGAAGCTAATTTGTTTTATCACCTAAGTTGAACCTCCTTATATATTGACCCTAGCAATGTTGTAATTAATGAAAGCTCTTTGTATCCCAGCTGTTTATAGAAGGCTATTTCAGGTCAACCTCAGCAGGGATAAAGACCAAGAACAGGAAACACTTCTAGAGAGTGTGCTTGGAAAGAATATTTTCCATATGAGAAAAAGGTTGCATCATAATGGGTCCAACTGGCTAATTCCTTAGAATGGATACCCTAACACTGGCATCAGATCTGAAGGGAGGGCACAGGTTTATGCCCCACTAGATGCTAGAAGGAACTACAAATCAAACATAGTCTATAAAGAGGTAGAAAAGTCTAGAACAGGGGTTTTAAACCTTTTGCTATATCATGGGGTTATTTGGAAGTTTGGTCACGCCTATGGACCACTTCTCAGAATAATGATCTTTTATTTTTAACTTATAGTTGAAGGAAATGCTAAATTTGTTAGAGATTAGTGAAAATAAAAATATATTTTTTCCTCATCTAAGTTCACCCCCTGAAACCTGTTGATGGACCCCAGATTAAGAACCCCTGGTATAGTGATGGAATGGGGACCATGGGGAATGGTCAAACAGTTGTAGTGTATGAATTTCATGGAATATTACTGCAATGTAAGAAATGATGAATGTAAAAAATTCAGAGAAGCATTATAACTGATGCAAAGTATAGGAAGTAGAACCAGAAATACAATATTTACCTAGAAAACAATAATATAAATGAAAAGAACAAAATAAAATGAATGCTATATAATTATGTCCAAGTTAGAACCCAAGGAAGAGATCAAAAAGTTTCTCCTTTCCATTTTTACAGAGGCAAAAGAATATGGGCATGGAAAACTGCATATACTGTCTGTCAGACTTACTTGATATGTTGGCTAGTTTTACTGAACTGTTTCTCTCTCTCTCTCTCTCTCTCTCTCTCTCTCTCTCTCTCTCTCTCTCCTCTTCTCTCCCCCCACCCCATCTTCCCACCCAGAAAACAATGAACAGATTGACCTATCATGCTCCAGAGAAGATACTGGAAGAAACTACGCATTGCCAGATAGTATAATATGTACTTTTATGTGACTCCAACATGTAATTTTATGTATTAATATGATGACTATGTTTAGTTTAATGTATAAAATTTTATTTGATGCTCTAATGCTATATATTTGTATATAACCCATCTGTTTTGTCTACCGTGTGCAATCCTACTAGGTGATATTATGTGTTGTGCATTTGTATGTGACTTATATTTGATGCAACTGTGCCAGGTGCTATAATACAATAAATATCTGCATGTGGACTATGTACCCAGGATGTATATCCATTCATGTGTTCAACATACAGTTAACTGTGGTTGCATATACTGGGCTTTATTTGGAACATGGAAATGAAGCTGCCACAGGGCTGTTTTTTTTTAATCTTTATTGATACCTTTTGTCTTTATCTTTCCTTCGTTTTCAAGACATTCTTCTCCCCTCTCCTACCCATGGAGTTACATCTTATAGCAAAGAATAAAAGAAGAGAAAAAGAGAGACAAAAGGAGTTTCGCAAAGCTACATAATGTTATATTCTCATTTTCCCCTACCTTACCAATGCAAGAAGTATGGTTTTTGGGGCCAAGATAGGCCATTACAATTAGTATTCAATTTAATTTTGTTATTGTTGTCCTTTTCCCATTTACACTGTTGTGATTATTGCCCACCTTACCTTGCAACTGTGCATTGAAGCTTTTCCCTACTTGTCTGAATCTGTTGTCTCTTTTCTTTTTTTTTAATTGAAAAATAAAATAAAAATTTGTTTATTTTTTAAATTTATTTTTTTATTTTTACTTTAAAACACTAAGTTCCACAAGTTTTTGAGTTCCAAATTTTCTCCCCCTTCCTCTCTTCCCCCCTCCCCTCCAAGATGACATGTAATCCTATACAGGTTCTACATATGCCTTCACATTAAACTTATTAACACAATAGTCAAGTTGTAAAGAAGAATTATAATCAATGGAATGAACCATGAGAAAGAAGAAATGAAACCAAAAAAGAAGGGGAAAAAAAGAGAGCAAATAGTTTGCCTCAATCTGCATTCAGACTCCATAATTCTTTCCCTGGATGTGCAGAGCTTTTCCCATCATGAGTCTTTTGGAGCTATCTTTGAACTTTGCATTGCTGAGAACAGCCAAGTCTATCAAAGTTAGTCATCATAGATACTATGTATCTGTAATCATGTATAATGTTCTCCTGGTTCTGCTCCCCTCACTCAGTATCAGATCACGTAAGTCTTTCCAGATCATTATGAAGTCTGTCTGCTCTTCGTTTCTTATAGCATTATAGTATTCTATTACATTCACATAACACAACTTGTTTAGCCATTCCCCAGTTGATGGCATCCTGTTGATTTCCAATACTTTGCCACCACAGAAAGAACTGCTATAAATATTTTGTACATACAAGTCCCTTTCCCACTTGTGTGATCTCTTTGGGATACAGCTCTAGAAATGTTATTACTGGGTCAAAGGGTGTGCAACATTTTTATAGCCCTTTGGGCATAGTTCCAAATTGCTCTTCTGAATGACTGGATCAGTTCACAACTCCACCAACAATGTAACAGTATTCCAATTTTCTCACATACTCTCCAGCATTTATGAGTATCTGTTGTTTCTTATGGCACAATAATGTTACATTACATTCATACATCACAACTTGTTTAACCATTCCATAATTAATGGATATTTACTTTGTTTCTAATTCTTTGATACTACAAAAAGTGCTGCTGTGAATATTTTGGTATTTGTGGTTTAGCTTTTGCTTTCCAAGGCTGACATTTATTTAAGGTTTATTTCAGAGCAAGGCTACTCACAAGGAGCTGTCCAGTGACAGGCACATAGTAGGCATTTAATAAATATTTATTGATTAATTGATCAATGTGTATCTTCTCAGTTTTCCTTCAGTTCCAAAGGTATCTTGGTAAGTCTGGGAAATTACTGGGAAGGAGAAATGTTCCTGCATGGATATTTTATAGGTGTACATCACTTGTCCCTGAGTCAAGCTTGACAACTCAGATGCAGATGTGGGCAAGATGGGGGATGGTTCCATATTTTGCTAGGTAGGCTGTTTTAGAAAGCTTCTTGGAGTGCTTTTGTAAACAAGGTTCATGCCAACATGAGATGGTTATTTAATGGTCACTCAGTAGTCATTTCTGATAGTCATGGTATCTGTTCCTTTGACACTGTGATATGAGCTCATTAATACATGTTTAGATGTATACCTAAGTACTGGACATGTACAGCCCCTGTGATTTTTCAGGGGCTGCAAATCACTTCTTCATGGGGAGAATGAAAGCATGATATTATCTCCTTGTCATGACAACAGAAATTGAAGGCAAAGTCACCATTTGTCCCTCTTTCTCCAGTGTTACTAAATTACTAAGACATGATCCTCAAGGATTACCATAGCTTCAAGGCAATTGGCTTGGCCTGTGTGCTAGCATAGTTTGCAGAGGAAAAGAAAAATGAAAAGCAGTCTCAGAAATACTGAGAAAGCATAATGGGCTATATAGAGGACACAGTCAGTTAGTCAATAAACATTTATTAAGCTCCTACTATCTGCCATACATTGTGCTAAACACTGGGGGTACAAAGAAAGGCAAAAGAGTCTGTGGCCTCAGGGAGCTCACAATATAGTGGGGGAAGATAGTATATTAAAAGAAGTTGAAAACTGGGGAGGGGAAAGAGGGCACTCAACATGATGGCACAATGAAGTCCATGAGTACAGGCAGATAGGAAATGATGAGATGGCTACCATGGGCACCCTCCTTAAATGGAGGATCTGGGAGGAAATCTCTACTGACCACCCTCCCCCCTCTCCAACCAGAGGAAGGGCAGGGGTGCTGAGGAGGTGTAAGTTTCAGAGTAGCTATGGAGGTGGAGTAGAGAAGCAGTATCACGAGTAGCTCTGGGACAAAAAGAAGGGAAATGTAAGTGATGGTACTGAGGAGCTGGCCAGCTGCCAGAAACCAGAGGTATTATAGCCATGATGCAATTCTGACTCATTTAAAATAACAATAACTAATATCTGTCTAGTAGGAGAGGCAGGAGAATATAATAGATAGAAGGATTCTTTGAAATACAAGAGGCATAGGTTCAAGTCCCACTTCTGATTCATGCTGGCTGTGGCACTGGGGAAATCATTTAACTTCTTAGTACCCAAGGCAATTCTCTTAGCTGCAGAGTAGGTGCTGAACTATATTGATAGAAGGCTTTTACTTACTGGGAGTTCCCAATGGAGGCAGCTAGGTGGATCAGTGGATAGAGAGAGCACTGGGGATGGAGTCAGGAAAACCTGAGTTCAAACCTGTCCTCAGACACTAGCTGTGTTACCTTGGCAAGTCACTTCACTGTTGTTTGCCTTAATCTACTGGAGAAGGAAATGGCAAACCATTCCAATATCTTTATCAAGAAAACTCCATGGACAAAAATGGTCCATGGGGTCATGAAGAGTTGACTGAACAACAACAAAAGCTCCATATACCAATGAAAGAATCAATCTTGTCCAAATGAGTGTTTGTGGAGAGGTATCAAACTCGAAAGAGTCCAAAGTGATTTACAAAGCAAAACAAATTACACACACACACACATACACACACACAATCTCCACATATATTGGGTAGCCAAAAAGTCTTACTGTAGTTTTAAGCAACTAAAGCTAAGATTTTTGGGACACTATATATACATACATACACACATACATATAACTATACATATACTATATACTATACATGTACTTTAGATATACTATACATGTATACATATGTAACTATATGTGTATGTATGCATATAGTTATATATGTATACGTAATCATTTTATAGATGAGGAAAACAACAATGAGAGGTTGTGACTTACCTAAGGAGTGCCTGGCTCTTTGTAAGCCCAACACTAACTCACTACACAATCCCGCTTTACTTAGGAGCATGAGTTCTCCAGGGAATGTTTTCTTTTCTCATTCTTATAGGATTCTGTGGGAGAGTGTATCCCTTCATAGGCAGGAGTGCTAAAAAAAATTCCACTGCTTGATTTTCCCTTGTTATTTATTTTACTTTGTTGTTGTGACTTGTTGCTTTGGTCTATTGATCAAAAATGCACTGGATAGGGGCTTTAGTTATATTTGCCTAATGATAATTGCCTAAGACACCTCCATACTGAACATGAGGTATCAGAATGTTCTAGAAAGTCAAGCAGAATTTGTTACTTGGGAAATATTACAAAAGAAGTTAGTAGAAAATTATAATTGGTAACATATCACAAAGCACAGAAAAGTAATGGATAGGGGCAGCTAGGTGGAGCAGTGGATAGAGTACTAGCCCTGGAATCAGAAGGACCTGGGGTCATATCTGGTCTCAGACACTTACTTAGCTGTGTGACCTTGGGCAAGTCACAATCTCATGTGCCTCCAAAAAAAATAAAGAAAAGAAAAATAATGGATAACAAAACGAGTCCTCAGAAAGCTTAATTTCATATCCAATTGAGTCACATCAAAGCTCATTGCATTTGGATTCAGAGGACCTCAATTCAAATCTCAACTTTGCTACTTAGTATTGATGTGACCTGGGTCAATTCATTTAAACTCTGTGGGCTTCAGTTCCTTCATCTCTAAAACTGAGGCTATTGAACCAGATGACTTCTAAGTTCCCTTCAAATCCTAAATCTATGATACTATAAGCCAAAGAGCACTCATAGATGAAACTGACGGGAAGACAAAAATAGAACAGATTTGTCAATATATTTATTTTCAGACTGTCACATTTAGACCCAAAGTTTGAGTTGTACTGAAAGGAATAGAAATGAGACTTAAGAAGATGAAATCAGAAAGAGTAGCCCAGCCAGACAAGTATATATGAATGAAATATGTTCTGGAGGGGACACAATCTTAAGCCTTGAGTGACAATGTTATATGATTTCACAGACTGGGGAAATGCCAAAATAATGGGAAAAAATATAAATCTTGATATTACCTTAGAAAGGTGATCAAGGGGATATTGATACCTATTGTTCCACACACCTACTCTCTGTCTCTGTCTTTTTATCCCTGTATGTCTTTGCTTATGTCTCTCCATCTCTCTGTCTCCCTATTTCTTTCTCCATTTCACTCACATGGATCTGCAATCTCATCCATGTGAATATCCAATGCATGTTGCAAACAATCCATGTCTGCCCAGCCTGAACAATTCTTTTCCAAGTACTCCCATCATTTACCACGAGTAGTACACCCGGTGCTGTGTGGGTAACTGACTCTCCAAAAAAAAATATGAGTATACATGACACACTTTTAAGTTTAATCTGTTTTAATAGCATTTTCTCCATAACTTTATAAAGTCTAGACAATCAATCAAACCCTGATTAGTAGCATTTGCCAATTTCTAAGATATAAACGATCACATTGAAAATCTAACAATTGGTTCTCATGAGTCAGTTGGAGCAGGCTCTAGCACATCCCCGGGTACACCCCAAATGTCATGTACTTTGTTCACTTTCTTCTGATGTTGAAAGGATGACAGTGAAGGACATGGGCTATGACCCATTATCCCTCATTCTCCCCACATGAGAAGCCAGGGGTTTCATTTTTTTTTTGAACATACGTTTTTTTAATGTCATCTTTTATTCTGGTGTTTCTGTGGAGTTCTTTGTTATATGTTGCAACCTGTTCGCACACCCACCAAGCATCCCTCCATTGACTTCTGTTTTTTGTTTTATTTTGTTTTGTTTGGACAGCAGTGTCATCTCATTGGTGTAGGAAAGTTGCACTCAACTTATAGTTATGCAACTAGAACTCAACCTCCCTTTACCGGTGCAAACAGATACCTACTATGAAACTTAACTAAGAGAGATGCCTATGGGACTGAGAGATAAGTGATTTGGTGAGTTTCATAGATAAAATGTGTAAGAAGCAGCACTTGAACTCAGACTGTTTTGACTCTAAGGCTGGCTCTCTATGCACTATACCATATTGCTTCCTGTAGCCATACAATAATACAAGTAGAATATTAGTATTAAAAAGATAACCCATTATTTCTAGAAGTTTGGGGTCATTAAACAAACATTGCAATTTACCAGAAGCAATCCAGCTCTAGCTCCACCTGTTTAATTCTGGCCCTAATTTACCATCTATTTGTACAGTCTATCCAAGCTTCATTCTCTCTCTCTCTCTCTCTCTCTCTCTCTCTCTCTCTATCATGTCTGTTTCTCTATCTTTCTATCCATCTATGTATGTCAACAGGCTTTATAGGCAATTTCATGTCATGATCTGGATAATAGAGGAAACTCTCTTCCCATTTTTAATTCATTTGACTATTATGTTGTGGTTGCTTAGATCAAATTTTTAAGTGGTTCCAGGTCTCTTCCAAGAGGCCTTGCAACGTTCAGGGTCTTGTTGCGACCATTACAATAGTATCTGCAAATTGGAGCATCTGGAAGACCTTACCATCCACAGGGAATTTCTCTTTATTTTGGACTCTGAGCTAGAAAGGCTTCATGATAGTGGTGAAAATCTTTGGTGGAAATATATTCTTCTGTTTTATGCCTTTTTTGATAATAATCAGATCAAACGAGGTTGTTTCATACATATATGTATATATATATATATATATATATATATATATATATATACATATACATGTCTGGAGAGATTGAGAGAGAGAGAGAAAGGCTTAATGGTGGAGCAGATAAACAGTTGACCTCAAAGACAGGAAGACCTGGGTTCAAGTCCTGCCTCTGACGCATACAACAGTGCAACCTTGGTCAAGTCACAACCTCTCAGTGATCTTGGAGACTCTCTAAGACTCTATGTTGCAGAAAAGGCACAGACACATACTGTTTGAAAGTTTCTTCACTTAGGAGATCCCTATACCAATACAATCACAGGTCTAATCCCTACATCTACCTTTCAAGGAATCTTAACACTTTTTTAGAATACACTCTGAAGGCAGCCTTCTTCTCTATCAAATCAATTTTTTTTTTAATGATCAGAAACAGTAAGTACAATGAGATCTTGTATTCTCTCCATCTTTCAGTCAATTATGTAGTTGTAGAGATGTGAGCTACTGTGGAATATTGCTTGCAGTATCCTACCTGGTAGCTACTAATACCCTCACAGAGGATGCTCTCAATGCTTATGGAATGACAGCCTTGGAGCATGCTTAGATTGCCTAACATGGAAGCTCCCTGCTTCCCTATGTTCCTACCATGCAGTTGAGAGAAAATCTCCCTTGATTGACAACATACCTGGAACAGGCTGTGTCTTTTAAAACTGCCAGATTGGGGCAGTCTCTTTTTAATCCTGCACATTCATTCCTGCTGAGTCCAGAAGGTTGAAAACCATGGTTCATCCACAATGCAGGTGCCAAGAACTGAACTGGGAGGGTGGATACCTTTCTCCTCCCTCTTTTACCTCAGAGAAATTTGGGTCCCAGGGCTATTTCTGTTCTATTTCATTTGTCCTTTGTTTCAGTTGCCGGCTGCCATCCCCACTGGACTGAAGTTTGAGCCATGGTGACCTTGAAGCCAGGATTCTAGGCAGGTTACTGCAGCAAGTCGGTCTGGCAGGGAAGTCCTGAGAAGCCACAGTGCCTGGGACTCGAGCCCAAGGAGGGGTTTTGGATTTGGAACTTGGGACTGTGCTCCACAGGAACTGAGCTACCCATTATTATACCTTTTGAAGTAAATATTCCAGGCTAAATGGAATTTGGGCAAGGAAGACCCTCATTCAACAGAGAAAACACCATCAGTGGGGGCTGGAGCCATCTGTGGAGAACCTAGACACCTCCAATCTCCCTTAAAGACACCAGACAATCCTGAGGGGAGGGGGTGAAATGTAACATATCTGGCCATCAGCCAGCAGTGGGAGTAGGGGAATTGGAATAGTCAGTGTTACATATGTAGAGATAATTTTCATAAAATGTTATGAAGATGGGAAAATATCACATTCACTGGTGGTTGTTGATGTTCCTTTTTTAAGGAAACATTTTTTGGTTCATCTTTTAAAGGGGGTTATTAATAAACTCAGAGATTGTTGTTTCCTTCTTTGATTTCTTCTTCTCATTCATATATCTTAAGAATAGATCCCTTTGCACCCACATCATTGTGTTGTTTCCAGTGGATATCTTCCACTAGGCACATTTATTCCAATCTTTCCACGTCTACTTTGCTGGTTCTCTTTATTACCATTTCTACTTCCTATATAACAACAACCACAACTGTGATGCTATGAGTCTAAATGTTGTGTTTGATGATGAAAAATTTTTCTTATAAAAATCTTTTGTGGATCTATTCCACATTTCTTCTGTTTGTTGTCCTATTTTTATCATTAAATAACCTCGGGGTGACTTGGCTTAATTAGATCTCTTACCAAACTTTTAAAAAATTGATTTTACCCTCCATGGCTTTCCTCTGTTTCATGAGATGATGCAGGTCATGATCTTCATCATCTTTCTCTGTAGGATTTCACAAATGAGTTTATGTTCCAAACTGGTGCTTCCTTCACCCACTGCATCTCTCTACTTGGTAAATAAGTCAAGTTTTTGCTGACTAAAGTACTTTTATTTTTTTAGTAAATAGCATTTTATTTTTTCCAATTACATGTAAAGATAATTTTCAACATTCTTTTTTTATTAGATTTTGAGTTCCCAAATTTTCTCTCCCTTCCCCCGCCCCAAGATGATAAGTAATCTGATATAGGTTTTACATGTGCAATCATGTATAAACTTTGGTATGAAATTGTTATGGTTTCTCTTTGTGTTCTTTCTTCCATTGGTATTCCTTTTTCAATATCAGTAGCTTGTTTAAAGTTATTGGAAAATGAAGTTTCATTGTATGCCCTACCTTTTTCTCATTTTTAATCTTCTATTTTTGGATTACTTTTTAATCTTTATTTCAACAAATCTGACTGTGTAGACAGCTGATTCAGAAATAACATTCACATTAGTAATGAGTTGTTTCTTATTTGTTAAAATAAAATAAATTTAATTTTTTGTGATGTTATTCCATACTCACCATGTCCAACACCTACTGCTATGGTAAATGGCTTGTGCCAATGCATTAATGCAAGAGATTGCTTGCTGAGCTTAGGAAATAATTAATAGGATAGTATCAATTTTTTGATATAAATATAAGAAAAGACTTTTAAAAACAATCTTCTGAAACAGACTAGATATTTATAGTCATGAAATTGACTTAAATCAGCAGTGAATTCAAGGTCTAGCTGTGCTTGTTTGTTGACTGCAAAAAAAAAAAAGACAATAATTTGAATTAGTATAGCAAAATGCAACCGTGAAGGCTTTTCTCAAACAAAGAAGCACTTCACTCATGGACATGTTCAACTTGCATGAGTTATATCCTATTAGGACACAAGCATGTTGTTTCCCTCATTAGACTGTGAACTCCTTGAGGGCAGAGACTATTTTTGCGATTCTTTGTTTAGTGCTTAGTACAATGCCTGGCACATTGAAAGTACTTACATGCTTGTTGGCTTGAGCACAGAAATAACTCTTTTTGACAGCTCTTTCATTATTAATGTCAATCAAGGCACAAAACAGAAATATGTACATTTGCTGAAGGAATTCGCCACTGTTTTTCAGGATATCCTGTCTGGAACCAAATGCAAAAGGGATTCCATATAGTTAAAAAAAAGGCCCTCCAAAAACTCCTGTTTAAAGACAATATTTTGCTGATTGCAACAAGCTTCAGAATATTATAGGAGATCCCTGAATTCTCAAAAGAGATCACCCTAACAATTCATTTTACTGTTATTATTCAGTCATCTTTTAGTCATGTCCAACTCCTCATGGCCCCATTTGGGGTTTTCTTGGCAGAGATACTGCAGTGACTTGCCATTTCCTTCTCCAGCTCATTTTATAGATGGAGAAAACAAGTAAAATAGGATTAAGTGATTTGCACTTAATACATACAGCTAGTAAGTGTCTGAGGCTGGATTTGAACTCAGAAAGCTGAGTCTTCCGGGACTTCAGGCCTGACACTGTCCACTGCCCCATCTAGCTGGCCTAACGATCCACACATGAAAAAAAATAGATGAAAAATGCATATTGTCCAGACTATGTAGTGCAAGTGGATATGTAGTTTATTTAATTAGTCCATCAGTACAAATATCAGGGACTGGTCCTGCAGATAGACAATGTCAGGTCCAGAGTTGAGTAGGAGCTAGAGAGGGAATGCATCACATGTGAGAAATTGTACAGTACTTTCAATGATTCAAAGAAAGACTTTTTTTTTTAAACAAACATTATCCCACTGATATTCTATAAAAGGGAATCTTGTAATAGTCCAATCACAAAAGAGTCCAAGTTTCAGTGATACAAAAAATAATGGTGAGACACAAGATGAGCACATGTGGTACATTACCCACAATGACCTACATGACAGAAGTGGAATAAAGGATTTCCCCACCATTAGAATATAGGTTCCCCAAGGGCAGGGGCTGTTTTTGCCTTTCTTTGCTGAAGGTATTCACCATTGTCATTCAGGATATCCCATCCCGAATACAAAAAAAGGGCAGGGGCTGTTTTTACTTTTCTTTTCCTAGTGCTTAGCACAGTGCCTGGCACAAAGTAAGGAAATGTATGATTGGAAAAGGTCGTGGGATAATCAATCATACAATAAGAGCGTGGGATAACAGATTGCTAGCCCAAGCACTACCTTGGTGCCTATGAAGTGTAAAAGACTTAGAGGAAAGCCTCCAGCACATTAAATAGATCCACGTGGAGTAGCTACTGGAGAGAAGGAAAAAATAACCATATAAGAGGAGAAGGCAAGGATGGGTCATAATCTGCACTGGCAGAGGGAATCAGGGAATGCAGTGGTGTCAAACTCAAATAGAACAGATCCCTGCAGGCTGTATATTGACTTAGAAAACCACAAATTAACATTATCTATTTTGTGTCGCATGTTATTTATTTTGATAAACATTTCCTAATTACATTTTAATCTGCTTTGGCTGCCCTTAGGAGTTTTGCCAGCTGCTTGTTGCCCATAGGCCATGAGTTTGACATCTTTGCTCTAAAGTATTGAGCTATCATATTTTTCCTGAGAGTTCTCTTTTTTGGGCTAATCAGCTCCAGTTCCTTCAACTAATTCTTCTGTGACATAGATTCTCATGTCCTCACCAGTCTGTTAGCCTCCTCTTTAGGCCACTTCCTAATCAAGATTGTTTTTGAATGAGAATTCTTTGCCTGAAGACCTCTAGCAACAGGGAACTCACTACATCCCAAAGCAACTCATTCTATTTCTTTGTTAGAAAGTTTTTTCCTTATATCAAACCTAAATTCACCTCTATGAAGCTTTCACCCATTGCTCCTAGGAATACCCTCTGGGCCTAAGAGGTGCAAGTTCAACCTCCTTTACCCAGGGCAGCCCCTCAACTGTCTATCACATTCTCCCTATATTTTCTCTATGTTAAACATCTTCAATTCCCTAAAATGAACCTCATGTGATATGATCTCAAAGCTCTAAACAATCCTAATCACCCTCCTCTGCATGGTTTACAGGATATCAAAACTCTTCCTAAAATATGATGCCATATTTCATGTTAGTATGTCGGAGGTGGTCTGATTAGAGCAGAATATAATGGGATTCTCTGCCTAGTCCTCAATACCAAGCTTCTCATGCTGCTTAAGTCTACATTGGGGTTTGGATTGTCTGGGGGTTTTTTTGAAGGGAGAGGGTATACTGCCATTCTATATCCTTTATGCATATTAGACTTGCAGTACACTAAAATACTCCCAATCTTTTAGATAGTCTATTTATCCATGCCCTGTCTTTTTGTACTCATGTTGACTTTTGAACCCATGTAAAGACTTTACATTTACACTTATGAAATTCCATCTTGTATTTATTACATTTGGCACAGTGCTATAGGTTGTTGATGGATTTTTGGATCTTCATTGCCGTTCAATGTGTTAATTATGTTAATGTTCTGTCCCCCAGCTTTATGTCATCAGTAAATTTGATAGGCATATGATATGCCTTATCTGAGTCACTTAAATAGAACAGAGTTCTAGTTTATTGATATATTTTTTAATTCTGACTGTTACCCAAAGTGGGTACTGTACTATTAATGACATTCTAGTCTGGCTTACCAGCCCATTGTAAATCTACCTAACCTTCATTTCCTGTAGTTTACAACTCTCTCATCTTTTCCATAAGAGGAGTCTTATCTTAAGGATAAGGCTGCTGGGCCCCAAGGATCTGGGATAATCACTTCTTCCTGTCCTGGACCCAGACTAAGTCCTGGAAGAGCCTGATCTCTAATGAGAGGAGTTAGACTTCCTTTTCTTACAACTTTTGGTTTATTAAACCCTTATTCTTGGGCATTGGGTTTAATTTTACTCATAGCCTACGTTCTGGCTCATATCTATAGTTCCTCTCCAAAAAACAATGAGGGAGCAAGAAGATACTCCCTGAACAATATGAATTAGGTATAGGATAGGTAATTTATTCCTACATACAAAAGATAATACAAAACATAAAATGTACACAAATGACTTAAATGGGATTCATCAACCTAACTTATAATTACTCTTATAATCTGCTGAGAATCTGAATCTTAAATCTCAGAACACAGAAGAGTTTGCTAGACTTCTTACATTTCAGCTGAGCTCTGCATCATCCAAACAATTGCCAATATATGTCTTCTGGTAAAACATCCAGGCTTCAGTCAATCCTCTTGGGGGCCATCTTCTCCTGAGTCTTGGAATTGGAGACTTCTCCCCCTTCATCATTCAGGTCTAACCCAATGGAATCTCTGCAACTTTGGAATTCACAAGGTTACCCTGGCCATCCCTATCTTCTGACAGATATGTATTTCCCTGACATATGAAAAAAATAAACACAAAAGAGGCTGCTCGAATCAGGGTTGCCAAAGCAGAACATATGCTTTAAATATCATGTGTTCATGGCCACATCTCCCATGAGAAGGAGAGGGAGAGAGAGGTGGAATAGGACAAGCCACTGTGTTCCTCCTTTTCCTTTCAGGAACCAAATTTGATAGGCATGTGATATGCCTAATTTGAACAGTTCTGGAATAATTCATAGTGGGAAAGGAAGAGAGAGGTTGAAGGAGTGGTATCTCCCCTTAATAAATCCATTAAATTGTCAGCTCTTCTAGTGCTGCTACTGGTAAAAGAACTCTTCACTATCTTAAAAATGCAAGCTTTTTAGTCCTTACACAAGTTACACAAGACTGGAAGCTGGCCCCAAAGCTTCCACGTGATCAACGGGAACCAGTAAGAGCAACTGATCATGTTTCATGGGATAGTCCCTGCAATAATAACCTAAGAGACTTTGTCAAATGCTTTGCTAAAGCCTAGGCAGACTACAACTGCAGCATTCCAAGGCCTACTTATCTAGTAACCTTATTTAAAAAAACAAAAACCAAAAAGCCAGGAATTGAGATTAATCCAGCACAACCTATTCTTGTTAAAGTTACATTGGTTCTTCGTGATCACCACTTCCTCTTCTAGATATCCACTAACAAGCTCTTAATGATGCTTTCTAGAATTTGGCTGGGAATAAATGTCAGATTCATTGGCTGATAGTTTTCAGAGTCTATCCTCTTCCCTTTGAAAAAAGTTGGGACAATGTTTGCCATTCTTCTGACTTGTGATACCTTTCTTATTCTCCATAATCTTTCTTTTTTAAAATAAAAATTTAAAAATCTCCTAATTTCTGCCTCCCCTTTTCTGAGAACCACACTGTATATTAAAAAGTACTTTTAAGAAAAAAGATGAAATATCAGCATAACTGATCAATACCTTAAAAAAGTTTGAGAATATATGCAATATACAACACTTGTGAACCTCCCACCTCTGCAGAGGGATGTGAGTGTCTTCTCAGGTCTCTTCGTTAGAGCCTTACCTACAGAATGGTAATCAGGGTGGGGCTTTTTGCTGTACTTCTCTTAAGTGCCTTTAATGATTTTGGCCTTTGTTTGAATGGGGCATGTAAAATGGGATTTTTCCCTGTTCTTTGTTTGAATGCTTCTCAGCACTGAGGTAATCAAGTGCCCCAGGTCCCTGAGACATGTATATAAGATCCAAGGTTGGCACACACTTTTGGGGGCACACTCATGGAAGGAGTGTTGAGACTCTGGGCAAGCCGTAACTGCCCCCTGGCTTTGCTACCCAGGCCCATTGGTCCTTCTCTGGTAACTATGTATTGTGATTTGATCAGACAAGGTCTGCCTGTTGATGTTTGTAATTTCTGTTTGTATTTGCCTTGAAGTTCAGAGGGCTGATCTTTTCCCCCTGAACTAAGTGAATGATGTAAGTATGTGCATGTTTGATTAAACTGAGATTGTTAACCCCTTAAAGTTGCTTTCCTTAGTAAAGAAGATTAAAAGAACCTGTGTTGGCAGCTCTTGTTGCTGGTCTTATGGGGTTTTACACCCCACAATAGCTGCTGGCCAAATTGTTGCTACAACCTATTGTTTATAATTCTGCAATATTCACTTTTGACTCTGTGTGTGTGTGTGTGTGTCTGTGTCTGTGTCTGTGTGTGGTTGTTCTTTCTAATTGCAAGTTGCAGTTATTGCATATGTTGTTTTCTTGGTTCTACTTTACTTTGTATCAGTTCATGTAGATGCTTCTATGCTTCTCTGTATTCATCATATATGTCATTTCTTATGCACAGTAACATTCCATTCCATTCCTATACCACAATTTGTATTCCTCAATTAGTGAACATCTACTTTATTTCCAGTTCTTTGCTATTACAGAAAGTATTGCTATAAATATTTTGTTGTATATAGGACTTTTCTTCTTACCAATGACTTCCTTGTGAGGTAAGCCTAGTAGTGGAATATCTGGGTCAAAGTATGGCTTTTAATCACTTTATTTTCATAATTCCAAATAACTTTCAAAAATGGTCATGCCAATTCACAGCTTCACCAACAATGCACTAGTGTGCCAACTTTCTCATAATCTCTCTACCATTGATTGTTCCTATCTTTTGTAAAGTGTGTGTGTATATACATATACATATATGTGTATATATGTGTGTTTGTGTGTTCTTTGTTTTTATATTTTTGATACCAAATCTTTATCAGAGAAATGTGATAAAAGTTTTTCCCATTCGCTTGCTTCCTTTTTTATCCTAGGTGAATTATTTATGTTTGTGCAGAGGCTTTTCAGTTTCATGTAATCGAAAGTATCTATTTTATCCCTTGTAATTGCCTCTGTCTCTTGTTTGCTTAAGGATACATCTCATGCCCATAGTTCTGAGAGGTATATGATCTGCTTCTTTTCTAACTTTTTATAGTGTGATCTTTAAAGTTAAGATTGAATGTCAATTTAGAATATATTGTGGTATACGGTATAAGGCATTAATCTAATTCTAATTCCTGCCAGTCTGCTTTCCACTTATCCCAACAGATTTTTATCAAATAGAAAGTTTTTTCCTAAGAATTTCTATTTCCAGGTAATCAAATACTAAGTTACTGAGTTGTTTCTGATTTTTATGTCTAATATGTTCCTTTGGTTTGCCTCTCCTTTAAAAAGCAATACTAGATGGTTTTGATAGCTGCTGCTTTATAAACTAGTCTGAGCTCTGGAATTGCTATTTCCCCCATTAAGCCTGTAGCTTTTCATAACTTCCTTTGATGTTCTAGATGTATTTATTTATTCTAGATTTATTTTTCCAAATGAATTTTGTTATTATTTTATCAAATTCTATAAAGTAACCCCTTGATAATTTGATTGGCATAGGATGAAAACTGTAAATTAACTTTGGGAGCATTTTCATTTTTATTATATTGTCATGGCTCAGCCATGAACACTTCATATTCCTCTAACTATATAAGCTGCTCTTTAAGAATACTTTTAATTGAATCTATACAAGCATTTTGGGTGCTTTCATAGTTTATGAAGATCCTTTATGTAATTTGTAGTTATTTGGAATGAGATTTCATCTTCTATTATTCTTAGATTCTCCTCCTCCTCCTCCTCCTTCTTCTTCCTATGTACTAATGCTGTTGGTCTTTCAGGGTTTTGTTTTGTTTTTTTGAGGGTGTAGCTTTTAACTTTTTTGACCTATAATTGTTCCAATTAGTATCTTTGCTGATTCTCTAAAATTTTATGAGTAAACCATGATATCATTAACAAATAGGGGCTATTTTATCTCCTCTTCATTTATCTTTCTTTAGGCCCTTAATTTCTTTCTCTTGTCTTATTACTTTTGTTAGAATTTCCAGAATAATTTGAAACAATAGTGGAGAGAGTGGGTATTTTTGCTTTATTCCTTTGTTTATTGGGAAAGATTTTAGTATATCATCACTGCATATGATGCTTACTTTTAGTTTTAGATACTTTTTTGATATTTAAACAAAGAAGTCCCTTTGTGCCTATACTTTATAGGGTTTTTAGAATAAATGAGCACTGTACCTTGTTAAAGGCTTTCTCTGCATCCATTGAGATAATCAAATAGTTTTGGATTTTTTTATATGACTTATTGTATTAATTGCTTTTCCAATGTTGAACCAACCTTATATACATGCTATAAATCCAATTTGGCCATATCTTCTTAGATGAGTCACATAGTTTGTTTGACAGGATTGTTTTTGAAGTTTTTGAATCTATACTCATTAATGGTCAAAATTTCTTCTTGTGTGTGTATGCATGCTTTATTTTTCCCTGCTCTAGGTATTTGGACTATATTTGTCTCCTAAAAACAATCTGGTGATGTGCTTTCTCTGAAATTATTTGAGGATAATTTGTGCAGTTTGGGTATTAATTGGTTTTTAAAGTTATCTAATACCAATTAATACCCAAACTGCACAAATATCTAGAATTCTCATGTGAATCCATTATGACCAAGAGTTTTTTTCTCTTGGTAGTTTTTGTTGTTGTTGTTGTTTTACAGCTAGTTCTATTTTTTTTTCCAAGATTGGACCACTTAAATTCTTTATTTTATCTTCTGTTAGTTTAGTAATTTTATATTTTTGAAGTATTCCTCTGTCTTTTGAGTTCTCAGTTTTGTTAGCTTACAACTATGCATAGTAGATTCTAATAATTCTTTTTATTTCTTCTAGGTTTGTTGTGATTTCACCTTGATTGTTTGCTATTTTGTTGATTAAGTTTTCTGTTCTCTTTTTTAAATTGTATTGATAAAGGTTTATAAATTTTATTAATTTTTTTCAAAGAAATATTTTAATTTTATTTATTATTTCTGTTTGGTTTCCAGTTTATTTGTTTCTCCTTTAATTTTTAGTGTTTCTTCTTATTTTAGATTTGGTTACTTTTTGATTTTCTAATTTTTTAAAATGAATATTCAGTTCATTAATTTTTTTTTCTATTTTGTTGATGTATGTAGAGATATAACTTTTCTTTTGAGGATTGCTTTAGTTGCATCCAAGAAATATTCTGTTGATTCATTATTTTTCTCACAAAATTATTCTTTACATGATATGATCCACTTATTTGGGATTTTATTTTAATGTCTGCATTTGGGTTTCTATCTTTTGTTTATGCTTCCTGAACTGATTACTATTTTTGTGCTATAGTCTTTAAAGGATATATTTGTTATTTCTCCTTTTTTATATTGATTTGCAATATCACTGTGTCTTAGCACATGGAACTTACTGTTAAAATTCCAAATGGTGCTGAGAAAATATGTGTGTATGTGTGTGTGTGTGTGTGTGTTTGTGTGTGATTTAGTAGTTTCATTTAGAATATACAACAAATAATTTACCTTTAGTTTCTTCATCAGCTCGAATAATTCTATATTTTACCTTTTGTTTATCTTTCTGTTAGACTTATCCAGAACTGAGAGAGGGACATTGAAATCTGCTGTCACTATTAGATTATTTTCTATTTTATTGTAGTTCGGTTAATTTTTCCCTTATGAATTTAGATGCTAAGGTATTTGGAGCATTTATATTTCATATTGATATTTGTTTATTGTCCGTGTTTTTTATTTCAGCATAATATAATTCTTGTTTATCCCTTTTCATGTTGTGAATGCTTATTTTTGCTTTGATGACAGCATGATTTCAACCCATACTTTCTTGGATTCATCTGATGAAGAATGAAAATTTTTTTCCAGCCCATATTTTTCTTTTTTGTATATTTTTGTTTTTCAAGCACGTTTCTTTTAAGTGACAAATTTTGGGTGTATGTTTTCTTATCCAATTGGTCACTCTTGTTTGTTTAATCCATTCACACTTAAAGTCATGAAAGCTAAGTTTAGTTTCCTGCATTTGACTCTAATATCTGATTTCCTCACCTTCTTTCACAGTAAACACAATACTTTGTCTTTTCAGTTTTCTTAGCTTAATCTACTTTAAGGCAACCTTATTCCCACCAACTCTTTTCCATTCACCCTCAAGAAAAGGGTACATATTCAAATATATTGTAAAGGTAAAATGAAGAGACCTTGGCATCAGATTAGGTATGGATGGGGGTGAGAGATAGTGTGAAGTTGAGTATGATACCTAAATTTTGAGCCTGAGGGACTAGGACAATAGTGTTGCCCTCTAAGGTAATGAGAAAAATAAGAAGGGGTAGGTCTTAGGGGAAAAGACAATAAGTTGGGTTTTGGTTGTGTTTAGTTTCAGATGTCCCCTGGACATAGAGTTTGAAATGTCTGAGAGCAGTTAGAGATCAGCAGAGAAATTAAAGCAAGATAGGTAGATTTGAGAACTGTCAGCATAGAGATGGTAATTAAGTCTGTGTGAGCTAATAGGTCACCAAGTGAAGTTGTATAAAGGAGAAGAGAAGAGGGCCCAGGACAGAGCCCCCTGGAACATCTACAGTTAGAGGGCATGATATAGATGAGGATCTGACTCCTTCCTTTTTGTTTATAGTTTCCCTGGGGACTGAACCTCAAGGCTGTTTCAATTTTCTCCCACTCTGTGCAATTTACCTTTCATAGGCCTCAGTTTCTCTCACAATTGACTTCTGGAGGGACAGAACCTGTGCTGGCTGGATGCTGAGCTCTCTTCCTTAGACTTAGTGGAATTCCATACTCATGCTAGCATCCTGCCCCAGTGTCTTCTGTTTCTCAGTTCATCTGGTTGAGCTCTGGTGCAACAAAGAAAGCTGCCACCCCTCTGTCTTAGCCTGAGCAAGCTTCTGTCACCCACAATGGGTGGTGGAAGAAGGAGTGCTGAATTAGACCCTTAAGGAGTAATTATTCTTTTCTGCTGCTAGTCTGCTATTAGGGGACAGCTAGGTGACTCAGGGTATAAGAGTGCCAGACCTGGAGTAAGGAAGCATCATCTTCATGAGTTCACATCTGGCCTCAGACACTTACTAGCTATATGACCCTGGGCAAGTCACTGTTTTCTTTAGTTCCTCATCTGTAAAATGAACTTGAGAAGGAAATGGTAAACCACTCCAGTATTTTTGCCAAGAAAACTCCTAATGGGGTCATGAAGAGTCAGACATGATTGAAACAACTGAACAACAACAAGCTGTTCATTGGATTTTAATGTGCCCTAGATCATTGATGTAAACTTAAATAGAAATGGATGCCTGAGGAATCATATTGACTTAGAAAAAATACAAATCAAAATTATTTTATTATATTTTTATTTGTTTTGTTAAACATTTCCCAGTTGCATTTTTCTTTTTAAAAAAATTTATTATTTATTTCTTTTTAACATTTTTCTTTTTCTTTTTAAAAATTTATTTATTTATTCTTAGTTTTCATCATTCACTTCCATAACATTTTGAGTTCCAAATATTTTCCCCATCCCTCCCCTCCCCCTATCCCAAGATGGTGTACAATCCGATACAAGTTCTAGATATACATTCATAGTAAACATATTTTCACATTAGTCATGTTGTAAAGAAGAATTAGAACCAAGGGTAGAAACCACAAGAAAGAAGAAAAAAAAGAGAGAGAGAGCAAATAGTATGCTTTCATCTGCATATAGACTCCATAATTCTTTTTTTGGATGTGGTTAGGATTTTCCATTATGAGTCTTCTGGAATTGTCTTAGATCCTTGCATTGCTAAGCAGAGATAAGTCTATCAAAGTTGTCATAGGGCAATGTTGCTGTTACTGTGTGCAGTGTTCTCCTGATTCTACTCACTTTATTCAGCATCAGTTTATGCAAGTCTTTCCAGGTTTTTCTGAAGTCTGCCAGCTCATCATTTCTTATGGAATAATAGTTTTCCATTATATTCATATACCACAACTTATTCAGCCATTAATATTCATAATTATGATTACTATGTATTTCCCTCCATCCCATTATTTTCTCTTTCTTTCTCTCTTTTCATTCTGTCACTCTTAAAAAATCTATTTTGCTCCTATATATTGCTTCCCTTAATCTGCTCTCTCCTTTATGATCCTCCCTTTTCTTTTATCTCCTTTTCCTTTTATTTCCCTATTGGGTAAGTTACATTTCTATACACAACTGAGTGTGTATATATTCTTCTTTCTTTGAACTTATTCTGATGAGAGTGAGGTTCACACATTGCCTGTCACCCCTCCCATTTCCCCCTCCATTTCAAAAGCTCTTCTTTATGAGCCTGTTTTATGTGAGAAAAATGTTCACATTTGACCTCTCCCTTCCCCGTTCTCCCAGTGCATCCCTTTTTCTCACCCCTCTGGTTTTTAGGGGGTGGGCAGGGCAGGAGGGGGGCGGAGATCATTCCAACATCATCAACTCACACCCATGCCCTCTGTCTATGTAAACTCCTTCTAACTGCCCTAATAATGATAAAGTTCTTGGAAGTTATATATATCATCTTCCCATATAGGAATGTAAACAGTTCAACTTTATTTAGTCCCTTATTATATCTGTATCATGTTTACTTTTTTATGCTTCTCTTGGGTCTTGTATTTGAAAGTCAAATTTTCTGTTCAACTCTGGTCTTTTCATCAAGAATGTTTGAAAGTCTTCTTTAAATTGATTAAATTATTTCTTTAAATTGATTAAATATCAGTTTTTCCCCTGAAATATTACTGGGTATTGCTAAGTAAGTGATTTTTGGTTGTAATCCTAGCTATTTTGTGTTCTGGAATATCATATTCCAAGCCCTTCACTCCTTTAAGGTGGAAGCTGCTAAATCTTGTGTGATCCTGACTGCGGCTTCATGATATTTGTATTGTTTCTTTCTAGCTGCATGAAATATTTTCTTTTTTTCCTGTGAGCTCTGGAATTTGGCTGTAATATTCCTGGGAGTTTTGATTTTGGGATTTCTTTCAGGAGGTGATAAGTAGATTCTTCCAATTTCTATTTTAACCTCTGGATCTAAGATATCAAGGCAGTTTTCCTTGATAATTTCTTGAAATATGATGTCTAAGCCCTTTCTTTGATCATGACTTTCAGGAAATTCAATAATTCTTAAATGATCTCTCCTCAATCTATTTTCTAGGTCAGTTGTTTTTCTGATGGGCTATTTCACATTTTCTTCTATTTTTCATTCTTTTGACTTTGTTTTAGTGTTTCTTGATATCACATGGTGTTATTAGCTTCTATTCCAATTCTGATTTTTAAAGAATTATTTTCTTCAGTGAGATTTTGTACCTCTTTTTCCATTTGGCCAATTCTGCTTTTTAAGGAGTTTTCTTCCATGAAATTTTTACCTCTTTTCCCATTTTGTCTATTCTGTTTTTTAAGGAGTTCTTTTCATCAGGGGAATTTTTGTGCCTCTTTTATTATTAGACCAATTCTGTTTTTTAAGGTGCTATTTTCTTCAGTATTTCTGTGCTTCTTTTACCAAGTTATTAATTCTCTTTTCATAATTTTCTTGCATCCAATTTTTCCTCTACTACTCATCTCTTTCTTTAACTCTTCTAAGAATTTTTGTTGGGCTTGGGTCCAACTAGCATTTTTCTTTGAGGCTTTTTTTGGAAGTAGCTGTTTTCACATTCTTGTCCTCTTCTGAGTTTATGTCTTGGTTTTCCCTGCCACCATAATAGCTTTTTGTGGTCAAATTCTGTTTTGTTGTTGTTTGCTCATTTTTTCAGCCTATTTCTTGACTTTGAACTTTATGTTAAAGTTGGGCTATCCCCACTTGTGGTTGGGGAGGCACTGTCCCAAACTTCAGGCTTTTTTCCTGCTGCTGTTATCAGAGATAGTTCTGAGGGTCTACAAGTTTTAGGTGCTTCCAAGGTGGTATGATTCAGGGAGATGTGTAGACATTGCTCACTCTGGTCTTTACCCAGGAAGGGTCCCTGATCCCCTGAAGCTACACACTTTGTCACTTCTCTTCATTTTGGAGTTGTAACCAAGGCTTCTATTCCCTTGTGACTACTACCAATGCTCCTCTGTGCCTTGGAGCTGCTATCCAGAACTGTGTGTGGGCAATAGAGTTGCCAATTAGTGCCAGCTGTACCTAGTACCAGCAAAGGGTCCCTTGTAATCTCTTTCTAATCAGGGGTCTCTGTTCTGAGAGTTTCCAAAGCTATTGCTCCTGTAGAAGCACTCTGTGCAGGCTCTAGACAGGCCTCCCTGCCTTCCCCCATAGATTTCTCCTGCTGATTTCTTAAGTTTTCTTAGGCTGGAAAAATGTCTCACCCCAACCATGTGTTGGCTTGAGGCTCCAAAATTTGATTTGAGGCATTATTTTAAAGTTGTTTGGAGGGGCATGTAGGGAGAGTTCAGCTGGGTGACTGCCCCTAATCCGCTATTTTTACTCCATCCCCAATTACGTTTTCATCTGATTCTGGGCACACTTGAGTTTTTTGAAGGGCACTTGCTTTATCTCCTGTACATAAATCCTATTCTGAAGAGGTTTGAGAGGTCATGAATTAAAGAGGTATGTGTTGGTTAGGAAGGTGTAAGAAGACTGAAAAGGCAAGAGGGACTAGATTATGAAGGGCTTTGAATGACAATCAGAGAATTTTTTATCTGATCCTGAATGTGATAGGGAGCTGTTGGAGTTTATTGGGTTGGGGTGACATGGTCACACCCGAGTTTTAGGAAAAACACTTTGGTGGTTCTTCCACAAACAAGACACTCCATCTCAGCTCTGGGAATTTTCTCTGGCTGTCTCCCATTCCTGGAAGGCTTTCCCTCCTCCACTGGCCTTGCTTACCTCCTTAGCTTCATTTGAATCACAACTAAAATTCCCATCTTTTGCAGGGACCCTTTCTCAGCCCCTCTTAATTCTAGTGCCATCCCTCTAATAATTGTTTTCTATTTATCTTATATATAATTTGTTTTGTATATATTTGTTTGCATATTTTCTTCCCCGTTGTATTGCAAACTCCTTGAGGACAAGGACTGTCCACCTCTTTTCGTATATCCATTGCTTAGCAGAATGCCTGGCACACAGTAGGTGCTTAATGAATGTTGACTGAGTGATTTTGGCATATCCTTTTTTTTTGTTTTGGTTTTTTTTTGGAGGCAATCAGGGGTAAGTAACTTACCCAGGGTCACACAGCTAGTACGTGTCTGAGGCTGTATTTGAACTCAGGTCCTTGACTCCAGGGCTGATGCTCCAACTACTGTACCATTCAGCTGCCCCTACCCTATTTATTTTGAATAAGTTACATAAGTCCCCACCAATTCTCAGGGATACCTAATGAAGTCAAATTTGCCCCCTTTGCTTTAGGATCTCCAGTTAACCTTACTCTTTTTTTTTTTTTTTTGGAGACAGTTGGGATAAAGTGACTTGCCCAGGATCATACAGTAAATGTCTGAGGCTGGATTTGAACTCAAGTCCTCCTGACTCCAGGGCTGTGCCACCTGGCTGCCCCAGTTCACCTTACTTTTGACCTATATTTTCTCTTTCTTCTTTCCTCTTCTGTTTAAAGCTCTTTAGATTTGCAATACTGCAGACAAATCCATTTTTTTCCTTATTAGGTATACTCCATCCCTAGGCAATATCTCATCATTCTTATACTTTAAGACATGGTTCATAAATCCAAAATCCATTCTCAGATACCATCTTCCAAACCACCTGGAAATGTCTCAAATCTCCTTTCTCTTTTGATGAGGCTCTCACCTTCAATAAGCAGCAGTGATGAAAACATTACCTATGCCCTCAAGGTCTTCACTTTCTTACCAAAGTTTTCATAATCCTTAGCAATACCTTCTGGATTCCTTCTGGCTGTATCATTTGAGCCTATGTGAATCATCAAAAATGGGTGTCAGTAATCAGGTCTGACAAATATGAAGAGGTTCTCCATCACACCTGGACACACTCCATGTGTGGTTGGGTCAGGGCAGTGCAGTGTGGTTTGGGGACTATCACTCCTCTCCTTACAGACATTAAATTTCTACACATTTAGGTTAAGATTGCAAACACTTTTTTGACCGTCACGTCAAACTGTTGGCTTCTGTTGAGAGTTCAATCCACTAGACTGAATCACCCTCAGGTCTTTTTCTTTCGTTGTTTTTCCCCAGAATACTAGGCAAGGGCTGCCTCATTTTACACTCTCTGCTAAGAGGGATGAGGTCTGTTTCAGTGTCAGCCTTCTGGAGTTGATTGGTCATTATATTTTTAGGTTTGTTTTCCTTTATTGCTGGTCATTACATAAGTCGTTCTATTGGTTTTACTTACTTCATCCTCTAGCAGTTCATGTCATTGGGTTTCTCTCAATTCTTCATATTCATCATTTATTACTATGCCATTATATCCTGCAACCAGGTGGCATAGTGGATAGAGCCCTGCATGTGGAATCAGGAAGACTCTTACTGAGTTTAAATCCAGCCTCAGACAGTTGCTAGCTGTGTGACTCTGAGCAAGTCACTTAACCCTTTTCGTCTGTTTCTTCATCTATAAAATGAGCTGGAAAAGGAAATGGCAAACCACTCTAGTATCTCTGTCAAGAAACCCCCAGAAAGGTTCATGAAGAGTCAGACATGACTGAAACTACTAAACAACAAAAATAGTATCTCAAGATACTTATCTACTGTATTCTATTATTAAATGATTCTCCAATTAACGAACACGTATTTTTTCCATACCAATCTCTGAGGATCCTCTTCCCAAGTGCCATTCACACTACGGATTGAGGTCTCCCCAGGCAAGGTTACTATCTTCTTGTAGATTCTAGAGGTGCTCTTGAGGGGCTAGGAATGTCTTTCCATAATACTGCTGGATGAAGTGTCCATTCTGATATGTTCTTTCACAGTTAACCTCCAGTTACATATCAATGATAGCATTCAGTGATTAGTGTCCCAGTATCATTTAACTAATTAAGTCCAATTTCTAAAGGGACATTAATTGAGAAAATATAGCAAGAACAGTAGTTACAAAACATTTACTCCCCAGCATCTGGGGGGTAAGGGTGGGTACGTTCTCCCACTTTCTCAGTCATTGGTGAGAGTTAGATCAAATTTAATATAAGTTGCCACATCCCCATTCACGCCCATCCCCAATTGCACTTCTGAATTTGGCAGAGTGAATGTCCAGAGTTTTTGCATTGCTTGTAGGACCCTGGCATCTTGGCTGTGAGGTTAATCCACCATTGGGCTGGGTCCTGAGGATTTCTGTTAGACTGCAAATGGTAGCCTTGACTTTACTTTTGGACTTCTTGGAAGCCTGCTCTCCTGATCTCTCACATGTCCAGTGTATTCTTTCTCCTATGGATGGATAGAGACATAACCTTTCACTTAAGAAAGGATAGATTAGGCACAATGGAAGCAGAAGTGGCATCAGGGCTATGGGCACAAGGATCACAGGGCAGCAGCCCAAGGAGGGTGATGAAGGCCTTACAGCATTCCTTGACTCCCCACTCAGAGAAAACCAGGCAGGAAGGAGAAAATGCCTCGAGCAGTTAATGTATTTTGAATGCATTCCTCATTCAGCAGTCCATTGACTGGTTCTTCTTCATGAACCAATACCTGCAAACACTCTGAAGCCTTGGTGGGATCGCAACATTGGATCACAATGCACATTTCATGAAGACTGGGCTCATTGGCCAGTCCCCCATTACATATTAAAAAGTACTACTATAAACATCTTTGTCTATGTGGGTCTGAGGTCTTTTGGGGTCTTAAGTATATTGCACATTAAGCATATTGGGTCTTAAGTATATTGCACAGATGAGCCATTAAGTTATCTGAGCAGGACAAGAAAACTGTGGAAAGTAATCTACCTAAGGCCCCCAAAGACCGAGGATTAGGAAAACTCTCTGATAGCAAGAAACCTTGCTAGTGTGATCACTGTGTGTTATAGTGGAAAGAGAACTGGACTGGGAGGCAGTGTCTTGGCTCTGCTACTTAGCACCTGTGGGATCTTGTGCAAGAGCTGAGACTTGTTGCCTCATATGTAAAATGAGGGTTCAGATTGGATGAACTACATAAGCCTTCCCAGCTCTAAATGCTATGACATTTATTTTTTTATGAGAGTGCCCAGGGGGCACTTGATGAGTCACCTTCCCCCCCTGTCCCCTCACCAAAAAAACCCCAAACAACCTAATAAACTTAAGTATCTTTTTGGGAAAGGTTTTGTTGTTCAGTCAAGTCTGACTCTCTCTGACCCCATTGGGGCAGTCTTGGCAAAGATACAGCAGTGGTTTGCCATTTCCTTCTTCAGCTCATTTTACAGGTGAGAAAACTGAGGTAAACAGGGTTAAGTGACTTGCCCAGAGTCACGCAGTTGGAAAGTATCTGAGGCTAGATTTGAACCCAGGCCTTCCTGACTCCAGGTCAGGCATTCTATCCAGTACGCCTCCTACCACAGAAATAGATATGTTCTCTAGCAGCTTATTGATTGGATTTCAGGGATGAAGTAGTCTTCTGAAGATTATTTGACTGGGGTTCAGGAGGATGGAGTCTTGTCAGAGGAACCTCTGTGGTCTGAATGAGCAACAAAGGCCTCATTCTCTTTTCCATTTTGTTTCCTGCTTTTTTTCTCTTCCTTGGCCTTCCAGAAGACTAACAACGCTACCCTTCTTGTTATTCCTCACAAGCAATACTCCATCCCCTAATAGAGGGCCTTTTCACTGTTTCTCTCCCATGCTTAGAGCCTACTCCTTCATTACCTCCACCTTCTGGCTTCCCTGGTTTCTTTTAGCTCAGCTAGAGCCTCCCTTTCTCTAAGAAGCCTCCCCCCAGTCTCCTGCCCCACCTTCCCAGTCCCTTGCTGTACACTCTGATAGCGCCTTCCCTCTGAGCTGACCTTTCAGTTCCACCATGTATCTGCCACATAGGATTTTCTTGTATGTCATCTCCTCATGAGGCTGTGAGCTCCTTGAGAGCCATTCTTTGCATTCTCAACCCACCTTCCCAGTCCCTTGCTGTACACTCTGATAGCGCCTTCCCTCTGAGCTGACCTTTCAGTTCCACCATGTATCTGCCACATAGGATTTTCTTGTATGTCATCTCCTCATGAGGCTGTGAGCTCCTTGAGAGCCATTCTTTGCATTCTCAACCCTTAGCACAATGTCTGACATCTGTTCAGTCATTTCAGTTCGGTCTGACTCTTTGTGATCTCACTTGGAGTTTTCCAGGCAAAGATACTGAAGTGGTTTGCCATTTCTTTCTCCAGGTCATTTTACAGATGAGGAAATTGAGGCAAACAGGGTTAAGTGACTTGCCCTGGGTCACACAGCTAGTAAGTGTCTGAGGCAGTATTTGAACTCAGCTCTTCCTGCACCCAAATCCATAACTCCATCCACTGCACTACCTAGCTGCCTAGATTAGAATTAGCCATGAAAACAGGGCATCATATTAGGTGCTTCTATCCTCGGATCTGTCTTCTTACTTGGAAGTTTAAACACAGGTGCTGAACACTGCTTGGTCATTTACCATTTTTGGCATGTAAGGCTTAATGTTCCCAGGAGCACCTGTTCCCTTTGGGGAAGAGAAAATTCTTGATAGATAAGGCATGTGAACTGAGGTTACAAAGTGAATATACTGACAATAATTATGATTAACATTTACATACTGTTTTCTTTATAATGACCCTGTGAAGTAAGTAGCTCAAATATGGTTCCCATTTTACAGAAGAAATTGGGAATCTGAGAAGTTCAATGATATGCTTGTGATCCTACCAAACTTGTAGTATTTGTGGCATCATTTGAACCTATGGTTCCTGATCTGGTTCCCTTAGCTATTTCTCATAGTTCCCTCCACTGCTTCTGAGCTTGTGTGTGTGTATGTGTGTGTGTGTGTGTGTGTGTGTGTGTGTATGTGTGTTGTGTATGTGTATGTACTATGTAATAGTCAAGTAAAATCGCAATTTTATTCTCAAATAATTATTTGCCTGCATTCCCTAGCATAGGACCCTATACACAGTAGGAACTTAACAAATATTTATTGAATTAAAGTTTACAGGAAACTTGAGGAGTCTTCAGACTAGTAAGCCTCCATGAAATTAGAATTATTTTTGCCATATTTCCAGATGGATAACATAGCCTAGTGTCAGAAACTTTGAACAAGGAATCCAGGCAACCAAGCTCTAGTTTCAGTTTTAATTGCTATGACCTTGTATGAGTCACTTGTAACATAGAATGTCAGAGTGAGAAAGGACGTTGGAGATCGTCTGTTTAGACCCACTCATTTTATGGAGGGAAAAACTAAGGCCCTAGTGAATTGCCCAGAGTCACACAGTTGGTGGCAGAGCTAAGATTAGAACCAAGGTCTCTGGACTTCCAGTCCAATATAGTTCTCTTTTTTTACCTTACATATTTAAAAGACACCTAGATTAGTATTCAGAGGATCTGGGATGAAGTCCTTGCTTTTGGCACTAACTAGGTGGATTTTTTTTTCAACTTTGGAGGAGTCATCTTATGTCTCTGAGGTTTGGAATCCTCATTTATAAAATGGGGATTATAACATCTTAGGAAATTCACAGGTTTCTTATGAGAACAAAATGGGTCACTAATGAAAATACTATGCTAGTAAGAACTTTTAATGTTCTTTGACATTTTAAAAAAATTAACAGAGCACTTTTGAAAAATCTAGAAGGTATGTGTATGTGGATACACAACTAATGAATTCTTAAAATCTTGTCAAAAGTCAAGAATATGAAGGTATATGGTGTGCTTCATGCTGAGGCTGGAGGGAGAGAAAGGTTTATCTCAATAAGTTCAGACAAGAGGAACCCTCTGGGCTACCTCTCCAACCTTGCACTCTCAAGTTTGTAGGTTAAGTCCTTGTGGGTGTTGTTGTCTAGTACTTCCCCTTAACTTTTAGCCAATAAACACAATTAGTTCTTTTTTTTAAACAAGCATTTATTTTCCCTTACTCTCTCTCACCTCCTTCTTACTTTGGAAAAAAAGAAAATCCATATAACCAATTTGTAGCAAAGCAAAATACCCCACCCCACCTCACCCTTTATTGGCCATGTCAAAAAATATGTCTCATTTTGCTGGAGGGTCACAGCATATTTCTTCATTGCTTTACTCTGTATCAGTTCATAGAAGTCTTCCTAGGTTTCTCTGAAACCTTAATTTCTTATAGTACAATAGTATTCCATTATAGTCATACACCATAACTTGTTTAGCTATTCTCCAATTCCCTACTTAGTTTCCAGTTCTTTGCCTCTACAAAAGAGTTGCTATAAATATTTTTTGTATCTATGGGTCCTTTTCCTTTTTCTTTTTTTTTTTAATTCCATATTTTATTGTTTAATATTTTTTAGTTTTCAGCATTGATTTCCATGAGATTTTGAGTTGCAAATTTTCTCCCCATTTCTACCTTCCCCCCACTCCAAGATGGCCTATATTCTGGTTGCCCAGTTCCCCAGTCAGCTCTCCCTTCTGTCACCCCACTCCCCCCCATCCCATTTCCCCTTACTTTCTTGTAGGGCAAGATAGATTTCTATGCCCCATTGCCTGTATATCTTATTTCCCAGTTGCATGCAAAACTACCTTTTTTTTTGAGCATCTGCTTTTAAAACTTTGAGTTCCAAATTCTCTCCCCTCTTCCCTTCCCACCCACCCTCCCTAAGAAGGCAAGTAGTTCAACATAGGCCACATGTGTATCATTATGCAAAACACTTCCATAACAGTCGTGTTGTGAAAGACTAACTATATCTCCCTCCATCCTATCTTGCCCCCCTTTATTCAATTTTCTCCCTTGACCCTGTACCTTTTCAAAAGTGTTTCCTTTTGATTAACTTCTCCCCCATCTGCCCTCCCTTCTACCATCCCCCCTTTTTTATCCCCTTCCCCCTACTTTCCTGTGGGGTGGGATATCCAATTGAGTGGGTATGTTATCCCTCCTTAAGTCAAATCTGATGAGAGCAAGATTCATTCATTTCCCCTCACCCCTCCCCTCTTCCCTTCCAAGGAACTGCTTTTTCTTGCCACTTTTATGTGAGATAATTTGCCCCATTCTATCTCTCCCTTTCTCCCTCTCTCAATATATTCCTCTCTCATCCTTTAATTTTATTTTATATTTTAGATATCATCCCTTCATATTCAACTCACCCTGTACCCTCTGTCTATACATATTTGTGTATTCCCTTCAACTACCCTAATTCTGAGAAGGGTCTTGTGAATTATACACACCATCTTTCCATGTAGGAATGTAAACAAAACAGTTCAACTTTAGTAAGTCCCCTATGATTTCTCTTTCTTGTTTACCTTTTCATCCTTCTCTTGATTCTTGCATTTGAAAGTCAAATTTTCCATTCAGCTCTGGTCTTTTCACTGAGAAAGCTTGAAAGTCTTCTTTTATTGAAAGTCTATATTTTGCCTTGAAGCATGATACTCAGTCTTGCTGGGTAGGTGATTCTTGGTTTTAATCCTAGCTCCATTGACCTCCAGAATATCATATTCCAAGCCCTTCAAGGATCCCTTAATGTAGAAGCTGCTAGATCTTATGTTATCCTGATTGTGTTTCTACAATACTCAAGTTGTTTCTTTCTGGCTGCTTGCAGTATTTTCTCCTCGATCTGGGAACTCTGGAATTTTGTGACAATATTCCTAGGAGTTCTCTTTTTGGGATCTCTTTCAAGAAGCCATTGGTGGATTCTTTCAATTTCTATTTTACCCTCTGGCTCTAGAATATCAGGGCAGTTTTCCTTGATAATTTCTTGAAAAATGATGTCTAGGCTCTTTTTTTGTTGATGGCTTTCAGGTAGTCCAATAATTTTTAAATTATCTCTGCTGGATCTATTTTCTAGGTCAGTGGTTTTTCCAATGAGATATTTCACATTGTCTTCCATTTTTTCATTCCTTTGGTTCTGTTTTATAATATCTTGATTTCTCATTAAGTCACTAGCTTCCACTTGATCCAATCTAATTTTCAAGGTAGTATTTTCTTCAGTGGTCTTTTGGACCTCCTTTTCCATTTGGCTAATTCTGCCTTTCAAGGCATCTTCTCCTCATTGGCTTGTTGGAGCTCTTTTGCCATTTAAGTTAGTCTATTTTTTAAAGTGCTATTTTCTTCAGTATTTTTTGGGTCTCCTTTAGCAAGTCATTGACTTGTTTTTCATGATTTTCTTGCATCACTCTCATTTCTCTTCCCAATTTTTCCTCTACTTTTTTTACTTGCTTTTCCAAATCCTTCTTCAGCTCTTCCATGGCCTGAGACCAATTCATATTTTTCTTGGAGGCTTTTGATGTAGGTTCTTTGACTTTGTTGACTTCTTCTGGCTGTATGTTTTGATCTTCTTTGTCACCAAAAAAAGATTCTAAAGTCTGAGTTTGAGTCTGAGTTCATTTTCGCTGCCTGTTCCCAGCCCACTACTTGACCCTTGATCTTTTTGTCAGGGTATGACTGCTTGTAGAGTAGAGAGTACTTTGTCCCAAGCTTTGGGGGCTGCACTGCTGTTTTCAGAGCTACTTCTATGCAGCAAGCTCTGTCATGCCAGCGCTCCTCTTCCCCCAAGAGTTGCCAGCCAGGACTGCGACCTAGATCCAAGCAGGGCAAAGCAGGCTCTGCGTTCCTGCTCTGATCTGCCACTTAATTCCTCCTACAGGGTGGGCCTAGGGCCAGAAGCAACCGCAGCTGGAGCTCTGGAAGCAGCCACAGAGCTGCACCATCTCTGCCACCTGCGGGGCTGAGGCTGACCATGCACTCCTCTCACTCAGATCCAGCAGTTTTTTCACTAACCTGCTCTGTTGTCTTTGGCATTTGTGAGTTGAGAAGTCTGGTACTGTCACAGCTCAATGATTCAGGGCCCTATGGACTGTTCCACCCGACTTCCAGTCTGGTTGGTCCTGGCATGGTCCATGCTGGGCTGTGCTCCGCTCTGCTCCCAGCTCCATGCGATAGACCCTTTCCGGAGACCATCCAGGCTGTCCTGGGATGAAGCCCCACTTCCTTCTGCTATTTTGTGGGTTCTGCAGCTCTAGAATTTGTTCAGAGCCATTTTTCTACAGGTATTTGGAGGGACCTGGGGGAGAGCTTAAGTGAGTCTCTGCTTTCCAGCTGCCATCTTGGCACTGCCTCCCCCCTTTTCCTCTTTCTTTGCTCTCTTTGGGGCATAAACCCCTGATTTCTGGATCAAAGGTCATGTACTGTTTTAGTAAATTTTTGGACGTAGTTCCAAATTGCTTTCCAGAACGGCCAAACCAATTCAAAGCTCTACCACCAGTACATTAATGTGCTTATTTTCCCACAGTTCCTCCAACATTTGTCATTTTCTTTTCTTTTTTTTTTTTTTTTGCTTACTTTGCCAATCTGATGGGTGTGAGGTGAAATCTCAGAGTTGCACAATTAACTGTCAGCAGGGCCATTGCCTAAGATCACATAGTAAAAACAGTAGCTACAAAAACATTCCCCCCATAAATCAGGGGCACATTGTCTTAATAATGTACAACATACCTGTGGGGAAAGTGGGTACAACTTAAAGTACAGTAGGCATGAGGCACACAAACAAGGAACACATGTATCCAAAACAATTCACAACTTTGGTACTGTCTCACATTCCTTTCTCTCTTCCTCCAGTCCTCTCTGCAGCCCAATTCTTTTTGGGGGGGCGTGGGGGAGGGGAGAAGGCAATCAAGGTTAGATGACACCCACAGGGTCACATAGCTAGTATCTGAGGCCAGATTTGAACTCAGGTCCTCCTGCTCTATCCATTGTGCCACCTAGCAGCCCCTGCAGCCCAATTCTTGATTGCCAGGGCTACTTCTCTCTTGAATTCAACTCTCTTTGTTATTTCTTGAATAGCATACTCTCTTTTCTACTGCCAGAGGTCCTATTCCTAGAAGCTGCTTCTCTGGCCTTGAGCGGATGGATGCTTCTTTAGATTGATGCCTGTCTGGAGCGTTTGTCTCTGCTTCTTCAACTATGTCATAAACTCTCTCAGCTGTTAGATATTAGACTCTTCAGTTGTTAGATAAGATGTTTCCCAATAGGCAGTAGCTCTACTGTTAGACATTATGGTTGACTGGGACAGCAGGAGAGAAAAATCCCTTACTCCGCTCACTGCAAAAGTCTCCTCTACTGTCTACTCACTCTGAGACTAGGCAGATTTAAATTGACCAGCTTCATATCTGGGGCTTAGCTATTTAAAATCCTCTCAGGGCTTGGCCCATTTTTTGCTTATCAATTATGCCCTTCTGACCCTGAGAGTACTTCCTAGTTGGTAAAGGGATAGCAAGTTAACACCTTAACACATTGCACTTCATCTGTGAATCTATTCAGTGACTGCATTAATTGAAACAAATTACCCTCTTATACAAGCATCTTCCCTTCCTTAACCTTGTTATATAACACCTCAGCGTAACCTCACCTCAGCTTCAGCAATCCTTTCAGGATCCGGCAGGAATCAGTAGTCAGTTAAGTATAATGATGTGATGAGAGTCCTCTACTTGGCATCTCAGTTGCACATTTTTTCCACTTAGTACTAAAGTGTTAATTATGATCCCTGAAACGACACTTTCCCTTTCTCGTCTAAGTAACTTAAAATAAGTTATTTTGTGCCAATATAATAAAAATGATGATAAGTTAATTTATGTATTTTGTGTGAGAACAAGCGAACTACCAAAGGGATACTTTATAGAGCTAAACAGAATAATGATAAAATTCATTTGGAGGAAGAAAAGATCTGGATTCTCAAGGGAAAAATGAAAAAAAGGTAGGAATAAAGGGAGAATAGTACTTCCAGACCTCAATCAATCAATCAACAAGCCTTTACTAAACCTTTTATGTGCCAGAGAGCTATTTGGTACTGTTTGAAAAGTAGATCAGGAGAACATCAGAATAAGAGAAATGATTAAAAAAATTTTAAGCTTGCTTGGTTTCATTTTCTCACGTATTTTTTCCCCAAGAAAATCCAGGCAAGCATGATAGAGTGAGGCGGGGGCGGGGCGGGGTGTCCACACTGATTATTATTTGAAAAGTACTCCACTATGTTGAAATTTGTAATTATTTGACAGGAGCTGGACTCATTTACCTTTGTACTGTCCATAAATAAGACTGGGAAGGGGTGAAGCTACTGATTACAAGTGATTGTTATATTGTTATTAGAGCAAATCCCTTATTGCCCTATGAGACATGCCATTCTATTTTAGTTCTAGTTACTGTTTGAACTTGAGAGTAATAAAAGTGCATTTCTTTCAAAAAGATTTCATAGCTAAGCTTTTCACTAATTAGCCCTTGGAAGTGAGCGGTTGGTTTTACAGTCTTTATTCTTTCATGAAGAGGCAGTTTACCACGGTGGATAGTAACCTAGGAACCAGCAAGCCCTGTGTTCAGATCCTACCTGGAACTCCTACCACTATAACTCTGGGTAAATTACTTACCATTGCAGTGCTCTAGGTAACTCTGAGACGAGAAGGTACATGGATAGAGAAAGCTTCTTCATCTGGTAGTTCCCTATACCAAGTGAAATCATAGGTCTAGTCCCTAACTTTCTTTTTGACCAATGATAATTGTACCTTTATTTTCATCGAAAGAAGGTCAGTCTTCAGTAGACTATGCCCACCTCTTAGAGCCAGAGCTGCCACTTCCTTCTTCTGTGACTTGGACCACTGCGCACCATCCTAACTTTAAATCTCTAATCCTAGGATTCCACGGTAAACAGATCACCAGGAACTCAGTCATCAGATGCCAAAGCTGGTAAACAGATCACCAGGAATTCATAGAGTCATCAGATGCCAAAGCTGAAAGAATCACAGGATTCAGAACTGGAAGGAATTTTAGGTATTTGGCCTCTTTACAGACAATCAAAGTGAGTCACAAAAAGGGGAGATGACTTGTTCAAAGTCACACAGCTAGTAAGTAGGGGTCAGGGCCCAGATTTGCTTTTTCCCAGACTCTTTCCCTTCTATCACAAGAGATAAAAAATAGAAAATATTAATAGCTCATGTTTATTGCATCTAGCACTTTGTAGCTTTAAAAACACCTTCTGTACAGCGGCCCACTGAGCCACTTAGCTACTGCATTGTTATTCATATTTAACAGATGGAGTAAATGAGTATCGGAGGGTTGAGTTTTGTCCACTCCCACCTAGATAATAAGTTTAAGCTGCAGAGCTGAACCTGGGTCTTCTGACTTTGACTTCATTGTTCTTTCCACTGTGTGGTGATGGACGTAGTGGGGGGAGGGAACATCAGGCTTAGGACACTTAAAAGTCGGGTTCTTGCTCTCTTTGCTGACCAAAATCTCAGACTTTGCCCTTTCCAGGTAGTACAGTTACTGATTTTGCCAAAGCACTGAGAGGGAAGGAGGTATTTAAATGACAAAATACATCTAAATTAGACTAGGAATGAAGCAAGATCTGCTCCAGCTTGGCCTAGGGGTGGGAGGGAGATCCAAGAGATCTGTCTAATCTTTTCCTTTGTGGTGTTTCCTCCACCCCACATCCAAATGAACTGTTCCTTAAAAGCTCAGTTATGGCCTAGGGCCAAAGAATTAAATCACTATCTTTAGTTCTGGGAAACTGCAGCCTAAGGATCCTGAGACCAAGACAGGAAAGTCCAGTTCAGGCCCCTGAGTTCAAGACACAGATGGGCTCCCACTTGGAGAATTTCCCTGTTTTCTCATCTTTGAATGGGGAGTGGGCCACTTCTCAATAAGGAGTTCCATCAAGATAGGCAGTTCTTCCCTACAAAAATGAAACCTGCCCTTTTCTAATCTCTGTCTACCTCTGAGCTTTATTCTGTACTAGTCTTTTTCCCTGGAATGTTTTTCTTCTTCTCTCCTACCCTATCAGAATCCTGTCTATTCTTCAGGGCCAAGATCAAATGCCATTTCCATCACCGTATACTAGAACCAGGATGAACCTTAGAGGTCATTTCCTCCACAACATGTCTTTCATCTCTTCCCTTCTCTCTACTTACACCACATTCTAACTTAGGCCCCTACTGCCCCTCACCTGGATGACTACCATTGCCATCTAATTAATTTTCCTACATGTATGTAACTTCTCTGCTCTGCAAGCCATCCTCAACACAGTTGCAGAATTGATATTTCTAAAACACGGATCTGACTATAACACTGCCCTGCCTAAGAAGCTTCCTTGGCTCCCTACTACTGTGAAGATAAAATAGCAACCCCTTTGCTTGGCACCCTTTACAATCTGGATCCAACCTACCTTTCCAGGTGGATCATACACAATTTCCTCAAATACATATTACTTCCAACCAAATTGGCCTACTAGATGTCTCCCAACCTCTACTGGCATTTTATCTCCCATCTCCAGGTAATCATCTTCACCTCTCCTACTTAGAATGCTTTCCTTCCTCCACTCTGCCTCTTGGAACCCCTAGTATCCTTCAAGGCTTAGAGGTCTTTCAAGAGGTCTTTTCTGATTCCTCTAGTCCTGAGTCCACCACCTCCAACCCTGGGAAACCTCTATTTATACATTTATAAACATATTAATTGTGTATTAATTACACATAATTAATACATAAAATATGTTACATATGACATCATGTATATATGCAAGTATAGATGATACATTTACTTCTCCGTGAATGTGTTATATTCCCTCAAGGAAAATGTGAGCTCTGTGAGGGCAGGGCCTGTGTCAATTTTGTCTTTGTATCCTCAGTGCTTGGTTTGTAGTAGGCACTTAATAAATGACTGTTGATTAATTAAACTAGTTCTCTAAAACTCATCCCCTCCCACCTTCAATTTATCCTTTTCCCTAACTTCCCTCTTTTCTGTAAAGGACACCCATCCTTTGAGTCACCCCTGTTTTCAATCTTACAGTGATCCTCTACTCTTTACTCTCTCTCACTCCCCTTCCCCCTACATACAATCAGTTGCCAATTCCTATCATATCTACCTACACAGCATCCTTCCCACCAATGCCTTTCTCTTTATTGGCCATCCTAGTTCAGGCCCTCACCACCTCTCTCCTGCACTGTTGCCACGGCCTCCTACTTCATCTCTGTTACATTCAACTTCTCCCCTCTTCAACCCATTCACTACACAGCTTCTGAACTGATAATTCCTAAATATCTTTTCTGATCACATCACTGCCCTGCTCAGGAGGCTTTAATGCCTCCTGACTGAAGGATAAAATACAGAATCCTTTGTTAAGAATTTCAATGCTTTCACATCAAGTTACAGCCTATCTTTCCAGACCTATTTCATATTACTCCGCAGGCCCTTTACCTTCTAGATAAACTAGCTTACTTGCTATTCTCCATACATGACATTCCGTCTCCTTCTATGAACCTTTCCACAGTCTGTCTCCCATGCGTATAACACTCTCTCCTTCCGCCTCTTGGGACCCCTGGATCCTTACAAGCCTCACTTGATGCTCTGCCTCCCACATAAAGCCTGACTCCTGCCCCTTGCCTTCTCAGCGGTTTAGCGATTTCTCCTGCAAAAGCAAACTTCATATTTTACATGTTATGTCCCTTTATCAGAATATACCCTCCTTGAGGTTAGAGACTAGTTCATTTTTTTTGTTGTCTCTGCATTCCCAGGGCGTAGTAAAATGTCTTGTTGAAGTGAATTTAATGTTTCCAATACTAGAGCTAGAAGGGATCTTGTAGTGTCAAAGGAAGAGGCCTTAATAACCTAGTTAAGTCTCATTTTGCAGAGGAGGAAATAGACTTGCCCAAAGTCATACAGTGATTTAGTGGCAGAACCAAGACCGGAATCCAGGTCTCCTGAGTCGTCATTCATTGCTCATTCTACCGCACCAAGCCATGGGACCTGGAGGTATGCTCTGCCTTCCTAAACTCCAGGTGGACCAAATTTCCCTTCTCCCAATTCCTATAGCACTTTTGTTTGTAAGTCTCCAAGGCTTATCAACCATTGCCTTATATTGTAGTGATGCATGTTTTTATCTTCTCTGACTAGACTGCGAGCTTTAAGGGTTGGGACTAGACCCTATCCACCTTTCTATCCCTCTTGATGCCTAGCACAGCGCCGGGCACACGGGAGATGGTCATAATGCATATCTGTGGAATGAATGAATGAAAGAAAAGATATTATTTCTCTTGGATCGCACCGTAGGCGGCTGCCTGGGAGACCGTCACCTAGAGCCCCGGGCGGCGGGGACCTGACTGCATTGCTGGACAGGGAGAAGGAGGGAGCTTGTCTCCAGCTCTGTAGGAGGAAGCTGTCAACCGCTTGCAAGGGAGCTCTCAGGACCGCCTGGGAGGCGCGTGCTGGGAGCGAGGGGACCCCTGGGCCTGGAGCCGGGTCCCCGACCCCCGGGCTCCGCCTCAGCGCGCCGAGCTGCCGCGGCCGCCGCTGCTGCAGCCCGCGGGGCCGGAGCTCCACCCCCTCCGTCCCTCCCCGCCCCTCCCCTGCCTCCCCTCCCCGCCCCCGGCCGGCTTGCTCGGCGCCGACTCCCCCACGCTGCCGCGGCTGGGGCTGCTTGCTGGAAGATGGCGGGGACGGACTGCGGCGCGCTGCTGGATGAAGAGCTCTCCTCCTTCTTCTTCAACTATCTCTCTGACAGTCAGGTAAGGCTGGGAGACCTCTGGGGGCGGGGGCCCCAGGGGCTGGGAGGCCGGCGCCGCAGCTCCCTGGGGCTGGGGAGGAAGGGAGGGAGAAAGGGAGGAGGGGGCGCTGTGTCTGCGGCAGTGCCTGAGAGCAGCCTGAGACACCGGCGCGCCGGCGTGCGCCCGGGAGAGAGCTGTCAATGGGGGCTACAGAGGACCCCCAGCCCCAGGCGTCCCCATCCCCTCCCAGCGGAGCCTTCCAGGCCCCTGGAAAAAGGGCTGGCGGAGGGAAGTGGGGAGGTCGGTCTGCTGCAGTTACTGCCGGAAAGCCGGGCGTCAGGAAGCTTGTGCACTGCGTTCGCTGGAACCCAGTGCCAGGGACCTGGAGTGGAAGGTGGGGGGGCGGCTCGCCTTGAGCCCCTTTGCAGTCCCAGGGTAGAGGTCCGTGTCTGGGGAAGAGGCAGGGAGCGCGGAACCTCCTGGGGCGACCCTGGCAGTCAGCAAGCAGGCAGCCAGAGGACCACTTGCAGCTCCACTTTCATGCGCTTGCCTGTCCCCTGCCCAGCTTTAGCAGAAGCCGGACCGGCTCTGAATTGGCAGCGCAGCGCCCGCTGCCCTTAGGGTTCTAGGGGTGGGCGTTTCACCTTGCGGGCCCCCTCCAGCACCTTCCTGAAGCTCAGAGTTCCCTTAAAGTTACCAGCTCTCTGCTCCGGGCTTTGGCGCCCATTCCGCTCAGCTTTCTGCGGGACACGTGGGTGTGCGAATGAGGGAAGTCGCACAGCTCTGGGATTTCCTTTTAAACCCGTGTCCGGGTCTGGCTGCGCAGGGCGCCTCACTAACCTATGGGGTTAGTGTGCCTGGCTTGGGAGACGCAGTGGACACGAGTGGTGGTGGGGGAGGGGGCGCCGCGGCTCCTGCGGCGTGCGGCTCACGTGCTGCGTGACAGCCGGGGACCTGTCGCCGGGGGCAGCTTCCCCCAAAGTCTTGGGGTGAGCCTACTAAAGGAGTTACCTAATAAAATCGTGCCTGGATTTGCTGCAGCCCTCGCGTGACACGAAAGAAGGTGCCGGGAGCAGGGCATCCATCTGCAACCTCTGCGCCCCCCCCCCTCCCCACCCTTTTGCTATCTACCTCCTGCCCTGGCTGCCAACGGGAAGTTTAGAGGTAGATTTAGGGAGCTTTTCCTCTGTAGCAGTTGATAGGGATCTTTGATTGCGGATGCCATCGAATCTGGTCCAATTCGCTGGCTTTAACTCCTTCGGCTGCAGCAGCCAATTTAGAACAGGCCTCCAGGGTTAAATAAGGCAGTTCTGCAGTGGTCTGTCAGTTGGATCTCCCCTCCAGCGGCCTGCTGGGCGGGTGGACTGAGCCAGGCGACTCTCGCCTCCGCCGGCTTTAAGTCACTTCTCTCCCTGTGTAAAGTACGCTTTCGCATAACACTCTGGACTGTGTGGTGGAGAGGAGAGGAGGGGAAGGAAGGGGAAAGGTAAACTTTATTAGGAGCTGACAGTCTTTTGGGAGTTGTTCTTACGGGGCTGAAGTCCGGTGGGTGTATGGAAAGGAAGTATTGGAGAAACGCTGGCCACTCAGTTATATGTAATGTGATACGTAAAGATTAAAAAAAAAAAGATCCTCTAAGGCTTCCCGAAGTTATCAATTCTAGCCTTCCGGCATGTAACGGCTTTGCTGACAGCGTACTGCCGTGGGGCCTCTCCCTGAAATGCTGTAGACCATAGTGGGAGAAAAACCTTAGCATAGGAATAAGCTACTGCTGAAGTCGCTGTAGTGTGGACCTCAAAAAGGCTGTAAATGGGGCCTTCGGGGTTGCTGCGGACTCGGGAGGGATGCTCTGCTTGGTCGGCTGGGATCTGCTCAGCTCTCTGGGCTCTGCAGTCGGCTCTGCGGGCTGTGGCTGGCCTGCATGCGCAGGCATTTCCTCTCCCTTCCACACCCTCTTCTGCTAGAAGGGTTAATATCTGATGCAAGGAGGTCCAGCGGCATGTGACCTGTGCTTTCGTTGGAGAAACGGTGGTCAGTGGTGGTGCGTGTGTGTGCCTGGGTATGTGTGCAGGTGTATGACGCGCGCCTATGTGCTCGCCTGCCGGCCTGTCTGTGTGGGTATGTATGTATGTCACTGTGTGTGCGCGCGCGCTCGTGAGGGTTGCGCAGGCTGTGCAGGCTTCTGCTGTGTGCTACCTTTACCTCTGACGAAACTGCAGCGAAGGCTCGGGTCTGCCGCCGCCGCTGCTGCTGTCACATGCTTTGCTGTTGTAGCTGTAGTCTGGAGGCGGGTTCCAAGGACCGCCCTGAACTACACTGTAAGAGATTACTGTGTCCCCTGGCTTACTGGGGAGTCACGGAGCTTTCCACGAAGCATTATTAGCACAGTTTCCAGATCCAGTTCGCCAATTAAGGAGGTAAAAGTCAGGACGTTACATGTAGAGCCCGGAATAAGAGAGCTTGAGAGGGGCCTTAGATACCATATAATCCACTCTTCTGTTACAGGGGAGGAAACTGCCTGGCACAGGTGCACATAGTAGGCACTTAAATGTTTGTGGAATTGACTTGATTTGAAAACGGCAGTAATTTACACAAGGTTAACTGACGAGTTTAGTGGAAGAACTAGGATTGGCGCTGGCTGTCCTCACTCTCCAGCCAGTGCCAAAAAGTCTTCAAAGATATCTTGAGGGGCTTTATAGTTTTATTATTTACTAGGTTATTCCTTATCTGTTTATCAATTCTGCAAAAAGATTCCTAGCCCTTGGGGGGGTGGGGAGGATGTAAAAAGATAAAAAGTGGCTGAAAAGGATTAGTAAAAGTTAACCCAGGCATTTATTCATCTTTCTCACTCCACTTGGTAAGACAGAAGGTGTGTAGTGATCTCTACTGGTACAACCAGGGAAATTATATCATAAATTTCGCAGCCTTGATGTAAATGAAAAATTGATTGGTTCATAGACTGAGTTCCGTTTTCAGAGACCTGAGAACATAGAATGTCAGAGACAAAATGAACTTTAGAATTTAAAACATGCAGATTTACGGCTGGAAGGGATAGTAGAATGTAGAACACAGAATGTTAGAGATGGGAAGGACTTTGAAACATAGAACAACATGGAATGTCAGAGTTGGAAGGGACCTTAGAACTTGGAACATAGTATAATTGCTGGAAGGGACCTAAAATTACCATCTGATCCAATCCCCTCATTTTATGAATGAGGAAACTGGGGCCCAGAGAGATGAAGGGTTTTTCCCAATATCATCTAATGAGTTGATGGCACAGGAGGCACTTGTACTCAGTCCTCCTGACTCCCAGCTTCATGCATTTTCTACTATATTTCATCTCTTGTCCAGTCTCTTGCTTCAAGCATGATCCACAGTTAAATTGATTATTTTTTTCCCTTTCTTGCCATCCAGGATTTTCAGCGACAGAGACTCATGACTGATGATATTCCTTCTGTTTAAAACAGGGGTTTCTGTTCTATGTGGTTTTAAGCAGTGATAAGGTCAGTGGCTGTTTATTCTATAGATAGTGCTTCCTAACTGTCCCTGGCAAAGGGAGAACTAGTTTTGGTTTCTCTCTGTCTTTCTCTGTCTCACTTTTACTTTCCCCAGAAGAGAAAGGACATCATTGCTATTGTTTGTAGATAAAAACAAGATCCAAGATCCTTCCAACTGCAATTTCTTATGCTTAGTTACTCAGAATCTTTTAACTCATTATGATTAAGAGCACTTGAACGGATGCCATTTATCAATTAACAGATGCCAAAAAAGGAAAGAAAGAAATGACTTACCGAAGGTCATAAAAAGAGTTAGTAGCTGAATCTGGACTGAAATCCAGAGCTTGTGACTCTAGGATTTGTTTCCCTGTATCAAACTATCCCTCAGACATAGGAGAGAGACATTATTTTGTGTCTCAGAGCCATCTAAGTTTCCTTTCACTGGTCATTCCTCTTTACCTCCATCTCTTCCTTCCTTCTCCCATCTGTCTGGCTCACACCTTCCCGGGGGGATGTGGATGAGAAGGTAATTCAGTCTCTGGGTTTAAAAGGCTTTTCTTGTGGCTAAGCTTGGGTTACTGCAGGCTGTCTCTCTTGTTCAGGAGACTCCTAAGTGCTTCAGGGACTTAGCCTGAAGCAGACAGACATTGGGCTGTCAAAGGGTTTTAAAATTTCCCTGAAAAGGGTTGTATCTGTTATGAGTTCATTGTCTCTGAAAAATTTTGAGCTTATTTTCATTTGCTTAGACTGTTTTCCTTGCCCACCCTTTCCCAAAGCCTAACGTCCTTTTTTTAATTTAAAATTTTTTGTCATAAACTTAACATTCATTCATGAATATGAACATTTTGTTATACAAAGAACAAAAAAGGATTATCTCTGAAACTCATGTTTTTAAAGGGCATATTAGACAATTTAACATGAAGTTTACAAATTTGTCAATGCCCAGCTGAAATCCCACCTTCTCCAGGGAGCCGTGCAAGACTACTTCGGCCCTATTCATTTGTGGTTGGTACCACACCAGTCTAGTACATGAAGGTAACATGAAAATAGTACTAGATTTGAAAAGACCTAGACCAGTTTTGCTACCTCCATACTAGGGCAAGTTAGCTTCTCTAGGCCTCTCTGTTTCTTCCTATTTAAACAATGGGGGGTGGGGTGCAGTGGTCAATAGATGATCTAAGTTTTCTTTCAGCTCTAAATCCTATGAACCTATACTCCTAGGGTATCTATTTCATTACAGGGTACAAGGCTGGCTTCACGGTAGGCACTCAATAAACTTTAGTGGTTTGATTTATGTACTCGAAGCAGAGTTTGCTACCAGGTGATGAACAACTCCAGCATTCTTTCTAGTTTGCAGCCTATGACTTGAGAACCCAGGTAGGCCAGTAGCAATGTGGCAGCCACTGGGCCTTAGTTTTCTTCTCTATAAAATAGGGGATGGGAACTGGACTCAGAAGATCCCTTCCAGTTCCTTGAATCTTATGGACCAGTCCCTGTTCTCCAGGCCTATAACTAGGTTTTCATGGAAAAAAGTATTATTTAGCATTGCCTTAGCTCTTTTCTCCCTCCTTGTCTTGCCAGTTCAATTTAACAACCACATAGTGTAGGGTAAAGGGTAAAGAACATTGTGCTAGGTGCTGGGTTACAAAGAAAACTGAAAGTCTCTGCTCTCTAAGAACATATATTTGATGGTGGGGGTGGGATGGGGAGATACAACATATACACAAATAAATACATAAAAGGTAATTTTAGGAGGGAACGAGCTCTCATAGTGAGGGATGACATAGTGAGGGGGCCTCATTTAAAAGCTGCCACCTGAACTCTACTTTTAAGACAATGAGAGATTCTGTGAGGTGGAGATGAAGGTGGAGATAGAGGTGGAGGTGGAGGAGTAAAATATTCCAGACATGGGATGAAATGTTGTATATAGGAAACAGTTACCAACCCAATTTGACTGGCTGAACTTTCAGGGTTGATTAACTTTTTTTCTCTCTCTCCTATTGTACCTTGGCTTAAATCAGCTAAGATACTAGTTTTTTGTATCCATGAAGGACTCTCTGGAACGCTTTCAGTAACCAGCTATGAATAAGTGAAAGGATGAAAGTTCCTTCTTCTCTTTTTTATTCTTTATTGTTCTCCAGAGGGGGAGAGAGATAAAGGGATACAGAGTCAGAAAAGGGGACAGGAGGTCAGAGGGTAGGAGTTCTGGTCAAGGGAAGAAGCAGAATGATCAACAGATGCCTGTTGAAGCTTCTTGTATACAGGGCTAGAAATGCCATCCACAGAATATTAAGGCTAGAAAGAGCTTCAAGAGCATAGAACTTAGAGGCTTTAGAGCCTGATGTCAGAGTGGGAAGGGAATTTAAAAAGTGGAAAATAACATGCTAGGGTTAGAAAGGAATCTTAGAGATGATCTAGTTCCAACCCTTCACTTTACAGATAGAGAAGTTGAGGTCAGGAGAAGGGAAATGACTTTTTCAGGGTCATGTAAGCTAGTAAGTGGCAGAGATAGGTAGAACTGGAACACAAGTCTCCTTATTCCCCAGGTGACTGCTTGTTCCACTGTCCCATCCTTCTACCTAGGGAATCAGCGTTTGGGTGTTCAACTCCATTTAGATCTATGTTCCATGGCAACCAAGCTATTGTGTTTATTTCTTGTGACTTCTTGGCAGAATACAATAATTTAGCACAGAGAAAGTGAGTGAGCTTTAGAAACACTACCCTGTGGAGACTGCCAGCAATCTGGTCCCGGAGCTGGCTCCCCAAGGTTGCTATGGCAAACAGCCCTGGCAACGTAAGGTGGCTCACCTCCCTGATTTCTGGCCGCAGGTTGCTCACAAGGAATTATGGTACCTGACCCACTGGGGTAGCTTTAGCTTAGATTGAAACTGCTTACAGAGAAAAGGGCATAAGATGAGAGAGATTTAGTTGGTCCCTAGCAGCAGCAGACTATTCTTTGATCTTTCTTGGACCAGTTTCCTTCACTTGCAGCATCATCTCCATCATCACTCCCTCCCCCCCACCAAATAGTTACTGAGCATCTATTATGAAAGTGAGTACTATGTTAGGCACTGGGAGGGGAGTGTCAGGGGGAGGGAAGGGAACCCACAATGAGGTCTAAGAGCCTTCTCAGTTGTGGAAACAATGAATACCATAAAGAATAGGTGAATAATACAAAATAGTTTAATGCTGTGGGACAAGTGAAGAATACATATTGGAAGTGCTAATGCTACTGGAAGGAGAGGTAGGGAGAGAGGCCACTAAAGGGGTTGGGAAATATTGGGTGTTGGAGGAGATGAAGGGCAAAATTTAGATAGGCAGATAGGGGTAGTATTCCAAGCTGAGAAAATGTTATAGAACATTACCTAGACCAGTTTGGCTTGAGATGGGAGTTGTATTTTATAGGGGAATAGTGGGGGAGACAAGATTGGAGCCGGATTGTACAAGACATAGACATAGATTACTTGGGAGAGGAAGTAGGAGTTTTTCCTGTAGGAAATAGTGAGCCATTAATGCTTTTAATGGAGGGAGGATGGGAGGAGGGAGATGACTTTATCAGAGAGCTGGGCATTAGAAAAGTGATTTTGGCAGCTTGGTTTGGAGAAGAGATGGAGAGTGGGAGGGATCATGGGTCATAGATTTGGACCTGGAAGGGACCTGGAAGAGACCAATATTCTCATTTTACAGATGAGAAAACTGACCCAAAGAAGTTAATTATGTGCTTGCCCAGGATCACTGAGTTAGTGTCTCAGGCAAGATTCGAACTCTGGTTCAGCATTCTATCTTCATTTCTCATTGGAATATATTTCTCAGGCCTTTTTTTTTTTTATCATGTGATCTATTATGTTCTTCATCCTAGAAGATCACTTCAGCCCTGGAACTCATGTTTTATCTGTATCCTCTGCCCCTGAAGCCCACGTCTGATTGGAAGGTAGAGGACTCCTTCCAGGACCTCCATTTAAGGAGGGCATCCAGGCCAGCATCAATTTATTTTCTACCTGGCTCCTTGACTTCTGCCCATCAGGGCCCCACTTGGGGTATCTTCTTCCCATTCCCTGTGTCCCTGTTCCCCTCGCTTCCTCCCTGCCAATTGTAGGTGCTTAATAAATGTTTATTTACTGGTGTAGTAGAATGAGCACAAGGCCTGGAGTCAGGACAAAGTTCAAAGCTGGCCTTACTAGCTGTGTGGCCTTGGACAAATCACTTCACCTCAGTTTCCTCAACTATGAAGTGGACTTAATTATGGCACCTATTTCAGTGGGTTGTTGTAAGGATCTACTGAGAGCCTAGTACTTAATAGGTGTATGTCTATGTAGGTCTATGTAAATGCTAGCTGTTTGTTGTTGTCCTTCTCCTTGTCATCATCATAATCCTCCTCATGGGTTGTCTTTGCCATCCAGTGAACCACTTAGCTACTCCATTAGAAGGCTGTTGGGGTAATATAGGCCAGTGATAATCAGGCCTAAACTAGAGTGTTATTGGGGAATAGTTAAGGAATGTCCATGTTTTATAGAATCTCTGAGGTTATTTGAGTGTGACCTGATAAGAAGGGAGAGTTAAGAGTGATTCTGAAATATGAAGGTGTAAGTGGATGGTTGTTCTACAGCTGTTGACATCAGTAGAAGAATCTAGAGAGAAAGTTGTTTTGGTGAGATCCAAAGAAGATAGATTCTTTGTTAGAGGAAGAGGATATTTAAACTGAGAAAAGTTCCCTACCTGAAAACTCCTTTGCTTCTGCAGTTTTAATACCTTTCCACAATTTATATCCCTAGAATCATTCTCTTAGAAAACATTTTTCTTCCTTCTTCAATCCTGTCTCTCCTTTATCCTTTTGAACTCTTCCTTCAGGCTCTTGTACCATACCAAGGGCTTTCTTTTTTTTCAAATAGTATTTTATTTTTTCTAGTTACATGCAAAGACAAATTTTAACATTCATTTGGAAATTTTGCATTTCAAATTTTCTCCCTTCCCCATCTCCTCCCTACCCAAGATGGTAAGTGATTTGACATAGGTTATAAATGTGCAATCATGTAAAACGTGCATTAGTCATGTTATGAAAGAAGAAACAGATCAAAAGAAAAAAATATTTAAAAAAATAAAGTGAAAATAGTTTGATTTGCATTCAGACTCCGTTCAGATTTCATCAGTTTTTTCTCTGGATATGAATAGCAATTTTCTTCATAAGACCTTTGGAATTGTCTTGTATCATTGTATTGCTGGAATAGTAAGTCTATCATAGTTGATACAATGTTGCTGTTACTATGTACAATGTTCTCTTGGTTCTGCTCATTTTACTTTGTATCAGTTCATGTAAGTCTTTCCAGGTTTTTCTGAAATCTGCCTGCTTGTCATCACTTATAGCACAGTAGTATTCCATTAGATTCATATATCACAAATTGTTCAGCCATTCCGCAATTGATGAACATCCCCTCAGTTTCTAATTCTTTGCCACCATAAAGAGAGCTTCTACAAATATTTTTGTAGAAGTAGGTTCTTTTCCTTTTTTTAAAATCTCTTTGGGATACAGACCTAGTAGTGGTATTGCTGGATCAAAGGCTATGCTTTTGGGCATAGTTCCAAATTGATTCTTTCTACCAGACCCATCCTCTCTACGATGAATCTTTCTAAATTTCTAACTATAGTTAGAAAAAAAAAAACAGCTCCTAGTGATCAAAAGGGGTTGAACTTTCTTCTCTGCCCTCATCTTCTCCTGCCCCTTTCCTGCCACCTTTTTGTATGTTATCTACCCTGTTAGATTGTAGTCCCTTGAGGGCAGGGACTATCTTTCTTTATATTAATTGTATTTATTGTGTAATTCAGCACTTAGCAGCAGGGCCTGTTTATTGGATTGAATGCTTGGTTTGAATTCTCTCTTGGTGAGCTGTATCCTTAGGTCAGGAATCTTGGGGCTCTGGAAGGCAGGTGTGTTTGTGGCTCTTCTACCAATTTTTCTCCTCCATGCCAACCTCTGATTTAGAGGAGGTTCACTCACTGGAAAATGTTGTTCCTTTGGGTCTGCAGAACCATTCCTGAAAGACAAAAGAGGGAGGGCCAACCAGACACTTCAGGGAGAGGCCAGGTGCTTGGGGGCACAACACACAATAAGGTGCTTTGAAAGAAGCTTTCAAATACTCCACTTGTCTAGATTTATGGGCTCTTTGCTGAGAGCATCTTTCACCAAAGTAGATCCTAACTCATCCACACCTCTTCTGGAGTAATTCTTGTTCATGAGTTCCCATAAACCCTCCTTAGAGGATCTTCTCAATGACCTAGAGCCTGTCCTCTACTTCTTCAGTCAATCAGTAAACAAGCATTTCTTAAGTGGCCACTGTGTGCCCAAGTGCTGAGGAGATGAAAATAAAACCAGTTTATATTCCAATAGTTATGTCAGTTAGTAGACTAACATTTATTAGGCACCTACTATATTTATTAGGCTCTCTGCTGTGTTATGTGATTTAATACTTCCAGTATTCTGCCAACTCTGAAGCTTAAGCCATTGAGCAAAGACCTGACATTATAAGCTCCAGCAGCTGGGAAAAAGAATCCAACTGTTTAATTCATGTCTATAGATGGTCTTTAGGCACCTAGGTCCCTAAAGTGGCTAGGTGGTAAAATGCATAGAGTGCAGGGCCTGCAATCAGGAAGATCTGAGTTCAAATGTTGCCTCAGACTTTTACTAGCTATGTGACCCTGGGCAAGTCACTTAACCCTGTTTGCCTCAGTTTCCTCATCTGTAAAATGAGCTGGAGAAGGAAGTGGCAAACCACTCTATTATCTTTGCCAAGAAAACCTCAAACGGAGTCACAAACAGTTGGACACAACTGAAATGACCAAACAACAGCAAGTACATGGTCTCTACTTTTCTCCACTCACACAGATGCCACTCCTAAGTTTAGACCCTCATTGCTTCTTGCTGGAACTATTGCAATAACTTAACTAGTTTTCTTGCCTCCAATCTGTCCTCCATTCAGCTGCCAAGTATTAGTTCTGATCTTGGCACCTCCCCTTCCCTCCCCCAGCAAACTGACCTCCAATGGCTCCCTGTTACCTCCAGGACCAAATATAAAATCCTTTGTTTGGTATTTCAAAGCTCATTTTCACTTGGCCCCTTCCTACCTTGCAAATCTTCTTGCTCTTGACTCCCATCAAAGCACTGTATGGTCCAGCTACCCTATCCTATTTGATGTTCCTCGAATGTGACATTGTATTCTATTCTCCTTCAAATTCGATGTTCTCCATACTTGGAATATTCTATTTGCTCACCCTTCTTCTTAGTTTTCCTGGATTCCTTCAAGAGTCAGCTAGATGCCCACCTTCTACAGGAAATATTTCACAGGCCCCCCTCCCTCCAAGCTGCTAATAATGTGGACCTAATCTGTAAATATCTACTACATACTTCATGCTTTGCATGTTGTCTCCAACATTGGAATGTAAGCTTTTTGAGGGCAGGAACTATTTTTGCTTTTCTTTATATTCCCAGGACTTGGCACAATGTCTACTTGGCAAAAAGTAAGCACTTTATAAATGTTTTTTTTTTTTTGAGGCAGTCGAGGTTAAGTCAGTTGCCCAGGGTCACACAGCTACTGAGTGTCTGAGTCTGGATTTGAACTCACATCCTTCTGACTTCAGGGCTGGCACTCTATCCACCTAGCTGCCCTGACTGACTAATTCTTAATATCCTCTGCCTCCTTTTCAGCTGCCTTGCCTGGGAAAAGAGGAGGCAGCAAGATTGAGGTCTTTTTTATAGTTTTATTTTTTGTGGAGTACCAGTTCCCAAGAATTAATTTCCCAGTTGCCCCTTTTCTAGTCCTGAGCTTTTTAGTATTTTGTAAGGTGCTATACTTAGTCAAGCTGGTCTTTGGACCAATAACTAGGACCAAAGCCTTTTCAGCTAGAGATGGAACTTTCATGGGCATGGCCTTGGAGAAACCAGATGGATGGAGCCTTCATCATTCTTGTAAATGTGCATATTTTTAGTGCCAAAAATATTTTTTTCTGTGGCATGTAGGGATTTATTTTGTGATAAACAGTTCAGGTGGAAAGTGGGGGGGGGAGATTTTTTTCTTAAACTTTGTTTAAGCATCTACTCTTGGATCTGTGGAGGGCCAGATATACATTTGAAGAGACTGGAAAGTAATCCATTTGGCTAGTAGGCATAGCCCCAGGAATTATGCATTTAAAAAATGTTTGGAATGCAAAGTGAAAAAAGCCAGACCAGAAGAATGGAGTAGATACTAGTTAAGTCACATGAGAGGAAAATAAATAATCTGAAAGTTATTAGATTTAGATCTGGAACGCACTTTACAAGGCTGTGAAGTCCCACATCCTCATTTTACAATTAAGGAAACTGAGACATAGAATGGTTAAGAGATTGACCAGTGTCTGAGATAGAATTTTAGCTCATGTCTCTTCCAGACTACGAATCTAGTGCTTGATCTACTATGCCATTTAGGGAGTTGCTAAAAAATTGTCATAATACTTTATGCATTGAAATTAATTAATTTAAATGCAAATAGTTACCAAGCAAATTTAGATGGTTACATTGATGTTCCATTTTAACCTTTTTTATTAAATCATTAGGCTAAATATATGGGAATAGACAGCCTTATATTGCCATTGTTCTGTGTGTATGCTGTTGGGTGGCAGTGAACCTGGTGGAGTGGATGGAATATTGGTAGTAGGTCTCTCCTTTGGACTTTCACTGGGCATTTGTGTTAGGAGGCACAGCCCTGAAGGGACAGTCTTTCCTACAGCAGATTCCTTTGTATGAAGTACAATCTAGCCTCTTTAGGGGACTACTTCTGCTTCCCTTCAAACCTGCATTTGTCACCTTTGCTAAGGGCCCTCATGTGGCCCAAGAAGATATGGGAATAGCTGATATAACATTGCCCCAAAGTAAATGTGCTTTGGCTAAAAACCTGTTATTGGGATATTCTAGAAGAGATAGGTGCTTCAGATATGGCATCAACCCACTGAGGACACTTACTAGCTGTGTGACTCTCAACAAATCACTTAATCTTTCTCAGTCTCAGTTTCCTCATCTGTAAAATGGTCATGATAATAGCACTTACCTCATAGGGTTGTTGTGAAGGTCAAATGAAATGATGTAGGTAAGACATTGTCCAGCTCTTAACATGCATATAAATACTAGGCATTACTATTATTGTTGTTAAATTAATAATAGCATTGTTATTATATCTAGAGGATTCTATGACTTGGCCATGGTCACACAGCTTAGTTTAGTACGAGTGCGTGCTTGAACTCAGCTGTCCTGACTCCCTTTTCTTTTTAGGCAGCAAGGTCTACTGGTGGAGGCCGGGACTGAGCTTCAGGGAAGACCCAGGTTTCAATTTTGCCTCTGATACTTAATAGCTGAGAAATCGTGGGCAAATTACTGAAACTCTGACTCTCAGGTTTTCATCTCTTAAATAGGGATACCAGTACTTCTACTACCTGCTTCTCAGGGTTGCTTGGTTCCAATGAGATAATGGATGCAAAAGACTTTTGCAAACTTTAAAACACTATAGAAATGTCAGCTAGTCTATGAAATAATAATTCTACCAAATGATATATAATTAATGAAATAATGATAGCTGACATTTCTATAGTATTCCAAGGTTTACAAAGTACTTTATATCCATTATCTCATTTTACATCCCTGTCTTACAGTACTCCAGTGAAGCAGATAAAGAAGTGCATTATCCACATTTTGATGGTTGAGCAAGTGAGAAGTCAAGTGACAAACTGAAGGTCATTTGTTGCTGATCAATTGTGTCCAACTCTTCATGATCCCATTTAGGGTTTTCTTGGCAAAGAGACTAGAATGGTTTGCCATTTAACTTCCCCAGATCATTTTCTAGATGAGGAACTGAGGCAAACAGGGTTGAGTGACTTACAGACGGTCACACAGATTTTGAATTCAGGTCTTCCTGATTCTAGGCCCTGCGCTCTATGCACAGCACCATGTAGCTATCCATCTAAGGTCATTCTAGTGAGTAAATGGCTGAGCCAGGCTTTGAATCCAAGTATTTTGAGCCCAAGATTGGTGGGTTTTCTACACTACTAGACTGCCTTATTCAGAAAGATTTAGGAAAACTAAGCCCCAATTTGGCCATTTCTTCCATCTCCTTTTTGGCACAATAAGAATAATGACACACACATTTAGATACTATTTAATGTTTAAAATTTGGTTTACTGATGCATATTAGTATTACCCTTATTATTTGGAGGAGAAAGTTGAGGTTCTTCAGAGTGGCCGAGTGATTTGCCATGCTAGTAAGCATCCAAGTGGTTTGCCAGTAACTTGGAGACAATGTAGTATGGTGAGCAGTGTCCTAGACTTGGTAGTCAGGAGACTTGGATTCAGATCTCTGCCACAGACTGACGAGGTGATATTAGACAGGTTATTTGTCCTCTCCAGGCCTCTGTCTCTTCTTCAAAGTGATGGGATTGGATACTTTCAGAGGCCTATCTTCCAGCTCTGACATTTTATGTTCTGTGGTTCCCCACTCCCTAGTGGCTGAGACCTGAGACTCCAGGGGATGGCAGCAGGGAGAGCATACCATTCCTGGGCACAGGGAGGATCCCAGGAAGAAAGGGAAGAGAAGCTGTTTGGTGAGTGGTGGTTGTGAAAAAAAAAATAAGAAAGAAACAAGCTACTATAGAGTACATTTTGAAGCCATGCCCCCAGCTCGGCCTCTTTCGTGGAGCCTGGAACCTGTGGCTCCCTCAGAACATTTGGCTATGTGTTGATATTCCAAATCCTAGATGGTTTGTTGATGGTGAATGCGTGGTTCTCAGGGTGATTGGTACAGCTCATTATGGAATCCAGAGCCCACTGAGCTGTTCTTAGGACATCAGGGATTCATTGGGGAATAGGCAATATAGAAAGCCTCCCCCATCAACTAAGATACCATTCAAGTGGCTTTGCTCGAGAACACTGGATGGGTAATCTAGTGTGATCTGGGTTCTAGAGGCAGCTCTGCCATTATTGGCTATGTGACCATGGGCTTTACTTCCCCTTCCCAGGCCTCACTTTCCTCATCTGCAAAATCGTGGGGTTGGACTCCATGATCTCTAAGGCCCTTCCATCCCTTGAATTCTGAGGCCACTTTAGTGTTTGCTTCTCAGTTCCCAATTATTGAGCACTTCCTATGTTTAAAATTCTTAGGCCAAATGGTGTGGGAAATGGAACTAAATAGAATTCGTGGACTTTTCCTTTGTGAATTTGTGGTTATGACTCTCACTGAGAATATATTGTAAGCGGTTACTTTTGAAAACAGTCCCATGTGTAATTTCTCAAAATATTAATATTAATTAATAATTAATATTCCACTTTGTCAGTAGAAATGGAAGATACTTCTTTCTGGAAGAAATCCTTTAAGAGGAAGCATTTTGCCCTATTGAATCGTATGCTTTTTTGAAAATAGTGATCAATAAGCACAGTGGGGTCTGATATTCTCTACATCTTTCAGCCAGTTGTATGAGAGTAAAGAAGTGGTCCATGGTTGAATATTGCTTGCAAAAACCTGCCTATTCCCTAGGAGTAGGCTCATCAAGGATGCCCTCCATGTATGTGTGGGTGGATCTCAGGAAGAACTTTCACACATGGGAAAGTGGACATGTAGATTGGTGGTTGGTGGATGTTCTTTTGATTGCCTTTGCGCCACCCCCACATATTAATAAGGATTTTTTTCCTTACTGCTAGTATTTTCTTCTCCTTCACATACACACTTTAATCTCTTAGTGCCCTTGCAATTCTGTTGCTTCCAGCATGAATCTCCTGTAGGTACAATCGGTCCTACCCAGCTGCTTTCCTTTCTTTGTTCTTTTTAGTACTATTTCTACCTCCTCTATCAACACAACTGAGACTATGATGTTAGAATCCAAGTGTGGTGACTCTACAATTCTTAATGGTGAAAAGTTTGTTGTAAAAGTCTTTGCTTATTATCATCATTTTCTTTTGTTCATCATCCTCTTTCAATTCTTAAATTTGCTGCAGAATAACTTTGCTTAATTTGTTTTCTTGCGAATCTTTCTTTAAATTACTTTACCCTCCATTATTTTTTTCTTTTATGAAGTAATACAGTTCATAATCATCTAGCACCCTTCTTTATAAAATTTTGCAAACGAATTTATATTTTAAACTAGTGTTGCCTTTGACTGCTCTCTTTCTTCAAAATCAAGTGTTTGCTGACTAAGTTGTTTTTTAAAATCTTGTACTCTAAACTAGTTGCCTTTTGCTGCCCTCCCTCCCTTCCTCTCTCTCTCTCTCTCTCTCTCTCCCCCTCTCCCCCCCACTCCTCACCCCTTCCTTTCTCTTTCTCTCTCTCTGAAATCAAGGATTTGCTAAGATGCTTTTAAAATTTTGGTCCCCTTGTTAGGTCAATCGATTGACAACAAGGTGGCATGGTGGACAAAGTAGATAGAATACTTGACTTGGAGTCAGGAAGAAATGAGTTCAATCTTGCTTCAACCATTTGCTAGTTATATGACCCTCTGAAATGGATAAAATCATAGTCCCTACCTCACAGGGTTGTTGTGAGGAACAAATAAGATAATGTATGTATTTTGTAAATTTTAACTTGTAATAGAAATGTTATCTATTATTCAGTTAAAATTTTAAATAAAATCCTAATAATCAGTGTTGATTTCCTTTCTGTTATCCATTACTCATTTTTCATTTGAAATTACTTGTTTAAATAGTTCAGTATTGAGTGCTTTCAATTGTATGGTATCTTTTCCCTGTAACTGTTCTTTCTTTTCTGGCTTTAAACTAATTTTGGTCATTGAATGGACACTCCATCTAGCTTGTCCATCAGTAGGTACATCTTGGACATCTAGTACAAATGGACATTGGTTTGGGCCCAGATTTAATAGGAGGAAGAAAGTGAGATTGACTTCAGGAAATTACAGAGTTCCCTGAATGAACCCAATCTTGTTCTGGAAACAAAGAACATTTACTACAAATGTTTTTTTATTGCATGGCTGTAAGATAGAGAGTACAGCTTTCTCCAAAGAAGTGAAAATTAGTATCATATGAGGACAGTAGAGAGGTGCAAGGTAGGTGTGAGCAGGCTGCAGCATATAACCAACAAAGATTTTGCTGGAGTGAAGGATAGAATCAGGGAAATGTATGATAGTTAAAGAAGATGGATGATCATGCAGCAGGTATAAGGGGTGACAGGTAGATGCTCTGCTGGCATTCTTTTTATTTTAGGAGAAAGTGAGGGAGGCCTTTAGCTTACCCAGTGACAGACTTATAGAAGGAAATGGAGAGTCACAAAGGGTTAGGCAGGAGGCATGGATAAGTAGCAATCTGAATCACTGGAGGGTACATCCAAATTGCTGAAATCACAGATCCATTTAAGAACATCAGTGGAAAAGATGCTGGCTAAAAAAAAAAAAAGATTGTTTTCTCAGCTTAGCTCCTATAGCCAGGATTGATCATGTGTCCACCAGAGGCTCAATGGGACTGAAGGCTAGGGCTGATGTATTACCTTAGTTTCCCAGGTTTCAAATACAATTTAACTACTTCATCAGTCATCCCCCAAAACCTCTCCCTGTCATTAACTCATATTCTTTAATGATATGGTTATGATAGTGGCTTTTCTCCTTTTCTCCACATAGCTTTGGTTTTGGAATACATTATTAATCATGGATGAAAATAACAATTATAATGAATAAAATTGTTAATTTTTGCATCAGAGAGAACAATGATGTAGTACAAAGAACGTTGGTCTTAGAGTCAAGAGAGTTGGGTTTAAAATCTTATTTGTCACATTTTATCTATGGGTCTGTAGGCAAGTCACTTCTACTTTGTAGTTGTCTGTAAAATGAGTACAATAATTCTTATTATTACCTACATCTCAGTTGCATTGTGAGGAAAACACTTTAACTCCCATTTCTAAAACATTTTAAGATTTACAGAGTGTTTTCCTGCCTTCCTGTGGGCAGGTGCTGAAATTTACTTGTAATTTTATTCTAACAATTTTACTATGAGAAGATTAAGCAAGGCTCAGAGTTCATGAAGGCAACAGAGCGCCATTTTTCATTATGATCCACAAATGTATGGAGCTGCAGTATGGTATGCAGAGAACTGGGGATACAGGGAAGTGTATTAGGCATTAACCTTGGGCTAAAAGAGGTTAGGGGCAGCTAGGTGGACCCATAGTGCACAGAACATCAGGCTTGGAGTCAGGAAGACTCATCTTCCTGAGTTCAAATCCAGCCTCAGACACCTAGCTGTGTGACCCTGGGCAAGTCACTTAACCTTGTTTGCCTCAGTTTCCTCATCTGCAAAATGATCTGGAGAAGGAAATGGCATACCACTTAAGTGTATTCTCCAAGAAAACCCCAAAAGGGGTCACGAAGAGTCAGACATGACTGAAATGACTCTACGACAACAATAAGAACAGCAGCAGAAGTTATGGTCTAGACCGGACTACAAAGAGATAACTATTAATCAACAAGCATTTATTAAGTGCTTACTGTGTGCCAGGCATTGTGATAAGCTCTGATGATTCAAAAACAAAAGTGAAATCATTGCTGCCTTCAAAGAGCCTATATTCTAATGAGGGAGACAGTGTGCATATACTATCAACATGCATACACTGTAGAGGTACATATAAGACACAGAAATCAAACATGAGGGCAAAGATGGGAGATGGAGTATAGTCTATGAGGAACAGTGAGTGAGCTAGTATGGGTGGATGGCACAGAGAGCAGTAAAGTTTAAGAAGGTCAGCAGGGTTAGAAGGGACCAGGTTTTGAAGAGGTACATGGCAAGAGTGAAATGAGAGGTACATACAAATGCTATAGGAATTCAGGAGAGGAAATATCACCAGAAGCTAGGGCACAACTTAGTCAATATCAAGAGAGAGGCATTGTGTGAAAAATAATTGGGGGTCTTAGTGGGCTGCTGGATCAATGGGAGTCACCAGCATATTGTGGCAGTCAAAAAAACCCTACTATGATCCCAGGCTGCATTTATAGAGGTAGGCCATCCATAAAGAAGCTGATGATAGCCCTGCTTTTCTCTTCCATGGTTAGACCATCTATGGGCACCATTTTTAGGGAGACACTGAAAAAGCTGAAGCATATTTACAGGAGGGCATCAGGATCTTAGAGTGTCTGAAAATCCTGACATGCAAGGGTCAGTTGAAGGAACTAGGGTTAATGGTTCTCTCTGTTCTTATCTAGAACTACAGATTTAGGAAGCACATGATTCCTGTCTTTATTTGAAGGAATGTTTTGTGGAAGAAGGTTTAGACTGGTTCTACATGGTTTAAGAGGTATGGTACACAGGACTTAGGGATCAGGAAAGGCTTATATATAAGATGGATTTTGAGCTGAATTTTGAAAGAAGCAAAGAATTCTAAGGGGCAAAGGTGAGGAAGGAGTGCATTCTAGATGTGAGTATCAACCAATAAAAAGACATTAAGATGAGAGTGCCATGTGTGAGGAACAGAAAGAAAGGCCAGCATGGCTGGACCATAGAGTATAGGAGGGGGACTAATGTATAATGAGGCTAGAGAGGCAGGTTGGGACCAGCTAGGAAGAGTTTTAAAAGTAAGGTGGGGCAGTTTATATTTAATTTTAGAGGCAATAAGGAACCACATGGCTTTCAGTTTCAAACTGGAGTTTGAGGAGGGGAATGACATGGTTAGATGTGTACTTTAGGAAAATCACAGAGAGAGAGAGAGGGAGAGAGACAGAGAGAGAGAGAGAGAGAGAGAGTAGGAGGCAAAAGTATAGGTGAGAGGTGATGGGGATTGAACTAAGGTTGTGGCTGTTAAGTGAGAAGAGATGGTGTGGAGGTAGAAATGGCAGAATTTGGCAATTGATTGATATCTTAAGTGAAGGAGAGTGAAGAGTCAAAAGTAATGTTGAGATTATGAATTTGGGAGACTGGAAAAATGGTGCCTGTCTTAACAGAAATAGCAAGTTGGACTGAAGCACAGGAGAGAAATTGGGGCTGAATGTTATATGGATCTAGGAGATATAAATAGATAGATGTATGCATATCTGTCTATCTATATATCTATCTGAATAGAGATGATAATTAGACCCATGGATGGGTGTTGATGAAGTCACTAAGTGAGAGAGTGTAGTAGAGAAGAAGCCTGGCACAGAGCCTAGAGGAAAACCTATAGTTCGGGGGCCTGATGAAGATGATGAGCCAACAAAAGAGATAGAGAAGGAACAGACAGGTGGGAGAACTAAGAGAGAATAGTTCTAGTTCCCCAAAACCCAGAAAAAAGAGTACCCCAGAGGAGAGGTTTATCAATATTAGATTCTTCAGAGAGATCAAGAAAGATGCCGACTGAGAAAGAAAAAAATTAAAAAACCATCAGGTTTGACAATTATGAGCTTTTGGTAGCGTTAGAGAGAACAGCATTAGTTGAGTGAGTTAGGAAGCCAGATTGCATGGAATTAAGAAATGAAGGCGGGATTTGCCTATGATCACACAGCTACTTATATGTCAGAGAAGATATTCATACTCACATTTTTTTTGTGCCTATGTTTGACACTCTGTTTTATAGGCTTGTGCTTATAATTCCGTTCAAGCTAACAAAACATGGTAAGTACTTACTATGTGCTAGGCACTCATAGGTTCATAGACTGAAGGGAAGAGACCTTAGACCATAGAGTCCAACTCTCTTATTTTATGGTTGAGGAAACTGAGATCCAGTGACTTTTTTCAAGAATGCAAAGGTAGCATAGGATAAAGGTAGGATTTGAAACCAAGCCCTCTGATGCCTGAGGCAGTACTCTTTCCACTATAATGTGCTGTTACTGAGCTCAAAGAGCTTACATTCTATTAGAGTGCCATAACATATACAAAATAAAACTAGCACAGCAAAGACTGAGGAGGGAGGAGGTCACTAACAATTTGGAGGATGGTGAAAGACCAGGGAAGACTTCCCAGAAGAAGCAGCGCCTGAGCTGAGCTTTGAAGGAATCAAGGATTCTGAGAGCCAGAGATGAAGAGAGTGTGTATTCTGGGTATGAAGGAGAGTGTACACAAATGCATGGAGGAAGGAGATGGGACTGTTAGATTTATTCTTTTTTAAAAAGTTTAATATTTTATTTTTCTCCAATTACATGTAAAAACAATTTTAATGTTTTTTTTTTTCAAATTTTGAATTCCAAATTCTCTTCCTCTTTTCCTCCTCATTGAGAAGGCAAACAATTTGATGCAGGTTATACATGTGTATAGACTGTTGAATTTAAGGAATAACTAATAGGAAAATTTGGCTGGAGTGCAGGGCTCTTGAAGAGGAGTAGTATGAAGTAAGGGAAAGGTCAGTGGAGCGAAATTTTGAAGGTCCTCATATACCAGCCTAAGAAATTTGTATTTTGTCCTAGAACAGTGGGGAACCACTGATGCTTTTGAGCAGGGAAAGGACAGTGATGTTGTCAAAGTGCTCTCTTTGGAAGATCATTTTAGCAGTTGTGCAGGGAGAAGAGAATAAAAATAGGAAGATCAACTAGGAGGTTGTTGGTCCAGGTGGAGATGAGGTTCTGAACTAATGTGGCTGCTGTGTGAGTGGAGGGAAGGAAATGGCTGTAAGAGATGGAAGAATTGACTAAAGCAGGAAACTGGACATGAGGGTTGAGGAAGAGGGTGAGTCTAGAATGACTCAGCTTATGAATCTGGGTGACCGTGATTGTGGTATTGCATCCAACTGAAATGGGGAAGTTTGGGGGCTGTAAGAGTGTGTTTAAGGAGAAAGATCATTAGTTCCTTCCACCGACAAGCATTTATTAAGTGCTTCCAATGTACTAGGCATTGAACTTGTTGATTCTGAGTTACCTATAGGCCAACCTAGGAGGAATTATCCAGTTAACAATCAGTGAGTACCTTAAGGTTCAGGAGAAAGAGTAGGGGTAGATAACCCTTATACCTATTACCTAAATGGGGGGGGGGGGGGGGACTTGTTGCCTCAAGGCTATATGTGGCCCTCTAGGTCCTCAAGTGCAGCCCTGTGACTGAATCCAAACTTTACCCAACAAATCCCCCTAATAAAAGAATTTATTCTATAAAACTTGGACTCAATCAAAAGGCCACACCCAAGGACCTCGAAACTGAAGGTTTCCCACCTCTGACCCAGACAATTGCCATTGTCTTCTGATCGGTTTTCCTACATCCAGCCTCTCTGCAATCCATCCTCCATACAGCTCTACCAATTTGCTGTTCCTAAAGTGTGACCACGTCCTTTTTCCAATCAAGATGTTTCAATGGCTTTCTGTTCCTCCATGGATAAAATGTAAATTAGTTTGGTATTTAAAGCCTTTCACAGTCTGGCTTCAGTCTTTCTTCCTAGGCTAATTACATACATTCTATGTTCTTGCCAAATTTACCTCCTTGGTATTCAGCATAAACACGATATTCCATCTCCTGTCTCCATATCCATGCTATAAGCTGTTATACAGGCCTAGAATTTTCTTCTTCCTCATCTTTACGTACAACACCAATCAAAACTCAAGCTCAAGTACCACCTCCTTCCACAGGCCTTTCCTGATTCCCCAAGCAAATTGTTAGTTTCCTCCTCCAGATCATTTTTATTGGTTTTGTGTATATCTTTTACTTCGCTGTGTATATGTTGCAGTCACATCCCCCCAGCCTCCAGGAGAATGTATACTCCTCGAGGGCTAGGACTGTTTCATTTCTGTCTTTGTATATCTCAAGTATCTTGCACATAGTAGGCATTTAATAAGTGCTTGTTGATCAGACTGCTCTACATAAAACAATACTTTAATCCATGGGAACAAATGAGATCATCAAAAGAAGAAAAAAGGGATCCAGGAAAGAGCCCTGGGGAATCCTCATGCTAAGGGGGACTGGAGACAGGTGATGAAGGAAGCTGAGCAGGACCAGTTAGACAGCAGGAGAATTAGGACAGAAGACAAGAAAGGTGGGAATTTCTAGGACAGTGTCAAGCCATGGAAGATCAAGGATGGGGCATGAGAAAAGGCTATTGGATTTATTGATTAATAATAGATCTCTAGTGATCTTGGAATGGACAATTCCTGTCTGGTGTTGGATTCTAAAGCCAAACTGTAAAGAATTGCAAAGTGAGTGCATGGTAAGGAAGTTGAAGCAGAGAGTGGAGACATTTCTGTCTACAAGTTTAGTCCTTAAAGGGAGAAGAGATACAGTTTGAGAGCTTGAGTGGGCAGCAGAGGTCAGTGATGGTTTTTCTCAGGTTATGGATGGACTTGGGCATGAATAGGAGGTGAGAAAAGAACCAGTAGATGAGGATCCAGTAGGAGCAAGAGGGGTAAACTCTGGGTGGAAACAATGGGGATTGGATCAAGGACATAGATAGAGGGGCTTGGCTTCAATAGGGAGAAAGACTAGCTCTTCCTCAGAGATAAGAGTAAATGGGAAGGATGAGTAAAGGGTTTAAAAAAATAATTCTTTGATAAGCGGTTGGGGGAAAGGGTGAGGGGAGGGCAGTTGGGTATTAGAAGACTCTGAATATGACTCTCTGGATTGGCAAGGAGTTACTCTGACCTTCATCTGGAAGCAGTCATTTAGGCAGCAAGAATTTATTAATGCTTACTATGTGCCAGGCTATGTTAAGTGCTGAGTAAGCATGCTAAGAATACAAATACAGGTTGGAAGAGTTGACAGTCCCTACCCTCAAAGAGCTTATGTTTTTTAAACAATAGTATTTTATTTTTTCCAATTATATATAAAGGCAATTTTAAAAAATATTTTTACAAAATTTTGAGTTCCAAATTTTTCTTTCTCCCTTCCTCCCCTCTCCTCTTCCTAAAAGTAAAGAGCTTATGGTTTAAGGGGAAATACAACATGAAAAGAAGTAAAAAGGGGTTGGGGAAGAGATAAAGTATCCAGCTCAGGATAGCCCTAATAAATGCTATTGTTGAGAGGTAGTCCAAAGAAATAGTTTCATTCACGGCATAGAGATCCTGTACCCCTGGAATTTCCCCCACATATGACTGGAGGTAGCATTAGAACCCTGATAGCATTAGCCCTCAGCCCAGGCCCATCCACCATGTTTGCTCTTCATCCACCTTACTGGAAGAGATTTGTTGTTGTGCCCTTGTTAGGGGCAGCTTGACATTTGGATTGTGTATGAGTTAGAGGGGCAATAGAACCATAGTCTAGGGAAGCTATGATTGCCACTTTGATCACTGGGCTTTGGAAAAAGTCATTCTGGGGGAGTGGAAAGATTAAACCAGTTACTTTAAAAGGAGTAAGTTACTCAAAATCCCCTCATTGATAGTTGTTAAGAGAGTTTCTTCCTCTTTCCACAGCACTGTTTTTTCTGGGGTGAATCACAGTCTATCTGTCCTTGACTGAGAGAGGAAAGATGGCAATGGTTTCTGAGTTATTCCCCATTTCGATGCTGACCTTGACAAGCCTTCTTGTATGAGGCCCACTTTGAGCCTAAGCCCCCAAGAGCCTCTGGATTACTCAGCAGGGTGGGTAATTATTTCTAGTAAGCCCCAACCCAGGGGAAAGTTCTGCCATATAGTCACACTGCAAGTTCCAGCTTCTCCAACTCACCAAAAGGGTGTGCTTCCTTCTTATCCCTAGGCCCAGTCAGGTGCAGTGGGATTAATTATCCAGATCAGAGAATCAAAGAATTATCAGATCATAGAACTGGGAGGGACTTGGGAGATTATCTGCTCTCATTTTGTAAATGAGAAAACAAGCCTATAGAAGAAAAGTAGTTTATCCCAGGTCACATTGAATTCTAGCATCTCTTCTGTGCTGTAAGGAGCCTTACAGTTTTGTGTATGATAGCCATGCCCAAGTCAGTTTCCATTGCTGGGGCCTTCATGGAGAGCTGTGGCAAGAACTGAGTGCTTCTAATTCCAGATCCAGTGTTCTTTCTAGAATGTTAGGTTACCTTTGCAAGAAGGAGGTGCTGTGCTTAGAATATTGGAACTGGAGTCAGAAAGACCTGAGTTCATATCCTGCTGTATTACCCTGAGCAAGTCACTTAACTCTGTCTCAGTTTCCTCAGTGACAAAATGTACCTACTTCACAGGGTTGTTGCGAGGGTCAAATGAGATGATATTTGAAAAAATGTTTAACATAGTGCCTTGCACATAGGAGGCACCTAATAAATCTCTTCCTTCCTTCCTACTTCCCTTATTCCTTCCTCCCTCCTCCTACAGAAATGGGCAGTTGAGACCTTCCCAAACAGGGAACAACTTGTTCCAGGCTAAGAAAATAATGAAGTTAGTAAAATCTCTCTCTTGAGTTGAAAAAAGAATGAGCTAAAAATTATTGTTTGGGCTCACCTTTAAAAAAAATCTGTTCTTGAAGTTCATTTTTGTTTTGGCCTGGATTCAGGAAGGCTTGAGTTCAGATCTGGCTTATGATACTTCATGACCCTGGGCAAATCAATTAATTTCTGTTGACCTCAATTTTGTCATCTGTAAAATGAGAATAATGGTAGCATCTACCTCCAAGGGTTGTTGTGAAAATCAAATGAGACAATAATCGTGAAGTACTTAGCCCAGTGCCTGGCACACAGGTATTATGTAATATATAAATGTTAACTGTGACTTATTAGAGTTATTATTTGAGATGGCTAATGGAAGTTTTTTTTTAAGCTAACTTTCTAAAGCAATTATTAGAGAAAGCTAACAGAAGATTGTTTGTAAAAGCTAACTTAAAAAAAAAAAACCAACTAATGCCCATGGAACACAGTACCAGCTTGAATAAGTCAGTGTGTTGGGGCTATTTGGGATGACTGGCTGTCTGTGTTCGGCCTCCTCTCTGTTCATGGCTTTAACAAGTAAAGAGGTAATAAGGGGCCGGGCACTGGAGCAGGACCAGAAGCCCTGGCATGGTGTTCTCTTGTGGCCACTTTAGAACTGTATGAATTCAAGCAGGCAACTCACTTTCCTGAACCTGTTTCCTTATCCCTAGAGTAGAAATTAATAGTCCCTGCTTTCCCCTTTTCACAGGAATATTCTGAAGCTTAACTGAGAGAAGGTATAAGAGACTTTGTAGCCTAAAGAGCAATATGTAGATATAAGCTATTTTTATTGACTTATTAATGTGTAAACTATTTTTATAAAATGAGCTGTGCTAATTGTTATGAATCGTTAATTATTATTAATACATAATAATAGACAGTTGATTGAAAGGCAGCATGATATATTGGAAGAAGTATTGGATTTAGAATCAGGGTACGTGGGTTTGAATCCTGTTTCCATTACATATTACATGGGTGACTTTGGTCAAGTCCCTTAGTCAGTCAGCAAGTGTTGTTATAAGAGTTGTCAGTTCCTGTTATAAGCATTTCTTAAGCCTCTGTTATGTGATAGGTATTGTGCTACACCCCTGGGATACAAGAAGGGCAAGAGACAGTCCCTGTTCTTAAGGAGATTGCAGTCTAATGGATAATAATATAAATGCTAGCATTTATATAAGACTTTAAGATTTACAAGGGGCAGCTAGGTGGCAGAGTGGATAGAGTGCTTGGGCATGGAGTCAGGAAGACTCATCTTCCTGAGTTCAAATCCAGCCTCAGATACTTCCTGGCTGTGTGAACCTGGGCAAGTCACTTAACCCTGTTTGCCTCAGTTTCCTCATCTGTAAAATGAGTTGGAGAAGGAAATGGTAAACTGCTCCAGTATCATTGCCAAGAAAACCCCAAATGGGGTCACAAAGAGCCAGACATGACTGAAATGACTGAACAAGAACAAAAACTTGCAAAGCTCTTTACCTGTGCTATCCTGCTTGATTCTCCCAACAGCCCTGTGAGGTAGGTGTTGTTATTTTCCTCACTTAGGAAGCAGGCTGAAAGGTGTTAAATAATTTGCCTATAGTCACACAGCAAGGATTTGAAGGCAGGATTTGAACTCCTAACTTCTTCCTAACTATAAGTTCAGTGCTCTTTCCAGCTGTTCTACCAAGACAAGATGACTTAGGCATAGAGAGGTTAAGTGACTTGCCCAGAGTCACATGTCTAGGAAGTGTCTGAGATCTTCCTGCTCCCTGGTCCATCTATTACTCCATGCTTCCTCACCTCATTTCTCAGGGTCTCAGTTTCCTTATCTGTAATGGGAGATTTGGACTAGATGGCCTCTGAGGTCCCTTCCTTCTAAATTGTTGATTCTGTGATTGGCCTAACAATCTGTACAAGAAAGATTAAGTGAATTGGAAATGCTTCTTATCCAGACTGTGTCATGGACAACATGCAGTTGGGTGGCCAATCCATCTGGTGTATATCTGGGGCAGGTACCGTGGAGAGTACCCATATTGATGAAGGCAGAGCCATGGGAGGATTGAAGTTGCCAATTTTGTACTGTTCAAGTGTCTGATCACTTCTCCCACTTTCACTACAGCAAGGAGCATTCCATGCCTCTAAAATGTGATGTTTGTGTGGCCTGCTTCTCTATGTATATGTATGTTAATATGTATGTAGAATGGTAAACACACTTGCGGCTCGGGCTGGCATTTAAGCCTGGAGCTTCCCAATTTAGAATACATGACTCAGCTGAGCTGTTGGAAGTGTTAACCGATCCTCCTTGTGATTCAGTCACTAATTGGAACAAACCCAAGGGGAAGAGATTGGAGGGGGCTGGATAAAATGGGCCATGGGAGGATTGGTTCTCAGTTACTTGTCTGACAAGTTGATTTTCACATAGATTTTAGTAGGAAGCTTAGTCCATTGGGATCCGACATCTAAGCGCTGTGCAGCTGTGACATTGCTGCCTCCCTTCCATGGGCAGGTGTGTCTGGTGACATCCCACACAGAATCTCAGGCACAGCATACAGGCCAGTGCCCAGAATTATGATTTATCCTACTGTGCAGCAATGGACTATGACATGGAGAGTGGCAGCTTAGTGGCTTTTGAGGTAACTTATTTAGAATTTGGTAACTATTTTCTTGTTCTGCTTTCTCCATAATGTAGAAAGCTTACCTTTCTGCTCTCTGGGCCTCAGTGCCCCAATATATAGCATAGTTTGGACTGGGTGGCCTTTAAAATTTTCCAGTTTTATGTTCCAAGGTCCCTTCTAGCCCATCCTGATGATTCATGTTTTGAGTCCTAAGGAAGGAAGGAAGGAAAGAGGGAAGGAGGGAAGGAAGAAGGGAAGGAAGGAGAGAAAGGAAGAAGGAAAAAGGGAAAGAAAGATGGAAGGAGGAGAGGAACGAAGGAGCAAAGGAAAGAAACTAGCATTTATTGAACATCTCCCTTGTGCCAGTCACTAACTGCTAAGTGCTTTATACATATCATCTCCATTTATTCCCACAACCCTGGGAGGTAGGTGCTTTTGTTATCTCCATTTTACAGTTGAAGTAACTGAGTGAGGTGGAAATTAAGTGAGTTGCCATGAGTCACACAGCTAGAAAGTTTCTAAGTTGGGGATGGAGAAAGGATGTGAATAAGCTTTTGTATAGTGTCTACTGTGTGCCAGGCACTGTGCTAAGACTTCACAAATATTTCATTGATCCCCACAACAACCCTGAGAGGTAGGTACTGTTATAGTTGGGAGGTAGGTACTGTTATTATTTTATTATTATTTTATAGTTGAGAAAACTAAGGCAGATAGGTTAAGTGACTTACTCAGGGTCACATGGCTAGCAAGTATCCAAGACTGAATTTGAACTCAGGTCTTGATTCCAGGACCAGCGCTCTAACCATTCTATCACCAGCTGCCTCTAAGGGCCCCTCTATTGCTGACATTCTAGACTTTCTTTTTTATTCAGTCCAAAGAACACTTATTAAGTCAAGTGAGGCAGCTAGGTGATGCAGTAGATAGAATGCTGGACATAAAGTTAGGAAGACCAGAATTCAAATCCTACCTCAGACATTTACTAGTTGTGTGACCCTGGAGAGTTGCTTCTTTTCTCTGTGCCTCAGTTTCCTCATTTATCAAATGAATTGGGCTCAGTGACCTCCAAGGTCCCTTCCAGCTCTAAATCTGTGTCCCTCTAGGGACGATGCAAGGCAAAGAGACAAAAATGAAAGGATTCCTGCCCTGAAGGAGCTTCCTCTCTCCTTGGGAGCATGTAGCATATACCTAGATGAGCAACCCAAGGTAATTTGAAGAGGAAGAGTCCACTAATCATTGGGGTAAGAGGCATCTGGGAAGTCTTCCCAGAGAAGGTACTACCTGAGCAAAGCCTTGAAGGAAGAGAATGATTTTCAGAAATGAAGACCAAAAGGTTATGCACTCCTGGGATAGGGAATATGGGACAGTTTGTGCAAATTCCCTGAGCTAGGAGATGAAATGTTGTTTGTGGAACAATTAGTGATCCAGGTGGGCTGGAACAGAGAACAGAAAGGTTAAATGAATCTGGAAAAGTAATTTGGAAACATTATGGAAGGCCCTTAATACCACGTTGAAGAATTTTTATCCTAGAGGCAATGGGGAGCCACTGAATATTTTTGAGCAGAGGAGTGACATGGTCCAACCTATGTTTGAGGAAGATTAATTTGGCAGATATGCAGAAGGTAGATTGGAGAGAGAAGAGGCTACAAGCAAGGGCACCAATTAGGTTAAGTGAGAAGGGCTTGAATTAGTCATGTGACTAGAGGGCAGGGGCTCTGACCACAACCAGAGGGATTGGGGAAGTCAAATCAACAAGGCTTAATGAAGGAGAGGAAGGAACCAAGGGTTGACTCTGAGGTTATGAACCTGGGTTACTAGGAAGAATGGTAGTGCCCTAGAGGGAAATAGGGGAATCTGTAGGAGAAGCAGGTTTCATGGGGAAAAGGAGCTTGGTTTTAAATATGTTAAGTTTAACATATCAATGGGACATCCAAGTGAAGGTTTCCTGCAGGACTAGAGTTTAGAAGAAAAATTAGGTCTAGATACAAAGACTTGTGAGTGATCTAAATATAACTCCATGACAATCTGTGGGAAAGGAGAGCCCAGGACATATCCTTTGGGGACATGATTAGGAGACAGATGATGAAAACAGCAAAGGAGAATGACAAGGATCAGTTCAACATGTAAGAGGAGACCCAGGAGAGAGGCCTTTCACAGAAGCTAAGAGAGGAAAACATATTGAGGAGAGGAGTAGTGAAATGTGTCAAATGCAGCAGAGAAGTAAAGCAGGATTAAGTCTTGGAAAAAGGACTTTGGGCTTAACGGTTACATGAAAAATGTTAACCTTGGAGAGAGAAGTTTCAGTGCACTGGTAGGGTCAGATAATAGATTTCAAAAACTTGAGGAGTGAGCAATGATGAAATGGAAATCATTTTAGGAGTTTTGCTTTGAAAGACAGAAGAGACACTGGTGATGTAGTTTGGGAGGCAAAGAAACCTGGGCATGTCTGTAGGCAAGCAGAAAAAGCACAGACCAGTCATAGAGATGAATGATGATAGTGAGGGAGAGAGAGTGCTCACTGGGCCATGCACCCAGAGGAGACTGGCTTAAGGGCACAAGTAGAAAGGGGTTAGCCTTGAGAAGAAGTCTTCTTTGTAGACCTGGGCAAAGGGACAAAGAAGGCACCAAGATGTCTGGGGGTTTTGAGATGTTGAATAGGAAAGAATGAGGTAGGTCACAATGGGTGGCCTCCTTAAAGGAGGCAAAATTATCTGCTGGGGGTGAAGGGAGTGGAACATGGCAGACTGGGGGTAAAGAGAATGGAAAAGTCTCTGAAGGTAGACAATTAATTTGCAAAGAATAATAGGATTGTCATGTGCACAGAGAGGCTAATTTGAGATGATTAATATGAATTTGTAGAGGATCCAGTTGGAAAGGTTGTATTTCCTCTTTTAGTGCTTAGTGGCATGGAAATAGGAGCAGAGAAAATGAATGGTGGGAGAGATTCAGCATTAAGGGTAGATGCACAACAGTAGGACAAAAGACTCAAGGGTACGGGACAATTTATAGTTGAACTGGTCGACTACCAAGTCAATGCGAAAAAAGAAAAACAAAGTAGGACAAAGTAGGAATGACAGTTGGGAAGACAGAGAGGGATGCAGTGACTAGAAAGTAACAATAAGGAGGAAGAGTAGGCTTAGTGAGCCAGAGGGAGAGCTAGAAAGATTGGAAATGATGATCTCTATTGTAAGTTACCTTCTAACAATTCTGAAAGGATCAAGGTGTCATGGAGTGTCAGAGCTTGACGGGATGTTAGAACATAAGAACTACGGAATGTTAGAGCTCAAAAGATCTTCAGAAGCCACCTAGTCTAAACTCCATTTTACAGAGGTTGAAACTGAGGTTCATGGTGGGAAATTATTTGCCTGAGGTGATATCAGGGGGTCAGTGGCCAATCCTGAGCTAGAGCCCAGATCTCATAGTCCAGTACTCTTTCTACTATGTTCTGTTCTTTTATTTTTAATGTTTTATGATGCCTCTTTTTTACGCCATGGCTAAAGGCCAATATACTTCCCTCCCCAATAGAACCCTCAGTTATAATAAAAACACTTTAGCAAAACCAGCTGACTCAGTGATTATATTTTATTTCTTTCAGAATATATGCTTAGTTAGTATGACTTCTCAGTCAAAGGGTATGAACAGTTTAGTAATTTTTCTTGCATAATTCCAAATTGTTTTCCAGAATAGTTAGATCAATTTACAACTTCACCAACAGTTTGTTAATGTGTCTATCTTCTGAAGCCCTTCCAACATTGATTATTTCTGGTTTTTGTTTTGTTTTTGGTAATTTTTACTAATGTGTTGGTTGTGAGATGAAACCTCAGAGTTTATTTAATTGGTTTTTTTTTTCTTATTAGTGATTTGGAGTAATATTTCCTATGGGTTTTTAAAAAAATTATTTGGAACTTTTCTTTTGAAAACTATATACTTTACTACTAATGTTGGGGAATGGCTCTTGGTCTTATATATTTATGCTCATTCCATATGTATATCATGTATACACACACACATATATACATGTTATATGTATGTATATCCATATACATCTAGATAGATCTCTTGTATGAGACTTTTATCATAGACTCCCTTTATTGATTTTTATGCAAAAACTTTTAAATTTATATAAGCTGAGTTATTTTCTCTTTTATGATCAACTCTGTCCTTTGTTTAGATAGTGTTTATTTCCCTAGTCTTTGCTGTGAAAACCAACTCCATTTTTTATTTTTAATGATGTGACAGTTTACATTTATATTGAATATTCATTTGGAATGTATTGTGGTAAGAGGTGTAAGATAATGGTACAAACCTATTTTCTGCCAAGTTGCTTTCCATTGTTATTGGGCTACTGCCTTCTAATTCTTACTTATCTACTATGTTTCACTGATCTACTTTTCTATTTTTTTAAACTAGTACCAAATGAGTACTAACAGCTACATTTATAGATGATCTAAAAACCATGTGATACTTGGTATCCTTTCCTCCTCCTATCTTCTGTCACTCTGCCACCATCATGGAAGAAGTAGAATGGGACCACAAAGGGTTGAATAATTATTGCTTTTTAAAATAGTTGAGTAATCCTTTTACTCCATTTACCTTGAGATTCTAAGTCACTTTTGTCCCCTTCAAATGAACTTTATAATTACTTCTTTTGGTGGGGGGGGGGGGTGTCAACATTGGAAACCAAAATGACTTTATTAATGAAGACAACTAACTTTCCCCCCAAAAAAGAGATTTATTTATATATTTTAAGCTTTCAACATTTACTTCCATAAGATTTTGAGTTTTAAATTTTCCCCCTCCCTTCCTTTGCCCCTCTACTTATATATTCATATTAAACCTATTTTCACATGTAATTACTTTTTGAGACAGTGTGACATAATGCATAGAGAGGCAGGGTCTAAAAGGATTAGTAGGAATTTGATATGTCTGGGGTTTGGAGGGTAGGCTATACTAATCAGAGAAAGCAGCATGAGCAAAGATATGGAGATGGGAATGAATCTCTCATGTTGGAGGAGTTGCAAACAATATGTACACCAATCTAGCAGGAGCAATGGATTATTGTGGGGGAGCCTTGGCCCATATTGTTAAAGAAAGCAAGCTGCATAATAGTTACGGTGTTGCATCTTATTGTACAACTGTAGCAAGGTGAGTACCTCATTCCCAGCTATTTTCCCTTCCCCTAGAGCAGCTATGTAAGAGGTTGCAGTTCTGTAGCGATCTTGAACTGGATTTTTCCATCGACATTGAACATCTGTCTAGATTCAGTAACCTATCTGCCCTTGAAAGCATTAGATATTAACCTCTCATTTAGGATTAATGTCTCCTTTTAATGTGAAGTTGAACAGTATTCATTTCATTAGCACTTTTGTCGCATATGTACCTAAAACTCCTTAGGATTGGCTGCTTGTTAGGAGTGGGTTCCTCTCCCAGCTCAGAGCTTGTCTGAACCAATTCATTAACATTTCCTAAAATGATTACACAGATTTAGTCTCCATATGATCAGAAGTTGCAACCCCCTTACCGTATGATATGTTTCTATACCACCAGGTATTTATTGAATGCCCGTTCTATATATTCATCATTGTATTGGGTAGTGTGAATGATAAAGAGGTGTCACCAACAAGAAAAGGAAGCTTTTGAGAAAGGGAGGTAGGCTTGAGGATGAAATAGAAGCCCGAGAAGAAGATGTAAGTACTAGCTTTGCACATGATGGAATATCCATAGTGGTGATTGACATCTCCCAGAGGTAGAGTGTAGGTTAGGGCCCTAGAGTCATATTTAGGTATTGTTTGCCTAGAGGAGATAGTGGAAGCCGGGAGGGAATGAGTTGTGGAGAGAGAAGCCCTAGTACCTTGGAGATAGCCACTGGTAGGAACTAGAAGAAGGAGAGAAAAGCCCTTAAAAAAGAAGTTAGTGAATATTAACTAACTTGGACATGGAGAATAGTGCAGCAGGCTGGTTAAATGCTAACTAGGGCCAGATGTGAACTAGAAACCTAGATGGAAAAGTCGTGGAAGAGTTTCCCCATTCTTTAATTGGGGACAAGGATCACGAAGTTTTGTAACGCTTAATTAACAAAGGCACCAGAAACCAAAGGTATATACATTTTCCACTATCGAAGAATAGGCACTTCACAAATTCTTAATGAGTTGAATTTGGATTCAATTTGAATTATTATCTAGGTCAGAAAACTAATATTTATCTTGTGTAGGCTGCCTGGTTCTAGCCATCCAGCCCATTGACCTAGGGTTAGAAAGGACTGGACTATCTGAAGACTGGTACAGTGAATACAGGAGTCAGAGGTCATGGATGCTAACTTTACAGCTATGGACAGGTCAAGTGAATCCTAGCCATGTGACCCCTGGCTGGGATTTCTTTCTCTCAGCTTCCTGCTTACAAGTGAGATTTTCTGTCCTAGTTGGCTTGAGGCTGTGACTTCTTTTCCCTTGTGTCAGATGTGGCCCTGAGCAACTTAAGAGTGATCACTGGGTCAAAGAGGTTTTTTACAAGCTGATGAAATCTAGAGGAAGGAAACAAAATGAAAATTATCCTAATAAAACTCGTCTTCTAGAGCATGCATTTGAGGAATGCCTGGTGAGAACATAAAAAATTCTGGATTGCCTCCCTCAGCTTCATTCAGGATTAAGGCATAACAAATAGGACACTGAATTCTATTTTTAAAAATTTACTGAGCGCTTACTATGTGCGAGGCACCGGGTTGGATACAAGACAATGCTAGTCAGTTAACAAACATTTTTAAAGTACCTACTATGTGCCAGACACTGTGCTATGTGCTAGAAATACAGAGAAAGGCAAAAACAAATCCCTGCTCTCAAGGAGCTCAGTCTAATGGGGGAAGCAGTATGTGGGTAAACTACATACAAACAACAGAGGGAAGGCATTAGCTTTAAAAACAAAAATATTCTGTTCTCAAGGACGTATTACATTCTATTAGTTATATTCTACTGTAGGTTATGACATTTACATTTTACATTTACATTATATACATTATTATTACATTATATTATACACATATACACTCACATTACATGTAAATCATTACAAAGTAACTTCAAGAGGAAGTGGGGATCAGTACTTCGTGGCAACAGGAATAGCACTGGGTAGCAGGTGGCTTGGGCTTTGAAGCAGCTAAGGATTCTTTGAGGCAGAGGTAAAGAAGGTGTGAATTTCAGACACAGGGGACCATTTATGCAAAGGCAAAAATGTGTTAGATGGAATGTGGCATAGCAGGCCAGTTTGACAGGAACAGAATGTGAAGGAAGCGGGGATAATATGAAACATGACTAGAAAGGTGGGTTGGAGCCAGATTGTGGAGTTTAAATGCCAGGGTGAGGTGTTATTCTATAGGCATCAGGGAATCACCGAAGAATTTTGAGTAGGGAAATTACATGCTTCTGGATTTTAGGAATATCAACTGGCAACTCTTTGGAGGATAGACTGGAGAGAGAGACTAGAGACTGGGCTAGCGAAGGGAAACTTAGTTAGCAAGCATTTATTAAGTGCCTACTATGTACTCTGCACTAGGTTAAGCACTGGGAATACAAAAGGAAGGCAAAAATATGGTCCCAGCCTTCAACCAGCTCGCAACCTAATGGGAGAGACAATATGTAAACAACTTGTTCATATGTAAACAAAATACATACCAGATAAACTGGAGATAATTTCAGAGGAAGGGCATTAGCATTAAGAGGGACTGAGAGGGGCAGCTAGATGGCCCAGTGGCTAGAACATTGAGCCTGGAGTCAGAAGGACCTGAGTTCAAATATGAGCTTAGACACTAGCTGTATGACTCTGGGCAAGTCGCTTAGCCTTAATTGCTTCTCCCTCCTCCACCCCACCCCCCCAAAAAAGAGAGACTATGAAAGTCTTCTAGTAGAAGGTAGGATTTTAGTTGAGACCTAAAGAAAACCAATAGATGGAAGTGAAGAGAAAGGGCATTCCAGGTATGGGGTGCAGCCAGTGAAAATGCACAATCAAGAGTGTCTTAACCACAAGGAGGCCAGTGTCTCCAGATTGCACAGCACATAGAGGGAAGGAGAGAGATATCCCAAGTGGTCAATCTTCTTTCCTTAGAAAAGAATCCAGTCTGTGGCTCCAGACCCACCCCTCTCCCCAGATCCCATGATTTCAACTCCATGAACAGAAGGGGATTCTCAGAACTTGTTTCTCTTGCTGATTCATAACCTTATTTTAAGGTCATGGTGTGGATTTCTTCCCGAGTCTCCTCCTTTAACTAGATACTTTTCTAATACTGCCTTCGGCCTAGTGAGAATATCTGTAGAGAAAGTCATTTATAGAAGGACAATGGAGAGATGAATGCCATAAGAAGAGGAGTGGATGACATGTTTTTTTAACCATTACTGCCTCCTCTAAGCAAGCCTTCCCTGACCATTGGAGTCCTCAGTGATCAATCTCTCTTTCTCTGACTCTGATCTGTTAGAACATTTACTGCATCAGAAACTTAGAGCTGGAAGAGACCTTAGAGATGATATAATCCAAACCCTTCATTTGTTAGATGAGAAAATCAATGCTCAAAGGTTGGGACCTGCCCAAGGTCACTCAGCTAATAAGTATCTGAAGTGGGATTTGAACCCACATCTTTCTAACTTCAAGTCCAGCATATCCACTATACCAGTGATGTTAAACTCAAACACAAACCATGTATTGACTTGAAAAACCAGATATTTACATTGTTCATGTTTTATTGCAATTTTACTTATTTTGTTAAATATACCTCAAATAAAAATATCTCAATTAAATCTAACTCAATTTGTTAAGTATATCTCAATCTGTAATTCAGTCACACTTGGAAGTGTTGTGGGCTGAGATGTGGCCCATGAGCTGTGTATCCGATGCCACTGCATTATACCATGTTTTCTCTCAACCTTGCAACTTTTTTAACTCCTAGCATATATTCTCTTGTATTCATAATTACCTTATTTAGAAAACAGATAATTTTATTATGAACTCAGTAGTCTTAATAAAAACAATAAATCAGTCAGTTGATAAAAATTTATTAAGCAACTACTATATGCCAAACTCTTCATTAAGCACCTGGGAAACAAAGGCAAAAGATAGTCTTGTCTCTCTAATAGTAGCTTAGAATCTAATAGGGGAGACAGCATGCAAAAAAAAACCTAAACAAACAACTGACCTATAAGCCATATACATGCCAGATTGGAAACAATCAACAACAGCATTAGAATTAAGGGGATTCTGACAAGGCTTCCTGTACAAGGTGGGATTTTAGTTGGGACTTTTGAAAGAAGCCAGAGGTAGAGATTAAAAGCAATACTATTCAAATTTTTTAAAAGTAAGAATTCAACTAAACAGTCATTGATTAAATGATTAATAACTCTCCAGTGATTAATTGAATCCCCAGTGCTTAGCACATTAGTATATGCTGGGTAATGGAGATGCAGATACAAACAATGAAAAACACCCCTCATCCTCTAGGAGCTTATATTTTACCAAGATAACAACTTGTATTCTGTTTTCCTTTCTGATCTCTTCCATCTGTATCAAGTTTGGGAGTGGTTGTTTCTTATGTAGTTGTATTCTTCTAATTCCACTTTTTTCTCTTTGGGTCCACTTCTCCATCTTTGTATATTTTTGTAATCGTCATATTTGTCAATTTTATTGGTACAGTAATTGGCAAAGGAAGTATCATTACAATGCTATACTATAATTTATTTCTTGAGTCCCCAAACATTGACCATATAAGGTTGTTTTGAATTTTTCTTCATTTCAAATAAAGCAATTAGGAAAATTTTTTATCCAGCTTGGTTTTTCTTCCTCATCCCAGCAGCAGAGCAATCACTGGGTCAAGGGGTATGATTCTTTTTGTAACTCTTATTTTATATTGCCAGACTGCTCTCCAGGAAGATTGGCTAATTATCTTTATGTGCAGAGGTCATATATCCCCCAACTAGATTCATTCATTCAGTAAGCATTTATTGAATGCTTACCAAAAACTGGTTGCTGGATCTTTTAACTGGGCATAAGGGAAATAAATGCAAATTATACAGAAATCTTGTGCAAATACAGAGAGTAAGTAGTTCATACACCTGGAGGCAGTTCTCATGGAAGGGGGTTGGGGGGAATAAGCATCCCTCTTATTTAGAAAGTCCTTCCCTTGGATTACAAATTGGGAGAGAGAGCAGGGAAGAGGGTTGGAATCTGGTCTGACCTGTGTACTTTGGAAGGAATCACTACATAATTCTTGAAATTTGCCTTCTAGTGAAAAAAAGAAAGATCCTATTTCCTCTGTGACACAGATCTTTATGCTGAGAAAAAACATTTCCCACCCCACAATGTTCTGGCCAGTGTTTAAAAACAAGAATTCCTTTCACTTGAACATAGCATTTATTAAGCACCCATATGTACTATGCACTGTGTTAGCACTGGAAATACAAAGACGAAAATGCAAACAGTCCCTCCCCTAAAGGAGCTTACTTTCTAGAACAGCAATAGCAACCACTCATACTAACCTAGCAATTTACCTTTCACCAAGTACTTTATTGGATGTAACCCTTTGAGTTAAGCAGGGCACTGCCGTTTTATGAAGGAGGAAATTGGGATTCAGAACAATACACTTACTGAGACAATTCGCACACACGGCCATCTTACTCCAAGACTAGAGTTCTGAAGTAACTAAGATGGTCACTACAGGAAAACTTCGTTAATTTGTATCACAGGGAGCCAGGGAGAAATGGACATTTAATTATCAGAGTTCTAATTGTCCAGTTAAATGAAAGAACGGCAGGTATCTTATTACCTTGGGATGAGCAATTGCTTCAGATTACCTAGGAGGGTTGCCTTCTTAATTAAGGTTTTCAGTTTATGGCCAGTCTTTGATTATCTACACCGACAACAGGGCTCATATCCCCTACAAATATGCAGCAAGACAAATCTTACCTATTTACTTAAGTCTCCCACCACTTGCCAAAAATTTTTTAGGAGCAGAGCCAAAACAAGGTATTTGTTTGACTTAGGTATGCTTTGAAATAGGTCAGCTGGGTGGCGAAGTAGATAGAGCACCAGGCCTGGAGTCAGGAAGACTCATCTTCCTAAATTCAAATCTAGCCCTGGACACTTTCTATGTGACCCTGGGCAAGTTACTTAACCCTGTTTGCCTCAGTTCCTCACCTGTAAAACGAGCCGGAGAAGGAAATGGCAAATCACTCCAGTATCTTTGCCAAGAAAACCCCAAATAAGGTCATGACTGAAAACGACTGAACAACAGAAAGGTTTGAAAACTGTCAATTTTCCTCACCCCCACACCAACACCTTCCCATAAAAGCATGAATACTGTTTTAACTCATAAAAGAATAATTTAGAGAGTTTAGAGAGAGGTAGTGCGAGCAGCATAAATGAGGTATAAAACAAGATACAAACCCTGAGCCCTGGAACTCAGACCTCAGAAATTCTTTCTTCCAGAATGTATGGATCCTCCCAGGACCTCACTTAAGGAGGGCCTCTAGGCTGGCCCTGTTTCTTTCCTTCCTCTTGAGGCTTCATTATTATTATTATTCATATAGACTTTCTCTACAGAGCTTTCCCCCTACGCCTTTGTTCTGTCTATTCACTTTGGAATGTAAACTCCTTGAGGGCAAGGATTGTTGTTTTCCTTCTATTTGTATTCCGATTATGGCTTAGTACCGTGTCTGGCACATAGGAAGTGCTTAATAAATGCTTGCTGACTGTTTTAGCTTCAGCCCTATGCCACCAATTGCTGTTGATTGCTCAAACTCATCATGTCTAAAATGGAACTAATTGTCTCTCAAAACCTGTCCCTCCTCTCAACTTTTCCTATTTCTCTTGAAGGCCCTCCAGTTTGCCCAGGCATTTAAGCTTCCAACCTCCTAGTGTTTTCTTATTCTTCCCCCTCCTCCTCCACTCCTGCCCTCCCACCCCCTCCGTGCTGTCAGCTACCAAATCCCCTCCATTCTCTCTCTCCGGTGCCTCGAATCTGTTCTCTGTTTCTCCTCTAACCACCGTAGTTGAGGCTCTTTAGCTGAGGCACAGTTTTGATCAAGTCACTTTGCTACTCCCCTCCCACCTCCCAATCTTCAAGGTCCCCTTGTTGTCCTTAGGGTAAAATACACATTCTTTAGGCAGGCACTTAAGGTCCCCCTTCCCTCCCCCGCAATATGGCTCCATCTTACTTCCCAGCCTTACTTGACCTTGTTATCTTTATGTACTTTATGTTTCGACAAAATGGGACCACGAGGTGCTCCACAGTGTTATGCTAACTTCTACTTGTACACATTTGTGCAGGCCATGCTTGATTCCCGAAACCTGCTCCCTCCACATTAATATTGAATATTGAAATATTATCCAACACAAAGGCCCAGATTAAGTGCAGCCTCCTACATAAAGTCTTTTCTGAACCCTCAGCCCCCCAGCTGGAAATGAACTCTTTCTCAGAAAGATTTCTTATAATCCTTTGGATGACAATCTTTGTTCTTGATGAATACAGACTTGTGTTTGGGTACATGGTCTCATCCCCACCGTAAGCTTGAGAGTAGGTAGAACGTTGTTCATTGTTTTAAATACAAGTTGTTGGCACCTTTCATCCTGACCTTAGTTATTTCAGACCCTTCCCCTCCAAACCAAACCCACCCACGTTACAAAGAATAACAATTAAGCAAAACCATGAGATGCCCTGATTGCATCTGACGAAGGCCACAATATCCTGAAGTTGTCATAGTCCTCTGGGACCTTCGTTTGTTTTTCGATTACAAGGCAGGTAGGTGGCACAGTAGATAGAACATTGGGTTTGCAGTCAGGAAGAGCTGTGTGACCCAAGGTAAATAATAGCATCTACTCCATAGGATGTTATCAGTGCACTCTATGAGCAAAGCAGACATGCAGTAACTCAAAAGAAACATAAGTTGAGTAAATTCAGACATTTTCCCAAATGTTCGTATGGACTGATTGTGCCCAACCTGTGGTAGGCCTTCTGAGCTCATTTTGGTCTGATTGGCCACAGTTGGACACACTGTACTTGACCCCAACATGGTGATATCATTTTGGTCCTCTTCGAGTACAAAGGACAACAACAACAATGAGCATGAAATGAGATATTTATAAAACCCTTAGCACAGTGCCTGACACATAGTAGGCACTTTAAAAATGCATCTTCTCTTCCCTTTGTGAGAAACATGGTTTTGGCGATCACTGGACTTCCTAGGCAGGGCCAAAGTCCTGAAGAAGAACCCTGTGATAATCCCTAGGGAAGGCTGTACAGATCACAGGACTCCCAGAGGAAGACCAAGTGGTAGCCATCCCTTAATCTGTGGGGATCACAGGGCCTCCTAGGGGTCAGACCCTAAGGAAGACCCAAGTGATGGCCCCTTAGGATGGCAGTAAGATCACAAGGCTCCCGAGACAGGGCCGGAAGTCCCATGTGATGTCCCCTTAAGAAGGCCGTGTAGACCACAGGGTTCCCCAAGGGAATCCAGAGTGGTAGCCCTCTTAACACTGCAGTGGGGATCACAGGACACCCCAAGACAAGATCCAGGAGTAAGCTTGGCGAGCTTCCGCTGCCTGTTGCTTCCCTTCACTTGACCTTAGGAAAATCCATGTGATTTGCCCATTCACACCCAAAGAATTCAGGACCAGAGTGGGCAGAGGAAGGCATTTTATTACGCTCCCCGGGAGAGCAGGTGTAGTGCTTGCGGGAACACTCACACTGGTACAGCTGCAGGAGCAGGGGTACCCATTCCCTCCACTCCTGCTAGAGTCATGGTTAGTTTACAATCTTTGTTTTTTTTTTTACATAGTTTTCCTAGGTTATACAGTTTATATAAATAGGGTAATAAGGATACAGAAGCAAAAGTGAAGTTAATTAGATTTTCCTTGTCTTAGTTTAGGATTAAACTACATTCTTTTACTTCCCCTACTTTCCCTCTTTAACATATGCAAATGATGCAAATCAGTAGGCCTGGATTCTTGACCAAGACCAGACCCTAGATAAGCTTGAACTGGTTCAAGTGGGTTTGGCCTCTCTAATTCCCCAGACTGCCTTCTCAAAAAGCATGCACATGTGTACAAGCCTCTGACCTCTCACCTGACCAACCTTGAGGCCTGGTCTCTGCTAAAGCTGGGGTGGGGGAGGGCGGGGAAGCACACCTTTAGTTCTGTGAAAACAAAACTCCCCCTTCCATTTCTTACACCTTCATTATCCCTTGACTTGCTTTTAGTGATCTTTTCACTTATTTTGTATTTTCAGTCAATCAAGCAACAGGTACTTATTAAATACCTACTATGTGCCAATTAATGGGCAGCTAGATGGATAGAGTGCTGGGCCTGGAGCTAGGAAGACCTGACTTCATATGTAGCCTCAGACATTTACTAGCTGTGTCACTCTGGGCAAGTAACTTAAGCCTGTTTACCTCAGTTTCCTCACCTGTAAAATGAGCTGGAGAAGGAAGTGGTGAACCACTCTAGTATCTTTGCCAAGAAGACCCCAAATGGGGTCACAAAGAGTTGGATGTGACCGAAAAACAACTAAACAACAAGCCACATGTGCCGACACTGACCTAGGTGCTGGGGATATGTCTAAAAATGAAATAATCTCTATTCACAATGAGCTTACCTTCTCATGGCAAGAAATGTATGTCTATAAAAATATGTACAATATAAATTTAAAAGTTAATAAGTACAAATCTATGCAAAGTAGTTAAAGTAGTCATATTTTTCAGTGTTTCCCAGTGATGGGCATCCACTTTGGTCCTAATTCTTTGCTACCACAAAAGTGAGGTTATAAATATTTTGGTATATGTTGAGACTTTGTTTTGACTTCCTTGAGCTGTATGCCCAATAGTGTATTTTCTGGGTCAATTGTGTTGTTTTAAACCTCCAGGTCCCCTCCACTAGCATTTGTCTCTCCTATAGAGTTTTTTCCTAATAATTAATTTATTTTTAGTTTTCAACATTTACTTCCATAAGATTTTGAGTTTTAAATTTTCTACCACTTCCTCTCCTCCCCCCTCCCCAAGATGTCATGCAATCTGATATAGGCTGTACTTATACATTCATATAAAACATATTTTCACATTAGTCATGATGTAAAGAAGAATTAGAACCAATGGGAGGAACCACAAGAAAGAAGAAACTAAACAGCAACAAAAGAAAAAGAGAGCAAATAGTATACTTTGATCTGCACTCAGACTCCAACATTCTTTCTCTCTCTTTTCATCATGAGTCTTTTGGAGTTGTCTTAGATCCTTGTATTGCTGAGAAGAGCTAAATTTGATAGATTTAGCTCTTCTCAGCAATGCACAGATCTAAGATATCTCCTATAGAGTTGATACATAATAAGTATTGGACTTAAGCTCAGTTAAAGATTTAATAATGATTACAACTCACCTTTTCTTGCTGCAGTGGCTGCAAAGGAATTGATTATGTCATCAAAATAAATTTGCTTTTCAGGATCTTATTCATTGGAAAGAATACTTAGATTTGCCAGGCAATTGTAAATAATTTTGAATTACTTCCAGTTTACTGATTGATGTTCCATTCTTTTGCTTTATGTAAGAGTTACCATTACAATAGGAAAAAGCAAAACTAAGATGTAATACTATTCTTGTATTTGAATGCCAGTCTTCTTCATTTTTCCTTTCTGTTATGTCCGTATCAGTTACCCACCTCACCTAACCCTAATTCCAGCAATGTTTTGAACAGAGCCATGGTTGGCTTATTGGATTTGGGGATGACACAAAGCTGGGAAGGAGAGCTAATATGTTGGATAACAAGTTCAAGATCCAAAGAGATCTCAGTAGACTAGAATGATGAGTTGAATCCAGAAATTTAATAGAGATAAAAATAACATTGTCCTTGGGTTAAAAAAAATTAGCTTCACAAGGATAAAATGTAGGTGATGTGGCTAAGCAACAACTTGGGTGTAGTGATGGCAATATGTGTAAATATATTATATATTTCATTAATAGAATTTTAGACTAGGGATGTAGTGTGACTTATTCTATATTCTCTCCTGATCATATTGTAGCTAGGGATATTGCATTCAGTTCTGGGCACCACATTTTAGGAGGGACATTGTTTAGGTGGAGGCTGTCCTAAGAGGAGTAACTGGGTTAGTCAGGGGACTTGAAGTCATGTCACTTGAGAATTACTTGGAAGAAAAATGAAGAGAGGTGGGAGTGTGAAGACACGATCATTATTTTCAAATGTTTGAAGGGCTATCTTATAGAAGGAGAATGATGATAATGATATTTGTCCTACAGGCATATGTCAGAGATATTTTGAATTCAGTTCTAGACCACCGAAATAAAGTGAATATTGCCATAAAGCAAGTCATGCAATTTTTTTTTACATCCCAGTGCATATAAAAGTTATGTTTATACTATACTATAGCCTATTAAATGTGCAATAGTACCATGTCTAAAAAACCCCACAATGTACATAGCTTAATTAAAAATACTTTATTGCTAAAAAAAAATGCTAAGCATCATCTGAGCCTTCAGTGAGTCATAATCTTTTTGCCGGTAGAGGGTCTTGCCTCTTTGTTGATGGCTGTTGACTGATCAGGGTGCTGGTTGCTGAAGGTTGGGGTGGTTGTGGCAGTTTCTTAAAATAAGATAACAATGAAATTTGGGGCATAGATTGACTCTTCCTTTCACTTGAACACTCAAAGGCCATTGTAGGGTTATTAATTGGCCTAATTTCAATATTGTCATGTCTCAAGGAATAGGGAGGCCTGAGGAGAGGGAGAAAAACCAGGAAGAGGAGTCAGTGGAGCAGTAGCAATACACACAACATTTATGGATTAAGTTCACCATCTCATATGGGCATAGTTCATGCACTCTATAACAATTACATTAAAAACATCAAAGATCACTGATCACAGATCACCATAACACATATAATAATAATGAAAAAGTTTGAAATATCACAAGAGTTACAAAAATGTGACACAGACATGATGTGAGCACATGTTAGAAAAAACTTTCCTGACCCAGGTTTGCCACAAACCTTCAATTTGTAAAAACAAAACAAAACAAATGAAACCACAGTATCTGTGAAGCTCAATAAAGCAAAGTGCTAAAAAGTGAGTTATGCCTGTACTTGGCTTCATGTTGGGGGCGGGGCAGTAGAAATAGGAGTAATGGAGTGGAAGTTAAGAGGAGGCAGATTTTTGCATAGGTTGGGGATGTAAAGTGCGCTATTATACATGGGATATGTTTATCAGTTTTGCAGAACTTTCCTCCCCCATTTTAATTTTTGTAACAAGGGATGGCCCTGGGAAGGGAAGGAGGGAAATGAATGCTGTAAAAACAAAAGTTATCAGTAAAAACACATTTTTAAAAAGTTGCCCCAAGTACAATGGGCTGCATTAGAGGGGTGAGTTTCCAACATTCAAGATTTAAATTAAGACTGCTTTTTTTAGAGGGCATATGTTAGATTAGGTGGCCTGAAGTGTCTTTTAACTCTTTAGATTCTGTGATTCTGTAGTCAATATTGGTGGTGCTGTGGAAAGATGGGTACAATAATGCTGTTGTAGTTGTTAGAATTGTACATTTTTTCAGCTACTCTGTTCAGCAATTTGAATTATTTTGAGAAAGTAACTCAAATGCATTTGACCCAATGATTTTACTTTTAGGCATATAATCCGAGAAGGTCAATAACAAAATATACATGAACATATTTATAGCAGCACTTTTTATAGTAGCAAGGAACTGGGAAGAAAGCAAATACCCAATGATTGTGGAATGACTTAAATTGGTATATGGCTGTAATGACATACTATGGCACAGTGAAAAAAAAAACAACCAAAAAAAACCCTATAATGAATACAGAGAAGCAAGGGAAAGTCATAAAAACTGACACAAAGTGAAGAAAAACCAGGAAAACAATCTGTTTGATAACTACACCAATGTAAATGGAAAGGACTAGAGCAAACAAAAAATGGAACAGATGCTATTTATAATGACCAAGCCTATCTCCAAAGAAGAGATATAAGAATGTTCTTCCCTCCCTTCTTTGCAGAATAGGGGTGCTCAAAATATTGAACTCTGGGCATGTCAGATTTGGTTGATGTATTGGCCAGTTTTGCTGTCCTGCTTTCTCTTTTTTTTCTTTTAACTTTTTGTTATGAAGGATGACTGACTGATAAGAGGAGGGGGAAAATTGGGAAATATATTTTTGGGAAGCATTTTTTTAATGGAAAAAAGATTCTCCAATTCTTAGTCCTTTCAAACGCGGATTACTCCCCACCTCTGCCCTAGACCCATCCAAGGCTCAATCTTAAAGGATGCTGCAGCCACCCCATAATGCAAAATCCTGCTGTGAATATTTTTGCATGTTTGGGGTCTTTCATTTATTCTTTCATCTCTTTGGACTTTAGGCCTGGTACTGGTATTGCTGGGTCAAAGAATATGCACAGTTTAGTGACTTCTTGGTTATACTTCTAAATTCCTTCCTAGAAGGGTTGTACCAACTTGCAGCTCCATTGCTGTTGCATCAATGGCCTTGTCCTCCCACATTCCTTTCAACAATTGTCATTTTCATCTTCTGTTATCTTTGCCAATTTCGTGGGTTGTGAGATGGAGCATTAGGTATTTGCATTACCCTTATTAGCGATGTGGAACTTTTTTTATATGGTTGAGCATTTTGTTTGATCATTCATCTATTGAGGGATTTTTTTTTAATGTATTTGCATTAGTTCTCTATCTTGATTATCAGACTTTTACCACAACCACTTGCTGTAAACACTTTCTCCCCCTTAGGTAACAGTTTTCCCTCTGATTTGAACTACATTAATTTTGCTTGTCTAAAAGCTTTTCAATTTTTATGTAATGTTCATTTTACCTCCTGTGGTTAAGAAATCTTTACCTATCCATAGCTGCGAAAAGTATCTCCTTTTATGCTTCTTGTATTGGTTTTTAATGTGATTTAGGTAAAGTATCATTTAAAGCCTATGTTGTAATATGATGGTCCAAATCTAATTTCCACTAGACTGTTCTTCAGTTTTAAATAATTTTATTTTCTTTGAATATTGAATCTTCACCCCAGTAGTTGGAGTCATTAGGTTGAACAAGCACTGTACTACTATGTTTATTTCCATCTGGATTTTGTGTCCTTAATTTGTCCCGCTAATGTTTTTTTCTATTTTTAAACCATCATCAAATTGTTTTAAAATAACTTCCATCTTTTAATATAGATTCAGTTCTACTACTGCTAGTCCCCCTCCTTCAATCTTTTTTCATTGTTTCTTTAGAGAATCTTGAATTTTTGATCCTCTAGAGGAATTTTATTAATTTTTATAGCTCCATGAAATAACCCTTTGATAGCTTGGTATGGCATGAAATTAATAAATTTAGGTAATAGTGTCTTTTTTATTATATTGGCCTGCGTAACCATAAGCAATTAATGTATCAATTAATTAATCCTTTCCCTCTGTTTCCATAAAGAGTTTTTTGTAGCTACATTCATAAAACGTTTGTGTGTCTCACCAGATGGACTCCCAAATATTCTATACATGCTATTATTTTGACTGAAATTTCTCTATCTCTTCCTGCTAAGTTTTATTGGTAAAATACAGAAAGGCTGATGGTTCAGGTAGGTTTATTTCACATCCTTCTACTTTGCTGTTGCTATTGTTTTGCTCAATTTTTAATTGAGTCTCTACAGTTCTCTAAGCAGATCGCCATATAGATCATCTACAAAAAGCAGGAATTTTATTTCCTCTTTGCCTATGTTTCTTTCCTCATTTTTTCTTGTCTTATAACTATAGTTAATATCTCTAGAACAAAATATGAAATACTAATGGGGATTATGGGCACTCTTGTTTTATCCAAATCTTGGGAAATTCTTTAGTGTTTCTCTATTACACATAATAATGACTCTTGGTTTTAAATAGGTATTATTTATCATATTAAGGAAAAGTCCATTTATTCCTATAACTTCTTATTTTTATTACAAAAATGAATGTTGTTTTTTGTCAAAAAACAACCATTTGACATAATGTCATTTCTACTGTTTTGTTTTTAAATACAGTATGTTTTGTTTATGTTATTTCTGATGTCAAACCAATGCTGCATTCCTGGAAAAATTCAATAGTCATAGTCTATGATCTTTTAAATATATTGTGTATCCTTCATTTTCTCATGGAATATTGATTTCTGTTAAGTGTATCTAATTTTCATTGAATCTATTGCTTGGATAAGTTTTTCTGCCTTCTATTCAATTTATTCGCCTTCTAGTTTTTTTCTCTACAACTCCTTTTTCCCCCTGATTTTTCTTTTGGGCATCTCTTGATCCATAATATTTCTGTGTAGTGTTTGGTATTTTCTTCTGTGTTTTGATTTGGGACATTGTGCCAGGGCCAAGCCCTCAGTCTTGGATAAGACTTGTTTGGTGCTGACCTTAATTTCTGGGGTCAAGCTTTTAGCTTTCACCTCCCTTGTTGTATGCAGGCTCAGAGTGCCAGCAGGCCTTAATTTCCCTGGTCAGAGTTTTGCTATGTGATCAGGGTACTGCTGCTAGCTTCCAGCTTCTTGGGGCTTCACTGGTTGGGCTACGGAGGGCTGTTGTGGTCTTCCATTCTTTTCATCTGAATTGGGGCTCACTTTCCTGATAGGAACCTCTCCTCCATTGCTTCATCTGTTGACTTTTTTTTTTCATGGTCTTGGCCAGGATAGAGGAACTTATTACATTGTCTCTTTGGATTCTTGTAATTTTTTGGTTTTGTGTCTTTTCTAGGTCATTATTAGAATATGTATGGGCAAGCTAGACTCCTGCACCTTTCTGTGCTGATATCATAATTTTTTTAAACAAATATTTTATTGATGCTTTCCCCTTTTTTTTCATCATTGAGTTCCCATAGACACTGTCCCTTGCAACAAAGAATTATGAATAAGTAAAACAAACCACGTTATCTATGTCTGGCTATCATTAAGGCAAAATTCACAATTTCAAAGAAAATCATGAATATGCCTGAATGGTCCATAATCACAGGATATAAGGAATTCTCTAAGTAGAAGGCAGAGGAGTTAAAGCATTTATTCAAGCTCCAAAATAGTAAACCCATGGACCAGTGTCCCCAATTCGATATCCTGGCAAGAACCTTCCAAAACCAATATGCCCATCTCACAATAGTGACCAGGAGGTTACAGAAAAATATTATGGCAGCAAGCCAAGCCATACTGGTGCTTCCCCCCAGTGCTAGGGCCCTCCAGTAAGAAGATTACCCACTGGCCTCAAGCCCTTGCTCAGCACTCTCCAGTCTGCACAAGGGTCAACCCCACTTTCAGTAGCACTGGCTGCCGCCCGCCACTGCCACTTCCACTGCTGCCGCCACCACCGCTTTTCCTCCTGCCTCCACTATGCCTCAGTCTCCAAGCTGTGTTCTCTCCTTTTATGTAGTCACCAGATGTCATCCCATCGACTAGAGCGTCATCTGAGTGACCAGAATTCAGGCGCCTACCATTGGCTCTGGTCTTAGCCACTTCCCCGAGGATCCTGAGAGTCCCCTCCACCCCCCAGCCTATTCAAATGGGCAGAAAAGATCTTCCCATTTACTGATTGTCTTTACACTGGCAGTGCATGCCTCATACCACACTCGTCATCCACCACCTCTCTGCTGAGATGGAGGCAAACTTCTTTATCAGGCTCTGAAGTCATGATCTGTCCTTGCATTGTTTGGAGTTCTAATGTCATTCAGTATTGTTCTTCTTTGCATTATTAAGGTCATTGTACAGATTACTTTCCTGGTTCTGCTTATTTTGCTCTGCATCAATTCATATAAATCATCCTAAGTTTCTCTGAACTCTTCATATTTTTAGTTTTTTATGATATAACACTATTTCATTACGTTCATACACTATGATTTGTTCAGCCGTTCTTTAATTGATGGGAATGCCTCTAGATTTTTGGTGCCTATTGTTTTTGTTTTGTATTGTATTGTTTCGTAATCAATTGGAAGTAAAACATGAACATGTAGATATACTTGTGCATCATGAGTGTTCTTATTAGGCAACAGATGTGCTATATTACTATAGTAGGGAGTTCTGATGAAAGGTGATTCACTGGAGAAGGAAATGGCAAACTAATCCAGTATCTTTGCCAAGAAAACCCTGCAGGCAATATTAAAATGATAAGAGATGACTTTGGAAGATGGGCCTCTCAGGTCCAAAGGCATCCAGTACACCATTAGGGAAGAGTAGAGGACAACTACAAGTCCATACTAATGAAGTGGCTGGGCCAAAACCGGAGAGGGGGAGGTCGTGGGAGCGGGGGGTGGGGAGGGGAACTCAGCTGTGGATGTGTCTGGTGAAACAACAACAAGAACTTGTACAAACTTCAAGAGATAATGGATAGAAGGGCCTGGAGGACTATGGTCCATGGGGTCATGAAGAGTCAGACATGACTGACCGACAACTAGAAGTACTATATTGTCACTAGAAGAGCACATTATGTCAATCAGAGGCATATAGGGCAGGAAAGAGCGCAGAAAGCTGGACTATTCTGGTTGGCTTTTCTTCTTCCTACTAAGATGGATTTATATCAATCTATTTTTGTCTCACAGGGTCCCTGAGGCTGTAGGGGCAGTTAAGCCCAAGTCAGAAGTAGTATGGATGGGAAAATTCATTTCTCTTCCAATTATAAGAAAAGTCAAGACTAGAAAAAGATAGCCAATTTAAAACCCAGACCTTCAGATCATTTTTTCTCCTCTTCCCTACAATAAACACCCGTAGTTGCTTTTCCCCATGCCCTCCAACTATTCCTATCTTCTAAACTCAACAACTGCCATGATCTCTGAACACTATTAGTAAAACAGACAAGGTCATAGAACACTGTGTGAAACAATTATTTTGTGACTATTGTAAGTGTTTTGTATTATTTTGCTCTATCTAATTCAATTAAGGATGACTGTTATGAATCAATCAAAAAGCAAATATTTATTAAGGATCTATGTATTAGACAATATGCTAGGCCCTGAGTATACAAAGACAAAAAAACCACAGACTCTATCCTTAAGGAGCTTACAGTAATGTTTTTCCCCCTTACTTATATACTTATGCCCTATATGCCTCTGGTTGACATAATGTCCTCTTCTAGTGACAATATAGTACTTGTTGTTGTTGGTCAGTCATGTCTGACTTATACTTTTGTTTTAAATATGACTGCGAAGTCTCAGTGAAATTAAGAGGAATATTTCTGAGGGTCCCCAGGGGATAGACTGGGGCTGGGGGTATCAAAGGCAAAGGGGCCATTTTCCTACTCTCAAGCAGGTCCTAGCCTTTTAGAGAGTTTAGAATTTAGCTGTTCATGATTGTCGCCTGTCCCCAGTGGAATTTTTTTTTAATGCCTCATGGTGGGAAAATCCTGAGGTCTGTGTTTTGGACTCAGGCTCCAGTACACTGGGATCTGAAAGCCTCCTAACTCTCTCCTTGATTGAATGCCCATAGTCACAAGGCTAGCAAGTTTTTAGAGCTGGGGCTCAAATCCAGATCTTCAGTCTCTAAGACTCAAACTCTGTCTGATACATAAACCTGCCTTAAGAGAAGAGTGATATATGGAAAAAACTTCTCTCTGAGATGTGGGTAAGGACTCCAGAGTTTCTCCTTCTGTGTTTTGAGATCCCAGAACAAACCAAAGGGGAAACAAACACTGTAAGCTTTTTCCTTCCAAGGCTTCTTTGGCGTGTTCACACACCCTAGTGGAACAGCCAATGTGGAGACCAGGACACACACAGGTCCCTCCATTCATTGAACCAGCAAAGAGCTGTCCTAGCAACCGTCTGGACTTCCCCAAAGACTCCCTGAGTGCAGCCAGGGGAGGAAGTCCATCCTGCTCCAGCTTAGCTGGGGTAGCAAGAGCTTCTTTTCGTTCTGGGTGGAGAGGGACAAGAGGTCAACAGGTTAATAACCACTAAGGACAACAGCAGTCCTATTCTAACGAGTTTGAAATGAGTATGCTTCCCACAGTATAGGAAAAAGTGTGTGTGTCTGTGTAGTGGTGATGGTGGTGGCAGGAGGTGCAGGGAGAGAGATCAGACATTTATCACCAATTTTCTTAGCCAAGCAGGCACCTGGACCTAAGAGTGTGATCACAACTACGAAATGCCCTTGGATCCCAGAGTATGGGAACATAAAAATGCATTTCTGTTCTTACTCCAAAGAATGAATCAACATGATAGTACACTGAAGAAATTCCTTTAGAAATCAGTCTACTTTATGATTGAGAAAAGGTCAAACACATTCTCATATATGAATGTAATGGAATACTATTGTGCCTTAAGAAATGATGAAAGAGATGGTTTTAGAGGAACCTGAAAAAACTTGTATGAACTGATGCAGAGGAAAATAAGCAGAACCTGGAGAGCAATTAATACGTAAGCATTGAAGTAACATTGAAGGATAAGAGAAATAAGAACTCTGATAATTACAATGACTAATCATAGTTTCAGAGGACTGATGAGAAAACATGTGTTATATACCTCCAGACCCAGAAATAATGGACTTAGAGTTCAGAATGAAGTATGTATATTTTGACATGGCCAATGTGAGAATTTATTTTGCTTGATTACATATGTATTACAAGGGTTTTTATTTTATTTTTCCAATGGTGAGGGTGAGGTGAGAAGAGGAAATAAATGCTTGTTAATTAGAAAAAAATGAATTTAAAAAAGAAATAAATCCTTCTAGTCAACCAACCCTACCTGACCTGGAAGAGAATCCCTTTTCCTAAGGAGTTCCTATAGAGCTATATAGAAATATTCTGGTAGACCTGGTTGCCAAGATAACCAACTGGAACAATATTAACATCCTTCATTTAGAATTACAGTTCTCTGAATGGACTTTTTTGTTTTGTAAATTTTTTATTCATTTTAAACTTAAATACAAAATGAGAAAAGAAAAAAAATATTGCCATGTACATAGCAGAACATGAAAGGATTTAATATAAAACAATAAATTTCCATTTCAAGAAAACCTGTATAATAAATACTATATGTTGCTCTTTCCGCCATCTTGCAGCGCTGCCACCATGGTGCGCATGAATGTCCTGGCAGATGCTCGCAAAAGCATCAACAATGCAGAAAAGCCAGGAAAATGCCAGGTTCTCATCAGGCCGTGCTCCAAAGTAATCATCCGGTTCTTAACTGTGATGATGAAGCATGGTTATATTGGTGAATTTGAGATCATTGATGATCACAGAGCAGGAAAAATTGTTGTGAACCTCACAGGCAGATTAAACAAGTGTGGTGTAATCAGCCCCAGATTTGATGTTCAATTGAAAGATCTGGAAAAGTGGCAGAATAATCTCCTACCATCCCATCAGTTTGGGTTTATTGTGCTTACAACCTCAGCTGGCATCATGGACCATGAGGAAGAAAGACGAAAACACACAGGAGGAAAAATCCTGGGATTCTTTTTCTAAGGGTGTAAAACAAACATACAAATAAAATGCTCCAATGGACAAAAAAAAGAAATACTATATGTTATTTTCCAATCTACCCAGCTTTTCTCTGCTTCCTTGTAGGTTTTCTTTTCTCTGTTGTGCACTTTTTACTTTATTTTTCCTCCTCCTTCCTAATGAAGGCTACAATTAAACACACATACACACATACATATACACACATGTACATAAATATCCATAAACATACAAACATATATACGTGTACACTCATACACATTGTAACACTGTGCGATACATATCACTTGTGATCTCTTTCTCTGAAGGTGGAGAGCATCTTCCTTCATAGGTCCCAGTCTCTCCATGTTTTTCAGAATTAACCAGCTCATCATTTCTTGCACCACAACAATAGTTTAACACAAACACATCCTATTTAAAACATTATCTGTGAAAGTTTTCCCCCAATTTTTTGCATTCCTTCTATTCTTGGCCACATTGGTTTTATTTATACAAGAAATTTTTAATTTAAAATAATTGAAATTTTTCATTTTATACTTCAACAATGCTCTTACCTTATACTGCTGAATCTCCTTTCTTTACATCTTTTTTCCTGCGTTTTTTGAAGTTCCTGACCTTTTGTTCTTCCAAATGATCTTTGCTATTATTTTTTCTAACTCGGTAAGATAATTTTTTACTAATTTAGTTGGGATGGCATTGAGTAAATAGATTAGTTAGGTAAAATTGTCTTTTTTTTATTATATTGGCTTTACCTACCCATGAACAGTAAATATGACTCCAATTATTTAGAACTGCCTTTATTTGTATAAAATGTTTTATGTTTATGTTCATGTTGTTTCTGTGTCTGTTTTGACAGGGGTACTCTTAGGTATTTTATACTGTCTAGTTATTTTAAATGGTCTAAAACAATATTGAATAAAATTTAATCTTTTTTTTAATCTTTTTTTTTTTTGGTGGAGGGAAGGCAGGGCAAATTGGGGTTAAGTGACTTGCCTAAGGTCACACAGATAGTAAGTGTGTCAAGTGTCTGAGGCTGCATTTGAATTCAGGTCCTTCTGACTCCAGGGCTGGTGCTCTACTCACTGTGCCACCTAGCTGCCCCAATATTGAATAATATTGCTGACACAGTATAATTTCCCTTTTTCTCTTTTGATTAAATGTATTAATATCTTTAACTTTGTCTGAAATCATGGTTACTACCTCTGCTTTATAAATATATATAAACACATATATATGTGTGTTATATATATATATATATGAAAATACATATATATGTGAGTATGTATATATATACATATATATTGATAATTTTCCTCCTGCCCTTTATTTTATCTTTCTGAGCATCTCTCATTTTTATTGCATTTCCTGAAAGTAACATATTGTTGAATTCACTTTTTAATCTACTATCCATTTCTGTTTTATGGGTAAATTCATCCCATTCACATTTTTTTGTTTTTATTTTTTTGTCAGGCATAATATTTATGATTTTAGATATATATGTATCAAGTTATAGGGCATAGGCAATTACATAAACTTGAAATGTTAACACATTTAATAAGTTGAAAAGTGAGGTTATGTTTGGTCTTATTAACTTGTTATATTTGCTTCTTACTAACTTATTTTTCTAAGAAGCAAAAAATATTTAAAAATCATTATTTATTTATTTAATATTTTTAGTTTTCAGCATTGATTTTCACAGCAGTTTGAATTACAAGTTTCCTCCCCATTTCTACCCTCCCTCCCACTCCAAGATGGCATATATTCTTATTGCCCCATTCCCTGCTGTCACCCCGCTCTCCCCCATCACCTTTTCCTTTTCTTTCTTATAGGGCAAGATAGATTTCTATGGCCCTTTGCCTGTACATCTTATTTCCTAGTTGCATAAACTTTGAGTTTCAAATTCTCTCCCCTCTTCCCTCCCTACCCACCATCCCTAAGAAGGTAAGCAATTCAACATAGGCCACATGTGTATCATTATATAAAACCCTTCCAACAAATGTTGTGAAAGACTGACTATATTTTGCTCCTTCCTATCCTATCCCCCTTTATTCAATTTTCTTCCCTGATCCTGTCCCTTTTCAAAAGTGTTTGCTTTTGATTACCTCCTCCCCCTATCTGCCCTCCCTTCTGTCATCCTCCCTTTTTTTTATCTCCTTCCTCCTTGTTTCCTGTGGGGTAAGATACCCAATTGAGTGTGTATGTTATTCCCTCCTCAGGTCAAATCCTATGAGAGCAAGATTCACTCATTCTCCCTCACCTGCCCCCTCTTCCCTTCCAATGAACTGCTTTTTCTTGCCACTTTTATATGAGATAATTTGCCCCATTCTATCTCTCCCTTTCTCCCTCTCTCAATATATTCCTCTCTCATCCCTTAATTTGATTTTATTTTTTTAGTTATCATCCCTTCATATTCAACTCACCCTGTACCCTCTGTCTATATATGTATATTCCCTTCAGCTACACTAATACTGAGGTCTCATGAATTACACACATCATCTTTCCGTGTAGGAATGTTAACAAAACAGTTCAACTTTATTAAGTCCCTTATGATTTCTCTTTCTTGTTTACCTTTTCATCCTTCTCTTGATTCTTGTGTTTGAAAGTCAAATTTTCTATTCAGCTCTGGCCTTTTCATTGAGAAAGCTTGAAAGTCCTCTATTTTATTGAAAATCCATATTTTGCCTTGGAGCATGATACTCAGTTTTGCTGGGTAGGTGATTCTAGGTTTTAATCCTAGCTCCATTGACCTCCAAAATATCATATTCCAAGTCCTTCGATCCATTAATGTTGAAGCTGCTAGATCTTGTGTTATCTTGATTGTGTTTCTACAATACTCAAATTGTTTCTTTCTGGCTGCTTGCAGTATTTTCTCCTTGATCTGGGAGCTCTGGAATTTGACTACAATATTCCTAGGAGTTTTCTTTTTGTGATCTTTTTCAGGAGGCTATCAGTGGATTCTTTCAATTTCTATTTTACCCTCTGGCTCTAGAATATCAGGGTGGTTCTCCTTGATAATTTCTTGAAAGATGATATCTAGGCTCTTTTTTTGATCATGACTTTCAGGTAGTCCAATAATTTTTAAATTATCTCTCCTGGATCTATTTTCCAGGTCAGTGGTTTTTCCAATGAGTTATTTGACATTGTCTTCCATTTTTTCATTCCTTTGGTTCTGTTTTATAATATCTTGATTTCTCATCAAGTCACTAGCTTCCACTTGCTCCAATCAAATTTTTAAGGTAGTATTTTCTTCAGTGGTCTTTTGGACCTCCTTTTCCACTTGGCTAATTCTGCCTTTCAAGGCATTCTTCTCCTCATTGGCTTTTTGGAGCTCTTTTGCCATTTGAGTTAGTCTATTTTTTAAGGTGTTATTTTCTTCAGTATTTTTTTGGGTCTCCTTTAGCAAGTCATTAACTTGTTTTTCATGGTTTTCTTGTATCACTCTCATTTCTTTTCCCAATTTTTCCTCTATTTCTCTAACTTGCTTTTCCAAATCTTTTTTGAGCTCTTCCATGGCCTGAGACCAGTTCATGTTTTTCTTGGAGGCTTTTGATGTAGGCTCTTTGACTTTGTTGACTTCTTCTGGCTATATGTTTTAGTGTTCTTTGACACCAAAGAAAGATTTCAAAGTCTGAGTTTGAATCTGAGACCATGTTCGCTGCCTGGCCATGTTCCCAGCCAACTACTTGACCCTTCAGCTTTTTGTCGGGGTATGACTTCTTCTAGAGTAGAGAGTACTTTGTCCCAAGCTTGAGGGGCTGCACTGTTGTTTTCAGAGCTATTTCTACACAGCAAGTTCTGCCACACCAGCACTCCTCCTCCCCCAATAATCACCAACCTGGATAGGACTGAGATCTAAGTAGGCTCTGCACTCCAGCTCTGATCCTCCACTTAATTCCTCCCACCAGGTGGGCCTGGGGCCAGAAGCAACTGCAGCTGTAGTTCTGTAAGCAGCCTCTGCCACCCTGGGACAGTGGCTGAACAGAGACCTTTCACTCTGTCCCCACAGCTTTTCCCACTAACCTTCTCTGATGTCTTTGGTGTTTGTGGGTTGAGAAGTCTAGTAACTGCCACAGCTCACTGATTCAGGGTGCTAGGGCCTGTTCCTCCTAGCTCCTGGTCTGGTTGGTCCAGGCTCAGCCCACGCTGGGCTGTCCTCTGCTCTTCTCCCAGCTCCTTGCGATAGACCTTACGCAGAAGCCATCCAGGCTGTCCTGGGCTGGATCCCTGCTTCCCTCTGCTATTTTGTGGGTTCTGCAGTTCTAGAATTTGTTCAGAGGCATTTTTATAGGTGTTTGGAGGGATCTCATGGGGAGCTTTAGGCAAATCCCTGCTTTCCAGCCACCATCTTGGCTCTGCCCCCCCATTCACATTCTAAGCTGTAATTACTTGTTGTGTGTTTTCCTCCTTCCTATTTTTCCTCATTTATCCTTCTTGCCCTATTTACCCTATCTCTCCTAACTCATCTACTTTACTTCTACCTGCTACCTTACCCTCCTATTCCTTAACCTATCCACCCCTCTAAGAGTCCTTTCCTTATCCTCTCCCCCCACCCTATCCCCTTGCTCTCTTATTTTTTTTTTTGAATTTAGACTTTTGTACCTTCTAAATATATGTGTTGTTCCCTCATTCCTGATGAGAGTAAGATTCCAGCACTACCTGCCTCCTCTGCCTACTAGCTTCTTCTGTATCAATTTTCCCTTTTATGCCTCATTTGTATGAGATAAATAGACCCTTTTTCTCTCCCTGCACTGTTTTTTAGAATCACATCATACAGAGCTCAGCCCAAGCCTTCCTTTCAAACTGCCCAAAGAATACTAATAGTCATAAGAGTACTGATAACATTTACCCATATAAATAATAAACATTTTGATCTTACTGATTCCCTTATAACATCTTTAACATTTACCTTATATTTCTCCTGGATCTTATGTGTTGAATTTTCCATTAAGTTGTGCTGTTTTTGTCACAAATACCTAAAAATCTTCAGTTCATTAAATGTCTTCTTTTTTTATTCAGGGTTATGTTTAACTTTGCTGGATAAATTACCCTTAGTCATAACCCCAGATCTTTTGCTTTACAAAATATAGTATTCCAAGACCTACAGTCCTTCAATATAGTAGCTGCTAGATCTTAATGTAATCCTTATTGTAACTCCATGATATTTAAAAATTGTTATTTTTTCTTGTTGCTTGAAATATTTTGTCCTTAACCTGGGAGCTTTGAAACTTGGCTATGATATTCTTGTAAGTTTTCTTGCTGGCATCTCTTTCAGGTGGTGATCGGTGGATTTTTTTTTTTCTATTTCTGCTTTGCTTTCCTGTTCTAGAACTTCAGGGCAGTTTTCCTTGATAATTTCTTATAAAATTGTATCAAAATTCTTTTTTTTTAATCAGAATTTTCAAGTAGTCTGAATATTCTTATATTATTTCTCCTAGATTTGGTCTCCAGATTGGTTGTTTTTCTGATGAGATGTTTCACATTCTCTTCTATTTTTTCACTCTTTTGATTTTGTTTGATTATTTCCTGGTATCTTAGAATGTCATTAGCTTCCCCTTGCCCAATTCTAGTTTTCAAGGAATTATTTTCTTCCTTAAGCTTTTGACACTCTATTTCAAATTGGTTAACTTTCTTTTCCTAATAATTTTCTTGGATTGCTCTTGTTTTTTTTTTTCTAATTTTTCCTTGATCTCTTTTATTTGATCGTTAAAGTCCTTTTTAAGTTCTTCCAAGAACTCTTTTTCTGCTTGGGACCATTTGACTTTTCTCATTGAAAAGGGAGTAAATTTTTTTTAGCTCCATTATCTTCCTCTGAATCTGAACTCTGATCTTCCTTATCTCCGTAGTAGCTATCTATGGTTGGGCTCTTTCTCCTTTGTTTGCTCATTTTTATTTTTATTTTGTTTTACTTTGGTTTTTAGCAGCTATTAGTATGATCAAGTTTTAGTCCCAAGACATGGGGAATGATACCCCAAGCCGCAGGTCCTTCTTACTGTTATTTTTGAGCTCTGCCTTGGGGCCCAACCTTAGGCTCTCCTCTTCACTCCTGAGCTATAGCTAGGGCCCCCAGCCATGCTGTTTCACAAATGCTCTTGCTCCCTGTGGTCCCTCCCATGGCCGTAAACTACAGCTGTCCTCTCTGCCCTGGAAATGAAATCAGGGACTCTCCTGCAAGAGCCCACAGCCAGCAGGGTTTCTGCCTCTCTGCTACCTCATTCACCAGGCATATGGTAGCTCTTTCTCCCCACAGCTGCAACCATGACCCCCGATGTTTCTTGTCAGCTCAGCTGTGCTTTTCAGCCCTTGACAATGAAAGAGCCTTCAGTCTTCTCCTACTCAACCTTCCAATCCCCACACTGTCAGAGAGGTGAAAGCTACTGAGACTGAGGCTACCTCCCAACCCAGCTACTGCTAGAGCTTGTTGTTTATGAATCCCACAGAGTCATCCTGGAGGTGTTTGCATTTCACTCAGGCCAAACTTCCACCCCTGGAGGTCCAGTCTTTCCTGGGGACTCCTTAGGTTGTCTTAGGAGGACAACTGCTTTATCCCACTTTTATTTATTTACACTGCTCTACATTCCCTCTGAGGTGATGTTCTGTCTTTTTTTGTGGAGGAAATTTGGAGAGCCAAAAGTTTTCTGACTTACTCCACTATCTATCCAGAGTCCTCCCCTGAATCAACCTTAAGGATCTCATCCAACCCTAAACTGAAGTAAAAATCAAATGTATAATGTCCTTGACAAGTGGTTGCCCATGCACTGCATGAAGGCCTCCAAGGATGGAGAATTTCTTACATCCCTAGATAGAATGTAAGTTCCTGGAGGGCAAGGCACTCAACTATTGAATTTTTGTCTTTGTATCCCTGAAATCTAGCACAAGACCTGACATGTAGGAGGGTCCTAATAAGTGATTACTGACTGATTGATTGCAATATAGTCCATTCCACTGTTAGACAGCTTTAAGTTTCCTTCCTTCTTTAACTCAGAAGTAGAAGAGGATGAACGTTCTCTGCTGACTGGATTCAGGGAGTCTTGGAAAAAGACTAGTACATTACCAGGACTGTTTTTGCCAACTCCAGTATACGTACACACACCAGTGGAACTTGACTGTACCTTTTTGCCTTGCCTTAGACAAGTCATTCAGAGTATACTTTTATGGATACAATCTATCTCTCCTGAACTCCCAACCATGGCCTTTATTCTGCTCTCCAAGAATACAATGAAGAAGCTTATTCCCCTCTTCTAAATGATAACCTTTCAAATGCTTGAACACCATGATTTATTCCCCTCTTATCTTTTTTTATTCCCCTAAGCAAAAACATCTGCCCTTTCAACCAATCCCTGCATATCATGGTTTCATATCTTTTTGTTGCCTGTATTCTTGGAATGTACACTGCAAATTATACCAATTATAGGCCGTTCTCAGGTTTTATAGAAGCCAGGTTTGGGAGGAAATATGGGCATATTAAGGTCAACATGCTACTTAAAAGAGGTTACCAAGATTACTAGGCCAAATAGTCTGGGTGCTAAATGTAGGGTACAGAGCAAATGCTGTGAGAATTCTGGGGAAGGGGCAGAGGAGGCAGACCATGAGGGCTAAGTTAGTCTTCCTGAAGGAGCTAAGACTTGATCTGGGCTTTGAAGGATGGATAAGGCTTAGGCAAAGAGAGGAGGTAGGTTCAGACAATTTACGCCCATGGAAGGTTTATCAAAATAGTAAAACATTTTATAGGATAAATTTCTCTTTTATTGAAAACTTTGCTAGTTCCATCATAATCTTCATAATTAGATTAGGCAAAATCATTCAACAAACATTTATTTAGTACCCATACTGTTCTTTGAGGCCTGAGGGTTTAAAGAAGGCTTTCAGTCTTTGCCCTCTAGAAGCTTCTTGACTCACTCTGAAGTTCACCACTGATTTCCACTTTGCCTGTGTGGTAGGATTGGCAAGTGGTGGCATCTCATTGTAGCTGAGAAATAAACTTGGAATCATAGCATTATAAGATTTAGAGTGCTGAGGGGCCTTAGAGACCACATGGTGCAGCTCCCTCCTTACACAGAGAAGGAAATAGGCCTTGAAAGGTTAAGTAACTTGTCTGAGCTTAGCCTAAAAGGGCCAAGATCTCCCAATACATCCCGGGCCATCTCCAGTTGTCTTGGTGAATGTCAGGCCACTGGACCCAGATGGCTCTGGAGGAGAAAGTGAAACTGGTGACCTTGCGCAGCTTTCCCTCACTCAAATTAAAGTCAACTGCAAGTCATGTCATCATTTCCCTGATGTCATGGTCCTCTTTGAGAAAGAAGGACAAACACAACAATTTGTCTGAGATCATATTTGACTCCAAACAGTCAGAAAACTGAATGTATGAAATGTCTACTATCAGGCACTGTGCTGATGACTGAGGATAGATTCAAAGAAAGCCAAAAGACAGCCCCTACTCTCAAGTAGCTCAGGGTCTAATGTGGGAGATGACATGTAAACAACAACATATAAACAAACTATATATAGGATAAATTGAAGCTAATCAACAAAGGAAGGGACAATCATTAAGGAGGATCAGGAAAGGCTTCTTGTAGAAGGTTGGACTGGGAAGAAGCCAGAGAATCCAAAAGGCAAAATTGAGGAGGGAGAAAGTTAAGGCATGGAGTACAGTCAGTGAAAATGCCTGGAGTCTAGAGACGATTCTCTTGTTTCAGGAAGAGAGAGAGAGAGAGAGAGAGAGAGAGAGAGAGAGAGAGAGAGAGAGAGAGAGTGAGAGAGAGCGTTGGGGGGGAGAGGGGCTGGAGTCAGAAGACTCATCTTCCTGAGTTCAAATCTGGTCTCAGACACTTGCTAGTTGTCTGACCTTGTAAGTCACTTAACACTGTCTGCCTCAGTTTCTTTATCTGTAAAATGAGCTGGAGAAGGAAATGGCAAACCACTCCAGTATCTTTTAACAAGAAAATCCCAAATGGAGTCATGAAGAGTCATACAGGACTGAAAAACACTGAATAACAAAGGGATATCAAAAAGTGTTTTCTGCGCAAGGGCATCTAATAAATTGATAGTGGAGCTGAGATTAGAACCCAGCTCTCTTTCTTTCCTCTTGCTGGGAACCTGAAATTGATTCCATTCCTTTTTTATCCCAAAGACAAACAATAGAGAGGTAGGTATCTCTCCTCTAACCTAGCCATCACATAGGCCAAAATGATAATGTTGATTTTTAGAAAATTGTTTCATCTGTTAAATAGTTAAATTGGAAAGTAGAAAGGTATTTACTTCTCCCTTTTAAAAATCCTGTGAAGTACTTTCCACTTAGGTGGAAATCATTTGTTTTTCTGTGGTTGAGTAGTCCTTGAAAGAAATTGAAAAATGTTACTCCTTCTGTCCTTTGTGCTCAATATAATGATTCTATTGTTGTGGGTCTGGAGATAAAATTCCATTATCAATGAGAATTAATGAGAGAAATAATGCTCCTTGAGAGGAGGGACTGTTTTGTCATTTTGTCTTTAAATGCCTGCCTCCTTTGTCTTTCCCAGGGCCTTGCACATAGCAGGAGCTTATTAAATATATGTTGAACTGAAATAGTTTGGAACAGGACCAATATCTCACTTAGATCCTGTGTGAGGAGAAATTTGAATTCTAATTTTGGTTTCTGATAAGCTGATGACATCGTAAGGGTAGGATTATGGTGTTTTCAAAGACCTTTCCAAAGACCAGCCTAGACTCCATCCACTGGGGACACTACAAAATCCACCAGCTCTGCTGCGCCGATAAGGAAGGGCTTCTTAAACTATCTAATTTTGTTTCTCTTTGATTTCTTATTCTCCTTCTTTGTCTAGCAGGCCTTGTTGCTCACTGCAGGTCAGAAAGGTTATTGGAGAGTTTAGGGAGAAGTATCAGATGTCATTCTTAGACCTCAGTAGTTATCAGGGCAAGTAGTAGAACAGGAAAAACGCAGGTATAAGGGTGTAGGCCATGGCAGCATGTGATGCAGTGGAACGGACTGTGATGGCGTGGGGAGTGCATGGGTTTACTAGACCCAGATGTAACCCCATATGACTTTTCTTTAGCCAGAACGTCCACAGAATAGACAAAGAAGTGACAATGGAGAGGACAATGGCTATGGAGTCAAGGGACCTGGGTTCAATTTCACCTCTGACACCTTTGTGACCTAGGGCTAGTTATTTACCTTTCCTGAGCCTTATTCTCCTCAAATGTAAAATGAAGAAGGTTAGACTTTGGCCTTTGAGGTCCACGGTGGCTCATGAAGACCCTCTTAGCTCTCACTCTGTGGCCCTAGACTCAGAACCCTTGACTCTTAGAGTTGGAAGAAATGTCAGAGTAATTGGTGAAACCATGGTGGAATTTCTTTCACAGCATAGATCATAGAATTTAGAACAGGAACATAGCTTAGAGTCCAGTTTTATTGTTTAGTTGATAAGTTGTGTTTGACTCTTTGTGACCCTGTTTGGGGTTTTCTTGGCAGAGATACTGGGGTGGTTTGCCATTTCCTTCTCTAGTTCATTTTATAGATGAGAACCTGAAGCAAGTAGAGTTAAGCAAGTTGCCCAGGGTCTAGCATCCGAGGCTGGATTTGAATATTTGTCCTCCTGACTCCAGGGCTGGTGCTCTATCCACTGCACCACCTAGCTGCCCCTCAATACCTTCATTTTACACATGAGGCCCAATGTCACACTGGTAGTAAATGTCAGAGAGGGATTTAAATATTGAAGACACTCTTTCCAATGGTACTGCTGCTAGTTTTCCTAACAGGTGTTTATGGAGCCTTTTGGCTTCAGAATATCCGGTCACAGGAAGCTCACCACCTCCTAAGTCAGCCTAGTCCATTGTTGCACAGCTCAGTTGGAAAGTTAATCGTTCATACGAAGTTGAAATCTGCCTTCTTGGCAGTTCTGCTCACTGGTCCTACTTCTGATCTCTGGGACTAAGGACAAATATAATCTTTCATTCATATAATAGTCCTTCAAATACTTTAAGACAGCCCTTATGCCACCCTTAAGTCTTTTCTTCTCCAAGTTAAATGTCCCCAATTTTTTTCAAATGTTCCTCATAGACAGGGTTTTGAGCCTTCTCAGCCTCTTCTGGATCCTCTACAGTTTATTAATATTCCTGCTAAAATATGACATAGCAAAACTAAACACAGGACCCAAGATAAAGTCTTATTAAGGCAGAAGACAGGCGACTATTTCCTCTCAGTTCTGGACATTAAACCTCTACTGGTGCAGCCTAAGATTGCATTAGCCTTTGTGGATTCCATATCATATTATTGATTCCTTTTAAAAACCTACCGTCCATTAAGACCCCCAGGTTTTTTTCACATGAACTACTGTTAAGCTGTATCTCCCTCAATTTATACTTGTACAGCTAATTATCTGAACCTAAATACAGGACTTTACATTTCTCACAATTCAATTGGACTATTCTAGGTACATTATATTAAAGTACATTCTGTTGCTGAACAAATCTTCCTAGCTACAACCTTTGGTTGTTCTGGAAATGGGTCTGAGCCAATATTCTTTGACTTAAGCAGGATATGGATACATTTTTTTGTGACTGAAATTTTGTTTGTGCTAGCATTTGTTGTGCTGGTGTGTGGTTTGATGGTGCTGGCTTTGGTGGTGTGTGGTACTGTGAAATTGGCCATGGCAGTGTGTAGTGTGCATATGTTTACTGGACCCAGATGTGACCCTATGTGCTTTTCTTTAGCCAGAGGGTCCACAGGTCAAAGAACTGCAGCTCCAAATGGCTGGTGCTGTCCTGTGACCCTGGGTAAGTTGTCCAACGTCTCCTTGCTCGTTTTCTTCCACCATTGATTGGAGAATAATTTCATCTCTTTTCCACTGGCATTTATTAGGCAAAAAAAATTTATTAAGCTATGGTGCTATGTAGCCTGGTCCATGGAACTATGTACCAGGCACTGTGTTAAGCACTGGGGAACCAAAGAAAGGAAAACTGAAGAGTAATTTGTCTTTTGGGAAAATGTTTCTAGCCTTCTTACCCTCTTTTACCCAGCACATGCCCTCTGATCCAGCCACTCTGGTCTCCTCCCTGGCCCCGTGTACCAGATATGTTCATTTTCACTTCTCAGTCTTTTCTCACATCTATTGTTTCTACTTCTCCTCTCCTCCCATCCTCCATCCCCGCCTTCTCCCTGTGCTGTACCTACCAATACTCCAGGCCCATCTCAAATTCTCTTCTTAACCATGGGAGCTTCCTCTGACTTTCTATGACCTTTCTCAGGTCAATCATTCATTCATTCATTCATTCATACAAGTACTGACTGCCCACTCTGTGCCAAGCACTGCCAAGCACTTAATCTCCTGGTGACAGGAGTACAATGAATGAAGTCATTCCTACTCACAAGGGGCTTACCTTCTAACTAACCATCTCAGTGTTTGTGACATTCTACTACTACTAGGCCTTTTAGAATATATTAGGCCTTGACAAATATCCTTTGATCTAGGAGTGATGGATTCTTTTCAGCTTTTAAAGAAAGTAAATCCTAATGAAAATAATGGCAAGGTTTTGCCTTTGTCCTTAGCACTAGACCCAACTCAGGGTCACTGCAGGTTTATGGAAGGGTCCCAGGGTATTCTCTGGAATAGCTAAAGAGAAGCTAAGCACAGGATAAGTCATAGGGCCACATAGGAGCAGAGGTCAAGGTGGAACATTTACTGAGAAGCAAAGAGGCTACTTGGCTACTCTCCATGGGGGCGCTCATTACATTACATTAGTACCTCTCACCCTCACCCTCCACCCCAGAGAGCCATCCTATAAAACAAAAAGAAAAGGGGGAAAAGTCAGCAAAACTAATGAACATACTGAAAAAGTCTGACATTATATTCAGTATTCTATATACATAGTCCCTCACCTCTGGAAAGAAAAAAAACTCTTTCTACCAAAGCAAATCAGTACCTTTGCTGCCTCTTAGGCTTAGAAAGTTGCTCTGGACACTGAGAAATGAAGTTACTTGACCAAGGTCTCACAGTCAGTATGTGTCAGAGGTGGAACATGGGCCTAAGTCTTCCTTACTCTGAAACCAGCTTTCTTGTCCTTTCTAATATGACCCTGTACATTGTAAGGGATATTTAGGGCTCTTTCCATGTGACCCTTTCCTTGATTCTTTGCTTTAACTGAGAAAGTGGCACAGCAGGGTTAAAACAAACCCAGAGAAGAATAACTGAGTTAACGATTTGCTAAGAATAGGATGTTGCTGACCCTGGTAAGATAATATTCCTGGTATAGGAGTGAAGGTGAGATTATTTTCTGAGTTCAAATCAAAAGAGGGAGAAACAGATGTGATTTTATCATTGGAGTATACTACAGACCACCTGCACAGAAAGAGGAAATAGATAAGGAACTTAGGAAACAAATCAAAGCCTGGCACCAAGACAGAATTATTATATAAAGTGATGGGAGCTTCAGCTATGCAGACATCTGCTGGACTTTTCTCTCTGCAGCTAATGACTTCTTGGTTTGCCTTAGTACAGGAGTTCTTAGTAATTCATGTGTGTGTATGTGTGTGTGTGTGTGCATGAGATGGACCTCTTTGGCAGTTCTTTGAATCCTATGAATCCCTTAGAATAATATTGTTAAATACATAAAATAGAATATATACGATTATAAAGGAAACCAATTATATTGAAATATAGTTGTAAAAGTTTTAAAAACACAAGTTCAGAAATCCCAGTTAAAGAACACCAGCCTTAGTGATAATTGCGTTGTTCCAAAGGTGGAGGAAATAACAAGGGGAAATTCTGTTCTTGACCTGATTCTTTCTAAAGGGGAGGAAGGACCTAGTTACCACAGCAGAAAACATAATATCCCTGGGGGGAATGACCAGTCCATCCTAGAACTGGTGATGGAGAAAGAGAGGAGATCTGGATCCAATCTTAGATATGCATCTTAGATCTTAGGAAAACAGACTTCAAAGGATTCAGAGGTAAGATAGGTAGTATCCCATGGAATAAAGTGCTTCAGTGGAAGTCAGCCCAAGAGAGATGGAAGATATTCAAGAATAAAATTCTGAAGACTCCAAGAGAAGCAATTTCACTGAGGAGGAAAAATGGGAGTTGTCTGAAGAGATTGGTGTGGATACTCACCAACCAACTTAGATTTAAAGAGCCAATGTACAGAAAACAGAAGCAAAGCCAGGTAATAAAGAATGAATATGAGGGGGCATGGTCTTATAAAAATAGCCTCAGGAGTGCTAAAGCTCAGGATGACTGAAGCTGATGAGAGAAGCAAAGGAAAAAAAAAAAGGATAGTTTTATTCTTTAATCTGTATGGAGAGAAGAGGAGGGATAGGACCCATGCTAGGGGTGGATGTGATGATGATAACTGACAACCACTCCATTATGTTTTGTTTCTGTTTATTCTGTAAAGGAGAGTGACTGCCTTGGAAGTAACAGAACAAAGATGAGTAATAGGGATTTGATCCCCAGGATAGAGTGAAGTCATCTGGTTCAGATGAACTACATTCATCCTAGGGTCCAAAGAGAATGGGCAGAAGGGATGGTTGAGCCACTGCCAATGGTATTTCAAAGATCATGGAAAATAGGAAATATACTATGAGACTGGAGAAGTACAAATGTTGTCTTTGTCTAAAAAGGGAAGAGAACCAAACCTGAAAAGTGTGTGAAAGTGGAGTTGACTTTGATTTCTGGGAAAATCCTAGAACAGGTCATTAAAGAAAGAGTTGGTGAATAACTTGAAGAATTAGAGAAGCAGTGATTTCAAGGAGCCAGTATGGTTTCATCAAGAACAAGCCATTCCAGACTAATCTTATTTCTTTTGTTTTTTGATAGTATTGTTAAACTAGTAAATGAGAAGAATCCTACAGATACACTGCAGCTTATCTAGATTGTAGCACAACCTTTTATCATCTCATACTATTCCTGTGGAGAAGTTGGAGAGATATGCATTAGATGGGAATATAATCACCTGGGTTCAGAACTGGCTAGATATCCAGGCTCTGAGAGTAATGGTTCAATGTCAAAGTGTCAGGAAGTCTCCAGTGGAAGGTCTCAGGGATTTGTGCTTGACCCAGTGCAATTGAACATTTTTATCAATGACTTGGACAAAGGCCTAGATGGTTGTTGTTGCTGTTTATTTATTTGTGACCCCTTTTGGAGTTTTCTTGGCAGAGGTCATAGAATGGTTTTCCATTTCCTTCTCCAGCTCATTTTGCAGATGAGGAAACTGAGGAAAATAGGATTAAATGGGTCACACAGCTAGTAAGTGTCTGAGGCAGGATTTGAACTCATGAAGTTCAGTACCTAGATGGTATTTGCATATGACACAAAGCTGAGAAGGAGAGCTAACACAGCAGATGACAGTTAGGATCCAAAATTAAAGATGAAAATCATTAGGGGTAAATGTAAAGTCTTGCATCTGGGTACAAAAAATCAACTTCAAAAATACAAGATGGAGAAATGGACTGACAGCAGTTGTTCTGAAAAAGATCTTCGAGTATCAGTGGACTGCAGGCTTCGTATGTGTCTGTAGAGAGCTAGTGTAAGCTTGTCCTGCATAAAGAAGGGCAGAGCTTCCAGGAATATGGAGTTTATAATCACACAGTACCCTGCCCTTATCAGATCTTATCTGAACTGTTGTGTTCAGTTCTGGGCACCATAATTTAAGAAAGACATTGATAAACTGAGAGAGTGTATTGAGAAGGTCCCCGGGATGTTGAAGGGCATTGAGTCCAAGACAGATGAAGATTGATTGAATGACCTGGAAAGGTTTAGCCTGGAGAGAAGACTCCAGGGGGAGTTGCTGGAAGTGCTATAATATGGAGGAGGGCAAAACCAGGAACAGTAGGAAGAGTTGCTAAGGTACATTTAGGCTTGAAAACCTCATTAACAATTGGAGTCATCCAAAAGTGGAATGGGGGACCTAGGGAGACAGTGAGCTCCCCTCCTTGGAGGTGTCTGAGCAGAGCCTGGACAACCATTTGTCCAGTATGTTAGGGAGGGGATTCCTTTCATGTATGCATAGGAATAAATGGCCAGTGAGGGCCCTTCTCACTCTCCAATTCCGTGAAGGTTCTGTGGTTATCTGGTGAATATGGGGGGTAGATATAGGTAATCCAGTGTTCCTAGAAGTGGAGTCAGTTATTAATTATCCCCAAGTGATCTGTGACTTTGTCCAAGAGGGTACTCCATCCCATAACATATGTTGTGGTGGCTGAAAATATTAATTCATCTGATTGCCAGTGAGGTGGTAAAGTTGGGCTCCTCAGGATAGATGCACAGTCACTGGGATCATCCTAAAAGCCTTTCTGAGCTCACTGGGACCTGCCTGAGCTTCTGTTCTGCTGGTATAGGTGTCTGATACTAAGGGCTTTGATGCAGGGTAAATGTGTCCTTTATAAGATTCAAACCATGCCACAGATTTTCTGGGTGGCAGTGGGTGAGCCACCAATCTTTTGTGGGTCTCAGTTTCCTACTGTACACTGGGGCAAGTGTGGAGGTGAGGCAGCTCAGCTAGGTGATATGTTCTAAGGAGTCAAACTGCAATGGGGTCCCACGGATAGGAGAAATACTCCACTGACATTTTCCCCTTTGGCTACTTCAAGTCAATTCATTAAGTATTTCTGTATGAGGCATGATCCTAGGTGTTAGACCTGCAGAGACAAAAAAGAGAAACAGTCCCAGACCTCAAGGAGCTTACCTCTACTAGGGAGGTGACACATTTAAGCAGATAAGTAAATACAAGATAATTTGAGGAGCAGTAACTGCAGGGGTGGGGAGAGTGAGGGGGGAGGAGTGGGTAAACACTTTGAATAGTAGCAGAGACATGAAAAAAAGGCTAGGATTCTGAGAGGCCAAGATAAGGGAGTTCCAGAGAGGCTGAGATGAGCCCAAGGTCAGAAGGAGTCAGTTGGGGAGCCAACTCTCCAAGTCCCTTAATTTCTTTCCCTCTCCTGGCACATGGAGGGAAGAGAAGAGATGGAGTATTGCCTGTAGGGAGCGGCTTGCACTGCAGTTTGGTTTGCATATGGAAGAACCTGAAGAGGAGCTGTATGCAATTAGGCTGGAAAAGGGAGGTAGAAACCAGCTTGTGAAGGGCCTTAAATGCCAGCCTAAGGAGCTTGCATCTTCTAGTATAGCTAACAAGGAAATCACTGAAAATCTTGAACAGTGGTGCAATATGGTCTGATCTGTGCTTTGGGATGAATACTTTGGCAGCTCTGTGAGGTATGGATTGGAGAAGCTGGGAGACCAACTATGTGGCTGTTACAGTGGTCTACTGTAGGCAGCTAGGTGGCCCAGTGGATAGAGCTCTGGACCTGGAGTCAGGAAGACGTAAGTTCAAATATGGCCTCAGATACTTACTAGCCATGTGATCCTGGGCAAGTCACTTAACCTTGTTTACCTCAGTTTCCTCATCTGTAAAATGGGCTGGAGAAGGAAGTGGCAAACCACTCCAGTATCCTTGCCTAGAAAATCCCAAACCGGGTCACAAAGAGGTGGACATGACTGAAATGACTGAACAACAGCAGGGGTCCAGGTGAGAGCTGATGAGGCCCTTTTAAACTAAGATAATGGCTGTGTGAGTAGATAGAAGAGGGTGGATATGAGGGATGTGGTAGAAATAAAATGAACATAATTCAGCAACTGACCCGCCTCCCGATGGAGAGGGGAAGGACTCAAGATGCACAATGAGACACATGTTTTTGGACGTGGTCAACATGGAAATCTGTTTTGCTTGATTATGCATATTTATTACAAGCATTTTTCTTTTCCTTTTTTTTTTTCCTCCTAAGGTGTTCGGAGGGAGAAAATAAGTGCTTGTTAACTGGAAAAAAATCAATGTTTAAAAAAAAGAGACAATTTAATACCTGGTTGAATGGGAAGGGTAAACTGGAGGTAAGAGTTTAGGATTTCTTCACAGTTGTGAACCCCGAATAGCATGATAGTATGTGGCCTCTATAGAAAAAGAGAAGTTTGGAGGAAGGACAGGTTTGGGGATTGGGGGGGAGATAATAAGCTTCTTCTTTCGGTGTTAGTGCTCTGTGACAAATCAGGCTAGCATTCAGTATGCCAGGCTGCATCCCTCCTTCTTTCTCTTTTTTGGGGGGAGCATGAGGTACTTTAGAGATGAAGCAATGGGGTGGATTTCCAAAGCATGAACTATACAGCATTCTTTCGTCCTAGGATCTGATTTCTAGTACCGGCTCAGTACCAGCTCAGCGTTTCTAGGCCCTACAGTTGGGAGAGGTTGAGGGGAGGGCCTGGAGCCCCAGCATCAGCCTCAGGAAAGGATGGGCTGGGTCAGGGCTGAGCCTGAGGAGCTGGGGACTGCCATGGATTTCACAATCTGCCTGAAATTTCCTCCTTTCCCCTTTGGCCCAGCCAGTTTACTGGCTGCTCTGGGAGGTGTGTGTGGGTGTGTGCCGACAGGGTATGGCAGGTACTATTATGCCTGCAAGGCCCCTTGCCAAGCTGCTTACAGCGCAATAAAATGTTATAGATTTAGATAGCAGTTTTCTCTTTTTTTTTTTTTTGTAAATACTATTTTATTTTTTCCAATTACATGTAAAGATAGTTTTCAACATTCATTTTTATAAGATTTTAAGTTCTAAATTTTTCTCCCTCCCTTTCCTCTCCCCTCCCCAAGATTAGATATAGGTTAAACATGTGCATAGATTGCAGTTCTTAAACTTCAACTCTCACCCAATGTCTCCATGCCTCCTGAGGCCCAGCCACTCCTGCTGACCTCTGGGGTTAGGTTAGCCCCAAGAGCTTCTATGGAGTAATAGACGTAAGAGGCTGTGACTTTCATTTCTTATAGAGCTGACTTCCCACAGCTCTTTCCATTTTACAAAACCCCCTGCTGTGTAATATTGTTACTTCCCTCTGGTGGGGGACGGGGTGGTGGGTGGGGCAGAAATGGAAGCTCTTGGGGGCAAAGTTACTTACCTAAGATCAAACACTTGACTGTCAGAGCTGAGATATGACCTTAGGACTTCTAGGTACCACTTCAATCTCTCATATCACAGCTGTCACATGAGTGTATGAGCACAAAGAAATTTGCTGTTCAGTCATTTTTCATTCATATTTTACTCCATGACCGCCATTTGGGATTTTCTTGTCAAATATACTGGAGTGGTTTGCCATTTCCTTCTCTGGCTCATTTTACAGTTGAGGAAACTGAGGCAAACAGGGTTAAGTGACTTGCCTGGGGTCATTTAACTTATGGGTCTGAGGCCAGATTTGAACTCAGGGTGATAAATCCTCCTGACTCCAGACCTATCCACTGCACCACCTAGCTGTCCTATGAAAAGAAATCAAGGGACTTGAATTAAGAATCTTGGCCCCACAACTGACTCCTTCTGACCTTGGGCCAACATTTCACCCGTATGGGCTTCAGCTTCTTCTTTTGTAAAATGGGCATGATAATCATGGAGCTGGAAGGGACTTTCTTTTGGAGGACATTTTATCTGACAGCCACCATTCTACACTGCCAGTTTAGAGATGAGGAAAATGAGACCCTGGGAATAAAAGTGACTGGTCCAAGGTTACACAGCTAACTGAGTGTTAAGACACAAGCTTCAATCTAGGCTTTCTGACTCCCAGGCAGTCCTTTTTTCCTTAAGACATTTTGCCACTTTGCCACATCTTGTCACTTTGAGGGACTCTTGTATAGATCAAATGAGATCATGTATGTGAGATGTTTCTAGAGTCCTAATTTCCAAACTTTATGTAGTGATGACCCCCTTAAAAACTATCATGCCTTCCCTCCTGCTTTTCATAAGACAGCCTATATAAATAATTTTATTAGCTCACACTTTATTAAAATAAAATGAATAATGATAACTTTGTAACACATCTTAAACATACAAATAAAATTATGTATGAAATGATGCAAATAATCACCGCCCTACATTCATTGTAGGACCGTGAAATACTGGATTTAGCCCTGGATCTTCAAAGTCATCAAGTCCAATTCTTCTCATTTTATAGTTGAAGAAATTAGTTCTAGAGTATCAAAGTCAAGATTTGAACACAGAACCTTTGATTCCAAAGTCACCACTTTTACCAGTGTACCATGCTACTTCTTAAAGGTGGATGGATAGATGATGGTAGGCCACTCCCCAATCTCTAAACCAGAGATGGAGACAATGTTGTCACCCTGCCCCTGAGCCACAGGCTTGAGACCTTGGCTCTCCACCATTCCTATCAGCTTCTATCATCCCTGTTTCTTCCCAGAACTTCCACTTTAACAAAGAGGCCCCATGTTTACTCCTTCATTCCTCTCTGGTTCCTGCTCCTGACTCTGGTATGTAGTAAGAGCTTAATATATGCTTGTTGGCTTTTCTTGACTTCTATTTGACTTAAAACCTTGGACTGGGCACTGGTGGTTGATCACTGGAAGGCCTGCAGAGGAATGGTGCCACCAGGGAGCCTCCAGCCCTGTCTACCCAGGATGAGTTTCAGTCGCACTTGTGTGAGTATAGGGCCAGTTGGGTGGTAAGTTCTGCCTATGTTCTGTACAGGCATATCCCTGGCTCTTTCCCCTTACTGGGGCCTCTCCTGAGAGCTAGGAAGAGCCTGTTGCCTAGGGCCACTTTGGGCACACAGCTGGGGATATGGGAGGGAAGGGGGGGTGAAAGAGGGCTGGTGACCCATCATGCCACTGCTGCCTGCACCTGGACCCTTGACCTGCTCCCCTTCTGCCACCTCCCACCATATGGAACAAATTCATTGAATTCATCTTGCTGTTGTTTGCATTGTTTTCTTGGAAAACAGGAGATCTAATAATTTTGGCCATTGCTTCATCTCTCTCCCTTCTCTCCTCCCTCTCCCCCTGCAAAAAAAAAAAAAAAAGGTCTCATGCTTTGCCACCCCAGGGAGTGGATGGCTCCAGGCCAAGGACTGCTTCTTGCCAGGTGGTCTCCTCTTGCCAGGATGTGCGTTGGTTTGCTGGCTTGGGTGAATGACCTACCATAAGAACCTGCCTCTTCCGATAGGCACTCACAGGCTGATCTAAACGTTTGCCTAGGTTGTAGGTGTGCAGTGGGCCTCTCCCATGGGGGCTGCATAGAGACCATCCTGGATCTCCTTGGATTGTCCAGTTCAGTATGGCCCAAAGAAGGCAGCCCCATCCCCGTTGAACTAAGGGAGAACATTGAATTCAAGGCATTAATTACCTCCAAGGCAGAATTTTCTTTGTGAAGGAAGGAGTAAGATAAAAGGTGTAGTGGTTAGAGCTGTGTAAACTAAGTCTGGCCCAGGGAGGTTATAACCGTGGAGGAAAATACTGAGAAACAGACTGACTCAAATTCAGCATGCAAGAACCTTCTCCACCTTGTGGTTTTGAAGACAGCACCCTGGGCAAGAGGACCACCAGCTTAGGACATCTTACACAAGGGCTCTTAACTCATAGACCCCTTTGGCAATCTGGTGAAGGGTACAGACAAATCCCTTCTCAAAATAATGTTCTTAGATGCATGAAATAAAATACATAGGAATATGAAAGAAACAAATCATATTGAAATAGTTATAAAGGGTGTCCCTAGAGTTTGGACACATAGGAAAGAAATGCATATTTGGAAATATTTGGAATATTAACTGACCTTAGCCCCCTTGACTTCTTTTTCTGGGGTATGCTAAAGGAGAAGGTGTACTCAATGAAAATTACAGATGCAATGCACTTGATTGAATGCATAAAGAGCAAATGTGCTAAAATTGACAGCAATGTGGAGTCATTGCATCGAGTTCATGTGAATCTTGCAAAGTGCATCAACCTTTGTTTCACAAATGATGGGAATCATACTGAAGATGTTTTTTGTTAATATTCCAATTAAATAAAATGTTGTTGAAAATTTCATTCATTTCATTTCTTGAAAACATGCATTTTTGCCTATGTGTCCAGAGTTTAGGAACACCCTGTATAGATGTTTTTAGAGCTTTAAGGGAGCTAAAAGATCACCTGATCCCTCCCTCAGTGAGGCTTAAGTGGTGGGATGGCCTATCAAAGGCCACAGAGTAGCAGGGCTGATATTCAATCTTAGTTGCTCTGACCAGTGTAGAATCTTAGATTGTCATAATGGAGGCCATAGTGAATACAGCCCTTTCTATGGAGCCATCTTGCCCTCTGACTGTACTAGAAGACACTGAACCTCGAAGATTCTCCAATGGGTTTCTGTTTCTACCATGGAAATAGAGGTCTTCTTGTCTCGGTGCCATTGTTTGTGGTGAGGGTGTGTGTGTGTGCATGTGACCAGCTGGAGTCTGGAGGAAACCTCAGAATTCTATAATCTTTCTGCTTGTGCATTCCTGACCCCTCAATTTCGAGTGGCTGCTTCCCTTGCCAGCTACAAAGAGGGCCTCGTGTGAAAATCAAGACAGGCGATGACCTACCCAAGGTATTGTCACCTGAGGCTCAGGCCCAGCTTGGGACAGTGATCATTCTGGAGCTTTACCTGTAAGGAGGGTTCGGCTACAGGGCTGCCGGAACTCAATGACCCAAAGTGCATTATAACTCAAGCATCTCACCTGGAAAGAAGAGTTTATTGATGGGGCGGTACAAATTGGCTGCTGTTGTTCCTAAATACATCTATGAAGCAGCTAGGCGATCCAGGGTAGTGTCAAACTCAAATAGAAACGAGAGCCACTACACCAAAAACAACAATAACCAACATTATTATTAATAACAATAACCAACATTTGTAAAGCACTTACTATATGTCGGGTTCCATGCTTTATAATTAGTATCTCTTTTGATCCTCCCAACAACCATGGGAGGTAGCTGTTATTATTGTGAAGATGTTATTATGAGGAAAAAGGCAGAGGTGAAGTGACTTGCCCAGGTTCACACAGCTAGGAAGTGTCTGATGCCAGATTTGAACTCAGGTCTTCCTGCTTTCAGGCCCAGTACTCTATCTGCTATATTACATAGCTGCACATAACGATTGCCATGGGCCACATATTGACTTAGTTTTCAAATGTCATATAATATATGTTTTCTTGTGTTTTTACTTATTTGTTAAGTATTTTCCAATTATATTTTATTCTGGTTTGGAGAGCATCATGCAATGCATGGGCCCTGATGGCAGTATGTTCAACACTTTTGATGTAGCAGATAGTGTTGGACTTGGAATCAGCAAGACCAAAGTTCAAATGCTGCCTCAAACAATCATTATCTTTGTGGTCCGAGGCAAGTCAATTAACCTCTCTTAACCTCAGTTTCCTCATGTATAAAAGGGGGATAATGGTACCTGCCTCACAGGGTTTTTGGGAGGATCAGCTAAGATCTATAAAAAGCACTTTGTAAACCCTAAAGAGCTATATTAATGCTAACTATTGCTACCATTAAGAGACACCTCCCATGCTAACTGGAAATGGGCCAGGAGTCCTGAGTTCTAGTCCTCGCTCTGGTCACCAGTTGGCTGTGTGGGGAGTTCTCCAAGCCTCTGTCTCAGTAAGAATAATATTGTCTAATGCTTTTCACAAGGCCTTCTCCTTCATGATGTCATTTGATCACAGCACCCCTGGAAGGCAAACAGGATTGTGGTTATGATCCTCATCTTATAGAGGAGAAGAATGAAAGGAAGTGCCTTGCCTTCGGGGTCACATAGCAAGTAAGAGAGAGGACTTCTGGATCTGGGTCCTGAGCTTTGGGGATAAGATGAGCTCTAAGGTCACAGCCCCAGGGAGCTGAAATCAGCTAATCGGTATTGTTCAGGCTGAAATGGGAGGGAGCTGATACTAGAAATGTAGCAGGCAATAGGGGGCAATGTGGGATGCCTTTCCTCTTCCTAGCTCTTTTCCCCAATCCTGGCTTTAATAATATATACCCCTCCTCCCCCCACACCCCCAGCCAGTGGCGTGGGATGGGCAGAGAAGAGCAGATGGGGAATAGTTCCATGGTCTGAGTGATGATGTAGAATTGGGACGCTCCTTCCTGAGTGCATTCCAAGGCAACTCTGCCAAAAAAGTGAGGAGTTAGTCATTCAGAATTCCCTCCCTGTCTTTTCCCCAGGAGGAAAGGGTTAAGCCTTTGCCTCCCCTCAGTTTCAGAGGCTTCTTCGGCTCCTTCTCTCTGGGCCCCATCTGCCCTCTCCTTTTACAGTATGGGCTGGCTGCAGAAACCCTAGCCTGGCCTCATGCCCTTCTTCCTGTCTCCCTCTGCCCCCCTTCTTTCATTCTCCCCCCTTCCCCAGCTCTAACTCGTTTCCTTCTTTGGTCCTCTCTCCTGCTCCATGTCACTCGCACCCTCCCCAGCTGCCTCATTCATTCCAGCTCCCCGCCGGCTTTCTCATGGAGAGCAGACATTTGGAATCTTGGATTATTTTTTTTCCTCTGAAGATTATCTGCACCTGTGTTGTGACTTGTGTGTCATGCAGCCACATATCTATGCACACATGCATGCGCAGACATGCTCAAAGAATGGAGCCTGGATTCAGTAGATGTTTGTTGAATTCTAGAGGAGCACAATGTTACTACCTAGATTCTCAGCTGCTGGGACTGCCTCTGATGCACTCTGTACATGTACTACAGACTGAGAAACATGCCCCCAAACTTCAGGAAAGCCTTTTTTCCTCTTCTCTCTCGGATCCTTAAGGAAAACTGTGCATAACATGTTTGGAGAGCAAGTAGCTAGAGGTAGACAGAACCCTTTCAAGGCAGTCAGAAGAATCACCTTTCCATCCCAGTGCTGCTTGACCTTGCTTAAGTTCCTTCATTGATTTTGGTCTCGGGTTCCTCCTTTCTAAAGTAATGTCACTTCACATTTTTAGAAAGCATCCTGTCTCTGGGACTTGGTTTCCCCTTTCATACTCTGAGGATGTCAAAAGAGATGAAATGTTCTCTAAGATCTCATTCAGGTCTGACATCCTGTGAACCAATCATCGAATTGCAGACTTAGAGCTTGAAGGGAACTTAGAGCTCATTTAGTCCAACTATTTTAATTTTACAGCTAAGAACACTGAGATCCAATGAAGGGATTCAAAGGCAGGTCCTCCAGCTCTAAATCCAAGGTTCTTTCCATTACTCTAGTCTGCCTTCAGTGGATGAAGACTATTTGGAGGGTGTTGGAAACTATATTTTCTTCTTAGCCTATTCGTATTCATCACTCCCTCCTGAGAGGAGATACCTTACCCAGACTTTCTTTGTGGTTTGGAAAAGTGACTGTGCAGAGTGCTAGGCTCTCCTCTATAGGAATTTCCAGCTTTGACACCCAAACTCAAGGCCTTGTTCTAATTCTCTTCCTTTTGGGAAGGAGTCCAACCACATGCCCTCTCAGACACAGAAGAGTGCAAACCTGTTCCTTCCTTATTGCTTCCTGGGTACCTAGTTTTTGTCATCTCTTAGAATTGTAGGATCTCAGCATTAGATGGGGCACAGTGTCTGTTACCTCCTTGACCAATGGTCCTTCAGCCTCTGTGCCAGTTGATCTTCATGATAAACTTTTAAGACCTTTCCCATCCTGGTCACTCTATTGGACACACTCCAGCTGTCAGTGACCCTCCTGAAATATAGTGCTTGCTAGGCTTCTGAAGTAAAGGACTAGAGCTCCATCCTTTGCCCTAGGGGCCTCTTGTACAGGCTTAGCCAGACTGGGTTAGCCCAGGTCAACTCTTCCTTTGCAGATCTTTGTTTCCCAACAGTCTCTGGCTGGCAAGCAGGGCAATTTCAAAGTGAAAGGAGATCTGGGTGAAAGGTTCTCCCCAGTGAGTGGCCCGGAGCCCAAATGAACTCTCTGGTTTGCTGCCAGCTACTGCCACAGAGCTTAGCATTCAGGGGTCCCCATGGCTAGGTGGAAGGCTGAATGGTTAGAGCCCTTCAAAGTTACCTGGCATGGAGGAGAGAAGTGTGCATTGAAGAGGTTCTCATCTTCTAGTTGAAGGAGCATTTAGGAGCTTGTGGTGCTAAAGAGAGAGCCCCGGTGGAATGACAGATGTAGAAGGAAGGGCTCATAAATCAGAAAGCAAGCATAGGTTGTCAGTGGTAGGGGAGTTTAGGACATAGCCTATTAGAACTGGAAGGAACCTTAGACAATTGAATATCAGTCAGGTCTGTAAGGGACCTTAGAATTTTGAGAGTCAGATCTAGAAAGAGGCCTTTTAACATTGACTATCAAAACTTGAAAGAACTTTAGCACAGTGAAGGACTGCAAGAGGCACTGAGTTTCTCCCCCTCATTTTATAGATGGAGAAACTGAGGTATGGAGTGGGGAGGGGGGAAGTGATTTGTCCTAGGTCACACAGTCTCACTCTAGCTTCATTGATTCTTGGGGTAATTTAGGACAAAACACTTCATCTTGAGTTCAGTATAAAATCTTGTAGTAATATGGTGCTGGAGTTTGGAGAATAATTTCTTTGCATCTTAATGTAATGGGAAAAGCACTGTGCAGAGAGATAGGTGAATCTGGTTCTAGAACCACCTTTGCAATGACTGCAATCTTGAGCACATCATTCATTACTTTGAGCCTTAATTTTCTCATCTGTAAAATGGGAATAAGGATCCCTTGCCCTCTCTACCTCTCTATATCATTGTAGGGATAAGATGAGATAGTTTATTATCATCATCATTGTCACTGTCATCCTCATCATCGTCATCCTCATCATTGTATTCCATATTGGATCGTAACCTCCTTGGGCAAAAATTATGCTGTGTTTCTCCTTTGCATCCCTGTTGCTGGTAGAGTGTCATATATGTGGTGGTAGGTGCTTATTATATGCCTGTTGAATTAAGTGTATATGAAAATAGTTTGTAAACTATATGCACATGCAGGGTGGTCACATGATTCAGGGGTTGGCATCATTCAAGTTTATAAAGCGGGCAAAGTTTGCATTGTGTTCTCCCATACTTTGCCTCCCTATTGTGGCATCCTACCAGTCCCAGACTGGTCTTTAGCATTTTCTAGAACTCTTTCTTCCCTCTCATTGAGATAAAAGTCTCATTTAAAAAAAAAAACTTGGGGAAATGAATGCTATTGGGTTAGTCCTATGAACTAACCTTTTCCATCATGCTACCTAGTATGATAGTGAGAGAGAGAGAGAGAGAGAGAGAAAGAGAGAGAGAGAGAGAGAGAGAGAGAGAGAGAGAGAGAGAGAGAGAGAGAGAGAGAGAGTGTGTGTTTGTGTGTAAGAACACCAGTATAAGCATTAGGAGACTTTGCTAAAATTCTTCATCTAGGGGCAGCTAGGTGGTGCAGTGGATAGAGAATCAGTCCTGGAGTCAGGAGGATCTGAGTTCAAATATGACCTCAGATATTTACAAGTTATGTGACCCTGGGTAAGTCACCTGATTGCCTCCACCAAAAAAAAAAATTTCTTCTTGTTTTTCACTAACTGATGTGTGACCTTGTGTAATTCACTCTGTTTTTCTGGGCCATCCTTGGTGGTTATGCTAGACGATCCTTAAGTCCTTCCAAGCATTAATTTCTTATTCTTCCTTTAGGTAGCTTTAATTTTTTTAAAAAATGTTCTTGTTTCAGGAAGGATGAGGCACTCACCTTTGTGGAATTTCATGCCCTAGGGGAATCTCATGAGACTTATAGGTGCCCCCAGATCTTATAGTGGAAGAGGTAAGAACTTAACGTTTAGCCTAAGGTTAACATTTAACTTTCTTCCCCACTTTTCTTAATGAATGGGGTTATTATCATCATTATCACCACCACTACCACCACAATAATAATAACTGACATTTCTGAGAAAGTGACCCCAAATGGCCATACCCTTTAACCCAGATGTCTCATTGCTAGGCAGATATCCCTGAGAAAGTGACCCAAATGCCCGTGCCCTTCAGCCCATATAGCTCATTGCTAAGTAGACATCCCGAAGAAGGCAGTGATTAAAAAAGGGAAAGGTCCCACATACAACAAAATATTTGCAGCAGCCCTTTTAATAATGATGAAGAACAAGAAACAAAGTAGATGCCCATTGGCTGGGAAATAGCTGAACAAGTTGTAGTATGTGGATATAATAGAATGCTATTATGCTGTATGTGAGAAATGATGGATATGATGAATAGAAAGAAATAGAGAAAAATCTATATAAACTGATGCAAACTGAATTAATCAGAATCAGGAAAGTAATCTACTCAATAACTAAAATAATGTAAATGAAAAGAACAAGCACAAAGCAATCCAGAGTGAAGGTTGCAAATTTACATTTAGATGTCTGTTAAAGGTTTGCAAGAAAGGTTTTACAGATATCTTCTTTGAACCTCACCAGCATCCTGTGAGATCAGTAGGTCAAGTGTTATTAACCCCATTTTACAGATGTAATTGGGCATTGTAATCACATCTTCTCGGCAAGTCTTCCGGGTGAAAAGTCCAGATGGGAACTTGCATTTCTCTAGCCTTGGGAGAGCTGTGATGTCAGCAGATCCTGGGAGCACAGCTGTTTGGAGGGGTTTATCAGAAAAACTGGAGTTTGTTTGGTTCTTGCTTCTCAAGATCTGTATCTGAGTGATCTAACCAGTGTTGGATTCTACTGGGCAACAACAAAAGCTGCATTTTAAAAAATGTGTCTTCTGCTTTGAGGCCCAGGGCTAGGTGTTGGCCATATAAAGATAAGGATGAAAAAATAGTCCTTTTCCTGAAAGAATTTATACTCTACTGGGAACAAACAGAAAAGTAAATACAAGATCAGTCTAGCAGGGAAAGAACACTAAGGGGTAAAGGCTTCAGAGAGGAGATAACACCTGAGCTGAGCCTTAAAGAAAGGTAAGACTTCTAAGAGACATAAGTGAGAGGGGAAAGCACAGCAGAGAAACAACAGATAAAAGCGCAGAGGTGGGAGATCGCATGCTCACTTCAGGGAATCAATTGATGAGCTAAAGTTTAGTAAGCACCTTCTCTGTCTCAGGCATTGTGCTAGATGCTGGAGAGGCAAGTACAAGGAATGAAACAGCCAAGCTGACATTCTAATGGAGGACAGCGCATGAGCCAGTTTGTCTGGAACGTAGAGAGTGTGAAGGGGAATGGAGAGGCAGGTGTCTTCTGACCTTGAGAACCTTCTACTCTTGTCCTTGTCCTTTGGAGGGGGGGGAGGAGTATGGAACAGATAGCAAAGTGTTCAAAGGTTAAGTTCCTTCTTGAACTAGAGAAGGAAATTAATGAGTTTTCCTAGGGGATGGGACAAGCTATATCAATGCCAGGAGGAAATCTCCCAACAGTCTCCACTTCCATCTTGACCCATGTCACTTATTGCTGCTCCAGATACAGAAATAAGATGGTAGCTGGCTGCAAAATCTTCTTAGAGACAGCAAGGGAGATACAGTCCAGGGATGACAGATTCAGCAGTAATAATATCCTGGAGCATGATACTGATATCTGAAATGGACTGACTGGGAATTCTGCATTTTCTGGGTCAGTTGTCCTTTCCTTTTTGGGTGTCTGGGCATACACAGCTGTGTGTACTACAACAACAGCTGCTTGGCCAGTGTGATAGTTGAGAATATGGTTTTGTATTCTACATGGCTCCATAGGGGTTATAACTGTGTGGTGGCGTAGAAAGAACTAGGGCCTCAGCTGCTAACGCTTCCCCCCAAAAACAAACAAACAAAAAATCCTTGTATCATATATGTCCATGTATCCTATTTGCTTATTATAGATGCGATAGATGTAAGATCCCTGAGGGCAGGACTATTGTGTCTCCACCACCTGATACAGTGGCCAGCCCATACTGTAGACGATTGTTGATGGATAGATGGTCTGGTCTGCTTTTCTTTCCTCTGCCAGGCCTTACTTTCTTTGCCACTTAGCTTGGAATGTGTTTGTAATTGTGCTGTAGTATCACATACAGACCCCAAGTGCCAGGCCTGGCACTGGTCATATGACCCTGGGCAAGTCCTTTCACTGAACAGAGACTCAATTTTTTCATCTATAAATTAGGAATAACAATTTCTGCCCTGCCTCTGGGACAGGACTTTGATAAAGTTCAGATGACAGGATGTGCACATGTAGTGAGTGTGCTTTAAGCATCTATGGCATAGTAAAGAACTATGCAAATTTGAGATAAAATTCTTGTCTGTCTGACTTTGCTGAGGGCAGAGGTCTCCTGACTTGATCTGTGAATCCCATGATGTGTCCTAGAATTCCCTTTCCTATCCCAATAGGGTTCTGAATGGAGGTCCAATGGAACTGTGGTGAACTCTTAAGGTTCCCAACCAGTTCTGCCAGTCCTTCTAGAGCAGGAAGGGGATGGCACCTTGGGTAGCTTCAGAAACTTAGTAGGTCCCATCTCAAGCTCCAGGATCTTGATTTCTCTCAGGATTTGACTCTTCAGTGCTCCAGGAGCAAGCTCTTATTTACTGCTGTCCTACTAGCTCAGTGGCTTCCTTGAGCAGTTCAATTCAGTTTAATTCAGGGAATATTAATTAAGGGCCTAACGGATACAATGAAAATAAAACAATTTCTGCTTTCAAGGAGCTTTGATTTTGCTGGCCAAGTCTTTTCTCTCTGGCCTTCGTTTCTTCCTTTATCCAGTGAGGGCATCAGATTAGACAATCTTCGAAGTTCTTCCTAGCTTTAATGTTCTACTCTCAGGACCCTTCAGGCTCTGCCCTTCCACAGTGGTTTAACGTCCTAATAGGGTTGCCTTTCCTTCCATGAGCCATTTGACAGGGATAGACTCATGAATCTGAAGGTGGGCAGGGTTGGTGTAGTTTGAATCTAGTAGTCTTGGGCCTCGGGATGAGCTAATTTGCACAGCAGGCTTTGCAGCTAACAACAGCCAACATGGGCTTGTTTCCCCTAACAACATTGAAGGAGAGTATGACCTGAGTCTTAATGAACTTAACTTTTTGTTCACTGTGAGGGACCAGAGAGCAGGCTCCTGGGTAGCCCCCCTCCCCAAAGGCCTTACAAGATGTCATTCCTGGGGCAGACGCCCGCTCAGAGCAACAAACTTGTTATAGTCATGGAAATGGGACAGCACACAGACTTTGGCAGGGTTTTTTTTTTAACTTTGAAATTTGACTTGGGTTTTCCACTGGCTTGTCTAAGTGGGGATATGAGTTAGTATTTCTTGGTTTATAGCCCCCTCTGATGGTTGGGCCAGGAGTGGCATATGGATCTCTAACCTCTTCACCCTTGTTGAGGGAGCTTCCTGAAAGGGAAAGGGGGCCCAATGGAAAGAACCCAGGACTAGGGTCCAGAAAGCCTGGGTTCTAGTCTGGTGTCTGCTGTCCACTCACTTTCCCCTTGGGCAGATAAACCTTTGCTTTCTGGGTCTACCTGTCAAAGGAGAAGGTTAGGTTAGATGGCCTCTGTGTCCTGAAGTCACTTCCAATGGACATTTTGTACTTTAAAGTCCTTTCAGCCCAGAAATCCTGTATTCTAAGATTCCTTCCACATCTAAAAAAATAATAACTAGATGTTCTGTGTCTGGAAAAGGATTCATTGCTAATGCCTTCTCTGGGGGTGGTATATTTAAGGGAAGCATCAATGACTCATTTATCTGGGGGCTGTTTACTTTAGATCCACCAGGGTGGAGTGTTGAATGAGGAAGACTTTTTTCAGAAATGAATCTTAGGGCCCAAGTGTATCTTGGGATTGACAGATCTCAAAGTTTCTAAAGTAACAAATATTTTACAAATAGTGAGTTTGGATGGCTTCCTGCTTCAGGTAGGGATTGAACCAGAAGACCTCTTCAGGTCTCTTCTATCTATGAGATTCTTTGACTGTAGGAATCTGGTCCAAAGCTGTTTTTTCCTAAATTAGTCTGATTGAAAATTCTGAATTGCTCTTGACCCTGAAGAAGGGGAGACTGCTCTGTGTGTGTGTGTGTGTGTGTGTGTGTGTGTGTGTGTGAGAGAGACAGAGAGAGAGAGAGACAGAGAGAGAGAGAGAGAGAGAGAGAGAGAGAGAGAGAGAGAGAATATCCCAGGCCTTCTATTCATAGCCAGAGTCTAAAGTCACATGGTTCAGGGTGTTCTTCTTAACTACTTGGCACTAGGGGATATCTCTGGGGTTTCTAATGTATGTGGTCCAATCAGAGAACTGTCTTTATCCAGCCTCCTTCATGGCAGGTGCCCTAAAGTGAACCCGAGAGGACTGGCCTGGGAAGAGGCCAGATGCTTGAAATTCCCTTCTAACTTCCAGCCTGCTGCTTCAGAGAACAAGCCCAGGGCCAAGTGGAAAAAGCAAAATAAAGCAAAGCCTTCCCTCCTTCTCATCAGTGGACACTTCCCTAGGAAGGAGCGGGAGGGCAGGGATGAAGAGGCGGAGGGACACTGAGGCACTGAGTCCCTAAGCCTTCCATCTTTGGCTGGAGTTAGGAGTCCTGGCTTTGCTCTCATTTTTGCTTCCTTCTTTCCAAGGTCCTGAACTTTCCTTGACGGGTGGTCCCAGAGGAATCAGGGCTATTTGAGTAGATGATTCTCAGAAGGCTCAGGGGAATTGCCAGTCATGTGCTGACCTCTGTGGCTCATCTGTTTGTTTCCTCTGTAGCTCTCCTTCAGGTCACTAAGAGGATTATATAGGAGTATCTCTCAGTGGAGCCTGCTAGTACCATACTGGGTTCTGCCCAGAACCTGTTTCTCACAGAAACAGGTTCTAGGCTAGTCCATGGTAACCTATGGACCATAATGTATCTGAGGATGGTCATTCTAGGGCCATTTTCACTCTACCACTGTGAACAGCTTGGTTTCTCTTTGGAAATGCCTTTCTTGTTCCAACGTGTTTCTCTGGGCACTGGCATAGGGGCCATGAGCTCCAAAAAGGTTGAAGTTGATACTCTTGGCCACCTATACTGGTGCCCTACATCACCATCAGAAAGGGACCTTCTTTATGCCTCTGTATGTTTATATTGATGCCTCTGTTTCTCTCTACTCTTCCTAAGGGAGAACATTTACCCCACTATATCTGAATAAGAGAGGACCCCTCCAAACTGACAACTTCCAGGCGTTTGAATTCAGGAGTTGTTCCCACCAGTAGTAGATGGAGAGGCTCCAGACTTTGCCTGTGTCATTGTGTATGAGTGGGACTTTTGTACTGTTCAGAAAGAGGGCCTGACTGAAGATCAGACTCATAGAATCCCTAAGTTTGTTTGGGGATTTGTGGGGGTGCGGTCCAGTTGAGTTAGGCAGGGCATAGAACAAATCCTGCAAATGGAAGAACCACAGAATCTCAGGTGGAAGAGATGTCAGAGGTCTGTCAGTCTAACTCCTACCCAAATGACTAATCTCAGTATTCCTTTGAAGACCTTCAATGACAGGAAGGTAGCTATTCCAATTCCAATTTTCGATCACCTCTAATTGGGAGAAAATTTATCTTCATTCTGAGTCAAAATCTGTTGCAACTGTTTACTGTGTTTCTTCCTTTCCCCATTGAGTCTAGTTTTACCTTCGGAGAACAAGTCTTTCTAATCCCCTTTTCTATAGCAGCCCCTTGGCTGGTTGAGACTGAGTTACTATGACTTCCCAGTTCTTCTCTTCTCCAGGCTAAGCTGTCTCAGTTCCTTCCGTTATTTTTTTTTTTCAGTTCATTCAGTTAGTTCTTGTATGACATGATTTCAAGTTCCTTCACTCAGCTAGCCAGTCAATAAGCACTTATTAAGCACTTACTACATGCCAGGCAAAAGGAGAAGGGGACAGAAGAGGATGAGATGGAGGAGGGTTGTGGAAATAACAAACATGAACTTGGATAGACTTTGGGAGATCGTGGAGGACAGAAGGGCCTGGCGTGTCATGGTCCATGGGCTCCCAAAGAGTCGGACATGCTTGAACAACAATAACAAACGTGCCAGGCACTGTGCTGAGTGTGGGGAATACAAAGAAAGGCTAACAGAGTCCCTGCCTTCAAGGAGCTTACATTCTAGACAGTCTCCGCTGTCATCCTAGGTGTGCTTGTCATTATCCATGAGGAAACACAGCCGTAAACAGCAAGTCAAATACACATTAGAATTTCTCTACCTCCACTACTGCCCTTTGTGCCTGCTCACTCTAGAAACTTGGCAATGACAGTATGAGGCCATACTTGGCTGAGTCTTTAGTTTCACCGTGGATGTTTAAAAACATTTATTATTATTAATTATAGTTAGTGTCATGGAGGTTTAAGGTTTGCAAAATGCCATACATGTTATCTCATTAACAACCTTGTGAAACAAGTACTATTATTATCCCTGGGGTTTTTTGTTGTTGTTCAGTTGTGCCTAACTCTTTGTGACCCCATCTGAGGTTTTCTTGGCAAAAATACTAGAGTGGTTTGCCATTTCCTTCTCCAGCTCATTTTACAGATGAGGAAACTGAGGCAAACAGGGTTAAGTGACTTGCCCAGGGTCACACAGTCAGTGGGTGTCTGAGGCCATATTGGAACCCAGGGAGTCTTCATGACTTCAGACCTGGCAGTCTATCCATTGAGCCACCTAGCTGTCCCATCCCCATTTTTCAGATGAGGAAACTGAGGCTGAGAGAGATTAAATGATTTGCAGCTAGTGTCTGGGATAGGATTTGAACTTGGATCTTCTTGACTTCAAGTCCCAGTGCTCTGTCCCATTGCTGTGCTCCCTGGCTGCCTCAGCCTTTTCTCATTGAGGTCCCTTGAGTCGTCCAGATATGAAGCCTGACAAGTTTACATCTTGCCTCCATACTCTGTGACTATTAGCCCTGAGACTGCATAAAATGAGACAAAGAACTCTGGTCTTGGAGGTAGGCCTCCTGACTTTAGTCTGATATTTACTCTCACAGATTGGTGTGTGACCATAGGTAGATGACTTCTCGGTTTGAAGGATCAGACTGGATTGATTATCTCTACAATCCCTTTCAGCTCTGACATTCGGTGTTCCAAAGCCTCCTCGAACTCAACTGTTCTATGATTGTGGATGCTGGTGCCACAAACACCACTGAACTAATAACTCTGGGGAAAGCATGACTCATTCTGATCCTTAACTTTTGGTTCCGCATATTTCTAATTTAGTGAAATTAGGTTATAGCCTTTTTGTGATGGAATCCCATTCCTTGTTCTACTCTCTCTAACTCCCCTGACCTTCCAACACCCTCTCTTCCATTTACAGGGGTGAAGATCCACTTTTTTTCTGATCTTCTGATGATGCAACATGAGTGGTCAAGGTGTGTATATGGAAGAGTGGTATGGGTGGGACGTGAGCTTTCCATGACAGCTGTGTATCAGAGAGTTTCCAAGCTAGAAGGATCCCTAGAGAACATCTTGTCCCAAACTCTTTATCTCTTGCCCACTTTCAGATGGGAAAACTTCCCTTGAGTTAGGGAAATGATTTTTCAAAGATCATAAATCAAGATGGGGTCAGAGGAAGGATTTGAACCCAGGGTCCCTGACTCTTAACCAATTCTGTACATACTGTACTGCCTCTGATCAACCAACCCTTGAGTGAGGCTGGAGAATTGTTCCCTACCCTTCTATACTATAAGCATTTCCTTTTTATAGCTGAAGAAGTAGAAGCAAGGGAAATGAAGGTGAAGGGAGAGTTAATCATTCTGGGGAGGAATTTGGCCTAGGGGTATGGCCTTGAGGCCACAAGTGGCCCTCTAGGTCCTCAAGTATGGCCCTTTGACTGAATCCTAACTTCACAGAACAAATCCCCAGGTTCTCCGCCCTTGAATTGGCCCCATTTATCTTGATAGGCAAGCCAAGATATCAGATATCTGTCATTAGCTCAAATGTGCTCCTTGAGGATAGGTCTTAACACATATTCTGTCTATACAAGCACTGGATCTCGAGTGTATATGTAACATCCAGAATGAGGGATGTCCCATGCCCTTGTCAGGCCACAATTGGAGTCCAGTGTTGAGTTCTGGCTTCCTCGGTTTTGTTTTGTTTTTGAAGGGGGAAGAAGGGTGTCATTGACAAGGTAGAACGTGTGTTGAAGACTATTGACCAGGGCCCTGAAAGTGCTTGTGATCAGACTGCTTGAATTAGTTGAAGGAAATAAAGGATATTTTTAGTCTAGAGAAGACTTAGGGGAAAACATGATATCTGCCTTCAAGAATTTATTTGAAGAGCTGTCTTCCAAAAAAAGGATTAGACATGTTCTGCTTGACCTCAAAGGACAAAACTAGAAGCAATGGACAGGTGCTCAAAGGAGGCAATTATAAGGAAAAACTCAATATAAGGAAACGTTTCCTGATAATTAGAACTGTCCAAGGCTGGGCAGTCAGGCACGTGGAGCCAGTGTTCCCTGTCAGTGCAGGTGTGGCAGGAAACTGGCTGTGTCCAGAATGAGCCAGTCTGCAGCCTACAACTCCTTGGTGCTTCAGAGTTTTTAGTGACTTTAAAACAATGGAGGGGTGATTAGGGAGAGGATCTCCAATTCCTGAGTACAGAGTCTGAGTGTGAATGGCTGTACTTTTGACCTTATTATTAAATTGTGACTCATACGTTTTAGTGATTACGTATTCTCATTATCAGATACGCTAATAGGTGCCCCTTTCTTCCTCTGGGCCTCTGTCTCCCCATCTGTAAAATGGGCTAGATGATCTTTAAGCTCTAACATTATCTCTCTCTTGAGCCTCCTTTCTTTTCTTTTCCCATGCTCCCTGATGCAGTCCATAAGACAGACCAGGATTCTGAGGATCAGACTCTACAGATAATCCTTTGTATCTGTCTTATTTAATTGATTCGGAGAGGTGTTGATAAATCTTCTTATAGTGAATCCCAATTCTGTGCAATGGATGGGAAACATAGAAACATAGAAGAAACTCCAAACAGGAACCCAGGAATTTCTTAGGAATCACCTGATTGAACTCCTTTATTTTGTAAGGGATGAAATGGAGACCCAGGAAGGAAAAGAGGTGGGAGGAGGGGATGGGGGGGAAGGATGTGGAGGGGAGACAAAAGTGATTTCTGCTTATTCCCAGAGGACTGACCTAGAAGCAATGGGTGGAGGTGACAGTCCTGGGGAAGCCAGGACTAAAACTCAGGTCTCCTGACTCCTTGTCTAGAGTCCTGAGATTACTCTTTAAAAGGGGTTATTTGTAAAACTGGGGATTGACTTCAGGTCCAAGTCAGCAGGGTTTCCCTGGAACAGAGCCACCACCAGCTGAGTGTCAGGCCCTGGGCAAGCTCTCCTTGTCAGCAGGTGGGGCCTAGTCTCTCCTGGTCTGAGTTATTAGAACCAATCACTGAAGAACTCTGGGATTAGGGCAGGAGCCATGGTAGGTTAGGAATTTTAGTACCCTTCAAAGGGTCAGAATGTCATAGAATTTGGAGCTGGAAAGGACTTTATACTGGTCCAACCTCCTCATTTTACACATGAGGACTCACCGGAGCGCCTTGCCCAAGGTCACACAGGTATTAAATAGCAGCGCTGGGTTGGAATCCAGGTTTTTCTGTGTCTAAATCTCCTGGTCTTTTCCAGCGTATCACAGGGCCTCCAGAGTTATTCCCTAAAGCCTCCTTAAGCCTGCTTGATGCCAGCAAATAGGAATGTCTCCCTAGTACAGTTAGTTTCCTACCTTTACTTACTTATTCTGCTCTGTACCCTCTTGGGGCAAAATGTTGGGTTCTCCCCTAGAGGAAGGTAATGGAGACTATCTTAGCTGCCTTATCCCCGGTGTGTGTGGGAGGATGGAGTAGGGGAGGTGAGGTGAGGAGAGGAAGGCCTAGAAAGATACAACTAAGTTACATTGAGGGCTATTAGGCAGCTGCCTAATATGCTGCCACTATGTTTAAAGCATATTCTAGCTGGAAATCCATGAACCTCAGTTGCCAGGCAGAATTGAATCTTCCATAGAACTGGCATTTCTATTAAAAGCATATTCTATGATAGCTCACTTTTATGGAGCATTTCACAGTCACAAAGTACTCTCACTCAATATCCCTTTTGGTCATCACAACAGTCTTGTAATATAGGTGAAGTAATATATAGTGTGTGTGTGTGTGTGTGTGTGTGTGTGTGTTGTGGCTAGAAAAACAGACCTTGAAGCCAGAAAGACTTGAATTCAGATCCTCTGTTTGACTCATATTAACTATGTGGCCCTGAGAAAGTCACTTAAACTTTTAAGGTTCTAATTAGCTCTTTAGGATTTATAAATTGTAGAGAAGGTACTGTATTTGTATTTGGTATGGCCTCCTGCTGTCATTGCCAAGGTTTCTGGGGGAAAAGGAGGGTGGGTAGATTAAGCATGTAAAGTCTCTTGTGTAAATCATGTCCCCCTCCAGAAAATGACTAGCACATCTGGGACATCAACCAGGATTTGTAGAGGGAATTTCCCCACCTTAAAGTTTCCTATGTAAATGGAATCACAGTTCAACTTCCTCTCAACATATATGGAGATTATATGTGTGTACATGTATATGCATGTACACACATATTATATGTGTATGCATATATGTGGGGTTTATATATACACATATCTTATGGAGATTATATACACACATATATTATATGGAGTGCATATACGTATATTATCGAGATCATATATACATATACATATATTATATGGGGATCATATCTATATACAATACATATATTATATGGAGATCTTATATACATATACATAGGGAGATTTATATTTGCATATACAAATATGGAGATTATATGGACATATACATATATGGAGATTTTATATATGCATATAGGGAGATTTATATATACATATATGCACATACATATATTATACAAAGATTGTATTACACAGGCATATATGGAGATTATATCTATACACAATGCACATGTTATATGGAGATTTTGTATACATATACATATATGGAGATTATATATGTGTATTTATATGTATATATATGTATCTCCATTTTATAGACAAGGAAACTGAGGGTCAAGCTAGGCCAGATAACTTGTCCAAGGATGCACAGGTATTGAATGGGGGAGAGCTGGGTCTTAAACCCAAGTCCTGACTCCTAGCCCCTTGCTCTTTCCCTTAAACCAAGCTGATATAGCTGGATTAATATAACTGTTAGAGAGGACTCATAGTGTGGTGGATAGAAAGTTGTTCTCCAAGTCCAGGAGAACTGGGTTCAGGTTCTGCCTCTGAAACATACTGACTGTATATAAACCCTGAGGAAATCAGTTCTCAGTGAAGCCCCACCCCATACCCCTCCAATTCTCTAAGCCTGGAAGTTGCAGAGAAAGGGGAAGGGAGCTCTTCACTGAGACAGTAAAGAGATCACAGGTTCAGTCAGGGGGAAAAAGTGGAACTTTCATGAACTCTTCCTCTGGTTTATGGTGGTTGCCATGCACATCCCCACAAAGAAAGATTCACCCAAAGCACTATCCATAAGCTTATAGGGTTGGAAGGGACCTTGGAAATCATTTACTCCAGGCCTCTCACTTTACAGAGGAGAAGACATCCAGAGAGGGAAGTAACTGGCCCAAGGTCACACAGTGACCAAGCCAAGACTTGTTAAGTTTGATCCTCTTTGGCCTACGACACTGACTTCTACACTGCCTCACCCACACATCACGCTCCCCACCAATTTCGTGTTTATTTGTTTGTTTTTCAGATTAGTCCCCCTCCCAATCCATCCCCAGAATACATGTATCGAGAGAAGAAAATCAAGAACAGTCTTTCCCCAATAATAATAACTGACATTTCTATAACACTTTAAGGGGCAAAAGGTACATAACAGTCATGTGAGGTCAGGAGGCAGTGTAGTACAAGGAACAAACTGCCTCTGGAGGGAGAGGACCTGGATTCAAATCTTTCCTCCAAAATGTTGGGGATGCACTAGATGGTATCTGAGACCTAATCTCTAGGACTCCATGAATTAATTATTCGTGATAGATTTGGAGACAAAGGACCTGGGTTTGGATTCTGACTCTGCCCTTGGTACTGACTGTCTCAACTTTACTTAATGCTTCTGGCATCAGTTTCTTCATCTTTAAAATGAAGGAACTAGACTAGATGACCTCCAAGACCCCTTCCAGCCCTCAGTCTATGAACTCATGAACAGGTATCTTTATCTTAAGGAAACCGAGCAGTTGAGGGGTTAAAGTCACTTTGCCTACACAGCCAATGAGGGTTAGAGTAGGGGGTTCAAACTCAGGCTTTCTGTCTGCAAATACCCATATTCTTCTAGTACTGTACTCCAGTCTGCCCACACAGCCCCCACCCTCCACCTCCTTTTTTTTTCTGCTTTGTAACATCAAAGCTTTCAGAAAACATTTTGCCTTTGTTAGAGCAGACAATGGATGAATTGATCAGAGCTGCCACCTGTGTGCCACTGGCTGGGGTTGATCTCACCAGCCTTCCTCTTCAGTCTCCAGTAAGCTGCCTCTCACCCAGGCTTTACCTTCTATCTCCCTCCCTTATACATTTCCTGAGAACACCAGCCATGATCCCTCTCTGTAACCATGGCCTGGGCCTCGAATACTCAAATAATTCTTCCCTTTCCTTCCCTCCATCTTTAGTTTTTAGATTTAAAAAAATTCTGAGAAAAGAGATGGGCAGATTATTGGATAGGCTTAGCAGAGGCTGCACTTTGCTGGGCAAAGCAGTTTGGAATTACTCCTGTTCTAACAGAATCATCCCTTCCCACCCACTATATGTAAGCAGCTGCCTGAGCCCAGTTTCTGTGAGGCTTTGCATGCCTGCATGATAAAACACTTCTCAGGGGGGTTGATGTGGGGGCTGTTGGTAGCAAAGCACTTCCTGCTTGTCTTGTATGGAACTAGGCAAATTGGCTGGAGGATGTTTCTTCATGGAATGCAGAAGGATTTCAGCCATAAGCTGACTCATAGGGGAAGCTTTTTCTCCTAGAGCTTAGAAGGTTAATCCTAAGAAGATACTAAGAGAGAGAATTAGCTTTTTATTTTATTTTTCAAAATTAAATTTATTTTTTACATTTGGAACTTAACAAACACCAAATAAAATGAGTATTTCCATATAATATAGATGGTATAATGGAAGGAGAGACTTGAAATTGCAAATATCTATTTTATATGATTTGCTTTTAAACATAATAAATTCAGCACATAACTTTTAAAGCTTTCCTGCTTTTCTGTGATTTTTTTCTGGCCTCCTTTCTGTTATATTCCGTGTATTTTCAAAAGCTTCAATGACCCACTTAAAAAAAATTATAACCCTATCCCTACTTGCCATACTCCCATCTCCTCACCACCCCCACCCTCCAATAGAAAAATAAAAACCCTTATAATAAATATGCACGGTCAAAGAAAAATCCCTTATTGAATGTGTCTAGAAACATATCTCTGACTGTGTACACTTGAGTCCATAATCCCTCTCAGGAAGTGGGTAACATACATCCTGGAAACATGGCTGGTCATTGCATTGAGCAAAGTTCTTAAATCTTTCAAAATTGCTTTTCTTTATAATATTGTTATTGTATAAATTGTTCTCTGGGGTAATTAGTTTTTAAAAAGCATTTTCCCTGCCAGTCTTCTGAAATCCCATTGCATCTTCATGGTTCTTAGGATTTACAGACTGAAAGGACTTGGAGAGTTTGCTTTTTTATTCTATATTTTTGTTCACTAAGTGGTCATTTTAAAAATTTAGTGTGAATTAATGGTAACAATAGAAATAAATGAGTCTTCTCCAAGCAGCACAATGAGACCCACCAGTGTTACAGTGAAATTTGTGACCACTTCTTTTCAAGACCCTTGCTTTTTCTACCATCAGATATAGGCCCACATATCTCTCTGTGTTTGTGCACTGGTTTGGTGATCCATTGAATGCTAGGATTTCCTGATAAGGAAATGGGTAATTTTATGAAATGAGTAAATTTATAAATTTATTTATCAATTTATGGAATGGCTAAATAAGAATTTCTTGAGTTCAAATGAGGCCTCAAACACTTAGTAGCTATGTGACCCTGGGCAAGTCACTTAACCCTGTTGTCTCAGTTTCCTCATCTGCAAAATAAACTGGAGAAGGAAATGGCAAACCATTCTAGTATCTTTACCAAGAAAACCCCAAATGGGGTTATGAAGAGTCAGACGTGACTGAAAAATGACTGAATAAGAGAAAAATAAGAATAACTTCAGAATTTGTAGGTTAAATCTTCACCCACTCAGTAAGAGTTCACACAGTGCCATCAAGCGCTTTAGCTACAAACTGAAGGCTCTTGACAGACTTCAGCTGACTGACACCATCGGTTGCACTCTTTGTCCACCATGATGCACATGAATCCAATAGATGGCATAACCTGGTTTAACCTTATATCCCAATATATGAGATTTCTCCCGGCTGATTAGCTAGGAAAGTCTATGGAGAGCAGACCAGCAATGCGCCCGCCAGAGGAACTACATTGCATCTGACTACTTTCTACATAATTCTTGGATATATTTAAAAGGACCCATCTTGGCTTACCACCCTTTGGCTACCACTATCTAGAAAAATTAGACATTGCCTTAATAAGTACATATTGAATTCAGTAAGATATTATCCCACTTCCTCATTTTGTAGATGTGGAGATTGAGGCCTGCAAAAATTAAGTAACTTGCCTAAAGTCACATTGGGAATAAGCAATTGAGCCAGGATTCAAATCCAGCTCTGCTGATTCTAATTGCAGGCCTTCCCCCTCCCCACCCCCATACTTACTTGTTACATCATTGCCTAAATAAAATCTGGGAACTGGAGTGGGTAAAGAAGGAGAACAGGGGCTGAAGGAGAGAAGGAGGGGCCTAGAGGGGAAAAGGGAAAAAAGACTGGATGGGGGGGGGGGAAGGGAGATAAGGGAGGAGAAGAGGGGACTGGACAGAAGAAGGGAAAGAACTGGAGGGACAGGGAGGGGGAGAGACTGAAGGGAAGGAGAGGAATAGAGAACAGTGGAAAGGAGAGGGGAGGGGAAGAGAGGAAGGGAGCAGATGGGGAAACATAGGGAGTTTCCACAGTGCTGCAGTGCAGATCTGAGCTAGGGAAGAAGATTTAAGGGGAGGTTGAAAGCTGAATGGCTCATAACCTTCTGAGGCAAGCCCAAACTGGTGCGTGGGTTATGAGGGGGTTGTAGCTAAAGCTTTTTCGTGAGACCTGCAAAGCTGATCTGATCACACCCTGTCAGTCATCTTCCCCTTTCTTCAGAAGTGTCTGTCTTTCTTAGAGGAGGCCCAGTTTCAATGTGTCACCTCGATGGAGAGGAAAGCATTCCAGAGGACACTCCAAGCTTACCTGGATCCCAGACAGAGATAGATTGGAACCTGTGAGAAGCAATAGAGAGGCACACGGGAGCGATGTGACTGAAATGCAGAAAACTCCTGCCTAGAGTACTGCAAGAAGAGCTAGAAGGCAGCTGTATCACTGTAGGCTGCCAGGCTTTAATAGACCATTCTGAGCTGGGAAGGATGAAAGAAGTGTAGACCATAAGTTCCTTGAAGCCAGAGACAGTTAACTTTTTTTTTCTTTGTGCCCCTTGGTGCCTTGTATTTTTTTCCCCCCTTTATGGTCCTGACCTGTGATTTTATTAGTGTGGAGAGCTTCTGGTTAGGAAATTTCCTCCACTCTTGCAGATTGGCAACTCGTCTGTAACTTAGAGTCCTCAAGAGCTGCCTGGGGGCCCTTAGAGGGTAAATGACTCACTTAGTATCCTTAGCTAGCATGTGTCAGAGACAGGATTTGTACTCAGGTCTTGCTGATACTGAAGCCAGCCCACTGTTGACTAGCTCAGAAGCTAGCTGGCTAGCTCTCTCCTTGTACTTAAGAGTTACTTAATTAGTGTTTGTTGAATTGAATTGAATGTAGAATGTCATGAAGATCATCTAGTCCAACCCTTTAATTAAAAAAAATTGTTTTTTACTGGAAAACTTTATTTTATGCAGAGCAGGCTAGTTGGATATAGCTTATATGAATGATTCCAGTATTTTTGGCAACACCCAAGCATCACAATCTGGGGCAAACTAAACACAGACCTTTTTTTCCCATCAGGTTGGATCAAAATGATTGATCTTGGCCTCACAGATATCTGTTTGTTGGCCTTGACATCCACCATGAATAGTCTTGAACACACCAGGGTGGGGTCCTCAATCTTCAGAGCAGAATGTGAAGGGGGACTTTGATCAAGCTTGTTCTTCCTAGGGGCATTTTTCTGAGAGTAATCGGGCTGCTTTTGAAGCCAAAGTGTCTCAGGTTTCAAGAAGGGGATGGTGAGGAATAAGCATTTACATAGCACCTACTGTGTGCCTGGCACCATGCTAAGTGCTTTATGAATATTATCTCACTTGATACAAACCCTTGTGACGTAAGTTCTATTATTATTCCTATTTTACAGTTGAGGAAACTGAGGCAAACAGAGGTTAAATGACTTGCCTAGACTAAATTTGAACTCAGGTTTTCCTGACTCCAGGCCCAGTGCCCATTGTGCCATCCAGCTGGGTGAGAAATTTTTGGATTTTCTCCTTTTGTGGCTCTGTATACCTTTCAGCATTGCCTTTTTGGCCTTCGAGGTCTCTGACTTGGCTTTTCTCTTGGAGTTGCTGTCTTCCTTCTTTGCCTTCAGCCCTATGTTGGAGAAAAATCCTTCATTTTACATATGGGAAAACTGAGACAGAAAGGGACTAGGTTGCTGCGGATGCCAGGAGGGTATTTGTTTTTCAGAATGTCTCTGCAGCCCTGGATATGTGGCTTACTCACTGAGGCTGACACAGGCCAAGATTCCTTTCCCCAACCACATGAAAGCCTTCCACCAGCCCTCGTTAGCTACCACATACAAGCAGGATGCACTTAGCTTCATCAATCAGACTGGGAGCTCCAACAGAGGTCACAATAATGCTCACAAGGGCAAAAAAAAGAAACTTTCTGCAAGCTAAGAGCCTTCATGTGCCTTCTTAACCCAAGCTTAGCCTTCTTCTGTTTCCTAAGCATCCTGATTAGCATTAAGGAGTTGATGGCCCATTTTTTGGCTGTCAGTCTTAGGGATTGAATGGCAAAGGGATTGGAGCAGTTTCTACTGCAGAGGGCAGAAGTGCAGTCATCCTCATGTGCCTGCACAGAATTAGAATCGCAGAATGTTAGAAATCGAAAGGACCTCAGAGATCTTTTATTTTAACCTCTTCAATTCATACACAAGAAAACAAGCCTTGAGAAGCAAGAGAGTCACCTAAGATAAATCATAGGGGCTGCATTTTTTGATTTCTTTGGTATAGGGAATACCTGGGTAGGGAAACTCCCTGCACTAACACAGACCACACTTTTCTATATTCTACCACGAGAGTTGCCTATAGCAGTGGTATTAAACTCAGATAGAAATAGGGGGATACTAAACCACATGAGCATGCTTGTGGGTACACATTGACTTTTAGAAAATCATGTATTAACAATATCCATATTTTATTATATTTTATTTTGTTAAATATTTCCAAATTACATTTTTTTCTTTCTTTTTCTGTTGGTAATCAAAGTTAAGTGACTTACTCAGGGTCATACAGCTAGTAAGTATCTGAGGTCAGATTTGAACTCAGGCCCTGCTGACTCCAGAGCTGGTACTCTATCCACTGCACCACCTAGCTGAACCCAAATTACATTTTAATCTGGTTCAATGATACTCTGCAATAACTTTTGGGTCTTGTGTTTGATGTCTCTAACCCAGAACACTCAAAATGTAGTAGCTTGCCCAGAGTAACCCAGCCAGTATGTATCAAAGGAGGGACTTGAACCCACATCTTCCTGAGTCCCAGGCCAGCTTTCCCCCAACTCTTCCAAAGTCAGAAAGGACCTGGGCCTTCCAAGCAAGTCTAGTACTCTTTCTTTTTGACTACACCTCTGTGGTTCAAAGCCTGTTAGGAGAGTGTTTAGTTTATCTAGACCTTAAATGTCCTCCGCAGGTATTACTCTTGGGATCGGAATCATAGATTTTAGATATGCAACAGGCATTAGAGGTCATCTAATCTACCCCATTCTTTTTTACAGATGAGGAAATTGAAGTACAATGAGGTTGTAACTTGCCTGAGTTAAAATGGCCAATAAGTGGTAGATCCAGGATTTGAAGCTAGGTGTCTGCACTCTAAATACATTGTTCTCTCCATCATTCCACAGGATTGTTTTACTATATGCAGTCCCTGAGATAGAAACTCTCCCTTTAGAAACATCCTTTATATATGAACAGGAGCCTTGTAACACCGCCCCCCCCATTGTTGTTTTTGTCCATCCCTTTCTTTTCTTAGAGGACCAATGACATCATGGTGTCAAGTCTTGACTTGCACATGAATTGGATTTAAGTGAGGCAGAGTTGCACAAAGTCATCAGCCTCACTCTCTCCCAGAGACAGCAAAGTCCAGTGTCAAGAAAAAAGTCAAGATGACTGGAGATGGCCTGGGATGCAGTGGATGACCTTGGCATCTTTGATGCCTGACCAAGCTCTAAGCGCTCCACAGTACTTGCTTCAGCCACCTTCATGGCTGTTGGAACAAATTGTTCTCACATACCCATTCCAGGGAGTGAGAGGGGGGAAGGAGGGGAGGCGGGGGTGGAGAGAAAGCGAGTGAGAGAGAGAGAGAGAGAGAGAGAGAATGGGAGAGTGAGTGCTATGGCAGGATGAAGACATTTCTCTGGCAGCTGAAGTTCTACATGTACCACAGAAACAATATTAGAAAGGATGCTTAGGTTCCCAGGCTGGATCAAAAATATCTATTATAATGTACCTGAAGTTACAATAATTCACTTCTCTGCATCTCAGTTTCCTCATCTACAAAATAAGGGAATTAGACCGGATGGCCTCTGACTTCTCTTTCAGCTCCAAACTGAGAATTCTGTAGGTATTTAATATACATAATGTTATTTTCTGCTGCTGAACTTGTGTGTTAAATTGGCTTCCGTGTGTGGTAGACCTTGAACTTAACTACTTTGAATAACATTATTTCCACGCAACAATGTGACAAACTAACTTTTGGAACACGACAGTCTTGTAAGCTGGATACATCTTCTGCTCCCACTTTTCATTGTCACTTAAGAGATGGTGCAAGGGTTCTGCTTCCACAGTAAGTGGAGAATCACAGCTCTAGACATGTAAAGGGTAGCTGTGGAAGGGACTTCAAAACCAACTTGACCTAATGTGGAGCCAGTGCTCATCAATGGCCGCTTCCCACCATTTGGCCAGTTCAAACCAACTCCTCATGTTCCTTCTACTTTCCACAGATATAAAAGGACCATGCAGTCCTCTGCCAAAGGATCCCTGCCGTTCTAGAAGACAACCGCACACCAAACTGAAGTTGAGCAGGCTCCAGTTTAGGGTGACTTTCACCATTGGGACAGTAGGAGAAAGTATCTCAAAACAATCATTAAATCAGTAGACATTTATTGTTGTTTGGTCCTTTTCACTCATGTCTAACTCTTTGTGACGCCATTTGGGGTTTTCTTGGCAAAGATATTAGAACGGTTTGCCATTTCCTTCTCCAGCTCATTTGACAGGTGAGGAAACCAAGGCAAACAGGGTTAAGTGACTTGCCCAGGGTTGCACAGCCACTAGGTGTCTGAGGCCAGATTTGAACTCAAGAAGTTGAGTCTTCCTGACTCCAGGCCCAGGACTCTATCCCCTGTGCCACCCAGATGCTCCCAAACATTTATTAAGAGCTTAAAATGTGCCAGGTATTATGCTAAATCGCTGGGGATACAAAAAGAGGCAAAAGACAGTCTGTTCTCAAGGAGCTCGCCATCTAATGGAGGAGACAACAAACAAATAAATGTAGGCAAACAAGCTATATACTGGAAATAGTCACAAGAAAGAAGCTGCTAGAATTAAAATGGATTGGCATCCTGTAGAAGATGGAATTTTATCTGGTACTTAAAAGAAGCCAGGAAGTTAAGTTGAGGAGGGATAGCATTCAAAGCATGGGGGACAGCCAGAGAAAATGCAGGAGCCAAGAGATAGAGGGTCTTGTGCATGTAATAGCAAGGAGTTCATTGTCATTAGATCAAATAAGTGATAGGGAGCTGGAGGCATTTATTAAGTGGGGGTGGTAGGGGAGAGAGATTTGGTTGGATCAGAACTTCAGAAAAATCACTTTAATGGTTAATGGAGGGTGGATTGGAGTAGGGAAAGACTGGAGGCAGGCAGATCCAGACCCACCAGTTGGTTATTACAATAGTCCAGGAGTAAGATGGTGCGAGTGTTGTGGGGAGAAGGGGGCCTTGGTGAGAGATGTTGCAAAGGTGAAATCGACAGGCCTTGGCAACAGATTGGAAACCGGGGGTGGGAGATACTGAGGAGTGAAGGATAACACCTAGGTTGTGAGCCTGAAGGACTGGGGTGATGGTGTTGCCCCTTATGGTAATAGGGGAGTTAAGAGGGAGGTGGAGTTAGGAGGGAAAGAAAATGAGTTTGGTTTTGGACACGTTGAGTTTAAGATATCTATTGGAAATCCAGATTGAGATTCTGAAAGGCAGGTGGAAATAAGAGCTTGGAGTTCAGCAGAGTGGCTAGGGAAGGACAGGTAGATTTGGGAATTGTCTGCATAGAGATGGTAATTAAATCTATGGGAGGTGACCAGGGTAGTTTTGGTGGAATGATAAGGTCCAAAGCCGGAATGTAAGGGGTTAAGAAGAAAGTGAGAGGAGAAATAGCTGGAGGCACACAGTAGGAATGCAACTCTACTGTTGATAAAGTCAGTCAACAATCTTTTATTAAATGCTTACTGTGTTTCAGATATAGACACAGTTCTGAGAGCATCTAATTATGGAACATACTAGTCCCGTAGTTAAACAGCCAGATGACAAATGTACTGGGCTTGGAGTCAGGAAGATCTGAGTTCACATGTGGCCTTAGACACGTACTCTAGCTGCATGACCATCATCATCCCCATCATCATTATTAGTTTGCCCTACTTCAGCAGAGATGAACAACCAGATCACATCACCACTAGCTAAGGCTTGTTTGTCATTGTGTTTTATGACCAGAGTGGCTTTCCCTGGACAACTGGGGTCCTGTTTCTTAGATGCCAAGAACCCTCAGGACTGTGTAAGCTTGTTTGACAACCAGGCCTCCCTGAGGAAGACCAGTGGTGGTTTATTGGTAGAAGTGCTAGAGATCTATATTGCTTTGTTTTGAGATAGAAGGAAAAACCTGGGACAGACCTAAATCTGGGAAAGGGATCACTATCTTATCTCTAATAGTTACAGAAAAGCCAGTGAGGACCCCAGGGTATTTTGCCCTCAGATGGCAGCTAGGTGGCACAGTGGATAGAGTGCCAGGCCTGGAGTGAGGAAGTCTCATCTTTGTGACTTTAAATCTGGCCTCAGACACTTATTAGCAGTGTGACCCTGGGTAAGTCACTTAACCTTGTTTGCCTCAGTTTCCTCATTTTAAGAATGAACTAAAGAAGGGAATGGCAAACTACTCCAGTATCTTTGACAAGAAATCCCCAAATGGGGTCATGAAGAGTTGGAGATGACTGAAAAACAACTGAAAATAACAACAGCTCCATGTTATAGTGGAAGGAGTAATGATTTGGGGTCAGAGGACCCGATAGGAATCTGAGTTCAGATCTATGTTCCTTCACTTATGATTATATGTATGTATTATATGTATTATAAGTATGATTATACTTCTCTGGGCCCAAATGTCCTCATCTGTAAAACGAGGGGGTTAGGCTAGGTGCCTTTCTAAGGTAACTTTCAGCTTTGAATCTCTGATCTTTGTGACTTCTTTCACCACTGTTTTGGTGGGGTCATTCATAAAGACTTCCTGACCTCTGACTAATGGAGCAGATTGCCAAAAGTAGGAGGCATACATTCCTGTTGTTTTTAGCACATCAAATACAGATTTCTCAGCCTGGCATTCAAAGCCCTAGAAAATCTAACCCCACCCTGCCTTTCCAACCTTATCATTCACAACTGCCTACGCACACACCCTCTACTCCAGTAAATCTGCTTTCCCTAGTTTCCCACACCTGGCAAGCCTCTTCAACTCCTTCTGAAGGATTATGCTATTCCCTCTGCTTGGAATATCTTTCCCTCAGCTCCCAATTCCTTTATGTCTTTTTTGTTTTTGTTTGTGTTTTTTTTCAGTCTTGTTTAATTCTTTGTGTCCCTCTTTGGGATTTTCTTGGTAAAGATACTGGAGTGGTTTGCCATTTCCTTCTCCAGCTCATTTGACAGATGAGGAAACTGAGGCAAACAGTATTTAAGTGACTTGCCCAGGGTCACACAGGTGGTAAGTGTTTGAGGCTGGACTTGAACTCAGGATAGATGAGTCTTCCTGACTACAGGTCTGGTGCTTTATCCACTACAATCCATTTTCTTACTATTTTTTAAAAGCTCAGCTCAAGTTCTATTCTCCCATGAATCTTTCCCCATGCCCTCAGGTCACGTTGGTCTCTGTACTAGGTGATCTAGCACTGATTATTAAAAAAAAAAGGGGGGGGCATTTGCCACCTGACCTCGTTCATTTATTCTACCAAAAAACCAATGTTAGGTGAAAAGATGTTGCAGGGGAGAGCTAGTTGCATAGAGACCAGGTTATAAATGGGCACTTTGTTCGATCTCATCACAGTGAGATTTTGTAAGACAGCAGTGGTGTTTGATTGTTAAGGTCTTAGCAGTGTTCTTGCAAAAAGCTATTGGCAGCTGTATTCATAGTATACCTATGCTGGCTCGCATGGTTCTTTCATTGTTTTGTGTATAGAAGTTGTTGCTTCAACAACCCCTTGAATTCCTTGGAGCAGCTGGAATGCAGTGTGAAGGATATGGGTGTGTGATGCAGGAGACCTGGGCTCTAGCCCCAATTCTGCCCCATGGGACTTCAGGCAAGTTGCATAATTCCTCTGGGGCTCTATTCCCTAAAGTAAGGGACTCATTGAATTTAGAGCTGACAGAGGCCTTAGATGCTATCTAATTCAACCGCCTCTTTTTATGGATGAGAAGTTAAATGACTTTCTTAAGGTCACAAAAACAATTAGTTCCAGATTTGGACTTTGAAGCCACGGCTTCTGCCTCCAAATCCAGTGTTTTTTCCACCATATTAATACCTACCTGAGTCAGTTGGACTGTATCAGGGAGGTTTGTTAACCTGAACTTTTTTCATTTTTGATAACCGTTTCAGTATATTTGGTTTCCTTTGTAATCCCTTGTATTTTATTTATGCATTAAAAAAATATTCTGAGGGGTGGGAGTGGGGAGGGCATATGCTTTCCCAGACTGCAAAAGGGGTCCTTGACACACAAAAAGAGAAGCACTGGATGCAATGATCATATCCCATCAGCCTCAAGCTCTCCACCCTGCTGCTTCCTCCTCATTGTCCCTCCCACATTCCCACTTGCCCATCTGGAATGGCAAGCACCTCTGGCACTGGCTTTCTGAAGACTCTACCTTCTCTCCCCTCCCTTAACCCCTTGTGTCTAGCTGGCCCCAAGCTGTGCCTCTTAATTTGACATCTGGCCTGCAGCCCCAGAGCACTTGGTAATACTTAGGTTTTCTCTTTCTTTCATTCAAGGAGTTCTTCCAGTATAGGGATTGTGCTTCTTTAGCATCCACTCTCAGGGCATAACAGAACACTGGGCATGTATAAATAAGTATTGGACCCAAACACCTTGTGGTTGGGATTATTGCAATCTCATGATGATGTCTGGGCCTCGGGCTAACATGGATAACATGGAGACCATTGTCTGTCTTTCTCTGTGTCTGTCTGTGTCTCCGTGAGTCTTTTTTCTGTGTCTGTCTCTGTCTCCAAAGCACTGTATGCAACATGAAGAATTATTTGGCTTGTACATCAAATACAGCCCTATGACATATCCTAGAATATTAAGGACCTAGAAAGCCCAGCTTGTTGGTTTCCCTGCCTTAAGTTTCTCTCCACTCCAGTCCATCTTCCACTCAGCTGTCAAAATGGTCTTCCTAAAACACATATCTAACTATGTTCACCTCCCTTCCACACACACACATATAATCAACTTCAGTGGGCCCCTTATCACCAATAGGGCCAAATCTGAACTCTGTTTGGCATTCGAAGCCCTTCACAATCTACCTTTCCAGTCCTCTCACATCTTAGTCTCCTCCCCCACGCTCCACATACTCTACAGTCAGGTGACACCAGCCTCCTTGCTGTTTCTTGAACAAAACATTCCATCTTTGGACCCAATGCATTTGCACTCTCTGTCTCCCATGATGACTTCAAGTCTCAGCTCAAATGTCACCTTCTACAGGAAGCATTTCCAGATTCCCCATAATGCTAGTACATTGCTGTTGATTGTCTCCAATTCATCCTATATAGATTTTGTTTTTATGGAGTTTTTTTTTCATCTCTCCCATTAAAATGTGAGCTCCTTGATAACAGGGAGTGTTTTTTTTTTGTTTGTTTGTTTTGGGTTTTTACCTATCTTATATCCCCAGGGCTTAGCATGGAGCCTGGCACATAGTAGACATTTAATAGATGTTTACTGACTGACTGATGGTGGACTGAGCACCCCTATGTCTCATAGGAATCCTTAGCCTTGGGTTCAGACGTAAGCAAGCATTTACTTCCTTTTGCTGTTGGAGAGCAATAGACAGTCCACCTTCCTCTGATGCCTCTTCTGGTAGATAAAGCCCTGGAGTTAAAGTCCCTCCAGAATAGTGTTGGTCAGCAGTTTTTTTCAGTTCATGATCCCATTTAGGCTTTTCTTGGCAAAGATACTAGAGCCATTTCCTTCTGCAGCTCATTTTACAGATGAGAAACTGAGGTAAAAGGGGTTAAGTGACTTGCCCAGGATCACACAGCTAATAAGTGTTTGAGGCCAGATTTGAACTCAGATCTCCCTGAATCCAGGTGCATTGCCCCACTGTACCACTGGCTGCCTCTGACAGAAGGCAGGAACAGAAGAGTGTTTTGGGTTAGGAAGGGGGCGCCAATAAAATGAAAGGTAGACCTGGGCTCTTCTCTGGTGTCCCTAGATCTTTTGGAAATAGAAGATGATTCTGCCCTCCAAGTGGAAAAAACTGGTGCCCTTGCCTCAGTTAAGAGTAATTATAATTACACAGTAGAACCCTGACTGGATCAGTGGGAAGGAAGCATGCCATGTCCCTGAGCTGCTGAGTATCAAGGAGTGAAAAATATCTATTGGACCTTCTGGCACCAACAGCCAGGTAGATGCCAAAACTCTCCCACTGTGACAGATGTGGGATCAGGATTAGTCCTAGTGAAATTGGGTTTGTAGGCAATTGGAAATCTCTGACAAAGACAGCAAAGGAACAACTCCACATTTGAAGATAACCCTTTTGAACAGTGAAAAGTCAAGTCACCTCTGATAAGTTGCAGGGAGGTTTGAGGGGACCATCTCCACCTTCCCTTCTTTTGCCAGATTCTTTTCCCTAATGCACAGCTCTGAGTACATGCCTCCACTGCTCAAATACTAATCCCCTGAGAAAAGTTGACCATGATTTGTCTGTCTGTCAGTTTGTATATCTCTTATCTATCTATCTGCACACTTATCAGATTTGTAGATGACATAATTCTAGGAAGGATAGTTATATTGGATATCAGTGTCAGGATCTAGACAAATCTTGGTGGCCTAGTACAGTGGGCCCTATTGAGTAAGATAGAATTTGATAGGAATAAACATAAATTTTTCTTTATTTGGATGAAAACAATTCAACCTCGTAGAGGAGGAGGGATGGCTAGATGGCAGTTCTGGTGACTTGGTTTTTCAAGACGCTCAAGCTCAAAATTAGTCAACAGTGAGATGTGACCACCAGAAAGTCAATGCTTTCCTAGGATGCATGATGAGGCATGTAGTGTATGGAATGAGGGAGGTGGTAGTTGCATTGTATTGTGCCTTGGCCAGATCACTTTGGAGGTAATGTGTTATGTTCTAGGCTCACCAGACTCTAGGAAGGAACTGGAGTTTATCCAGAGGAGGGCACTCAGGATGATAAAAAAGAATTGGAGACCATGTGGATCAAGGATCAGTGTTATTTAGCCTGGAAAAGTAAAAACGCTAAAATGTTAAGTGAAACCCAAGTCTTCTTGTCTCCGAATTCAGCTTGATATCCATTGTACCCCATTACCTCTTGTGGGGAACTTCATACTAACAATTACAGCCATCCAAAAGTGGAATGGGCCAGTGAGTTCTCCCAGTGGGGGTTTTCAAGTGGGGGATGGTTGACTACTTTGGGGAGATGTTATAGAGGGAATAATGCATTTCCAATAGCCTTTCAGACATCCATATCTAGATAAACTCAAAACGTCCAAAATGGAATTCATTATCTTTCTTCTAAAAACAACCCCCGTTCCCTTTAACTTCCCTACTACTGTCTGGGGTACCACCAGCTCCTCAGTCCCTTTCAGATCCTCAGTATCTCTCATCCCACCCCCAATGCCCACATCCAATTTGTTGCCAAGGCCTATTGATTTTACCTTTGCAACATCTCTCAGGCCTCCTTCTCTCCCCTGGTGTTGCCACCACCCTGGTATTGGCCCTTATCACCTAACACCTGTATTATTACAATAGACTGTTGGTCAGCCTCCCTGCCTCAAGTCTCTCCCCACTCCAATCCATCCTTCATTCAGCCAGCACAGATCCAACCATGTCACCCCTATATGCAATAAACTCCTGTGACTCCTTATCATCTCCTAGATCAAATACAAAATGCTCTGTTTGGCACTCAAAGCCCTTCATAACCTAGCACCCTCCTACCTTTCCAGTCTTCTTACACCTTTATCCCCCAATACATACTTTGGCCTCCTGGCTGTTTCAGGAACGAGTTATTCCATCTTTAGGCTCCAGGCATTTTCTCCAGCTGTCTCTCATGCCTGCAATACTCTCCTTCCTCATCTCTACCTACCGACTTCTCTGGCTTTCTTTAAGCCAACTAAAATCCCATCTCTACAAGAAACCTTTCCCAGCCTTTCTCTTAATTATTTCCCATTTATCCTATATATAGCTTGTTTGTACATCTTTGTTTGCTTGTTGTCTTCCCTACTAGACTGTAAGCTCCTTGAGGTCAGGGACTGTCTTTTTATTTATTTATTTTTTTGTGTCCCCAGTGCTTAGCATAGTGCCTGGCACATTGTGAGTACTTAATAAATGTTTATTACTCCTACTTCTTGCTCAGGTACAGGTTGGATTAGATGGTCTCACAGGTCCCTTCCAATGCTGAGATGGTGATTCTGTAAAGTATTTGTTGAATAAATGACTGTATAGATAGAAAAGTGGCAATTACTTTGCTTTCAAGGGTTGAACCACTCAGATAATTTAAGCTACAAGTAGGTACTCAAAGTATGTGTGGATTTGCCTTGGTGGTAGATACCAGGCCTGTGACCAAGGATGAGCCTGAAGTCATTGGAGACTGTTTCCTGAAGACACTGGCAGACAGAATGAGCAGAAAGATAGCAACAGAAAAGAAACTGGAAATAATCCTAATGCTACAGAGCGGAGGTATCAAACACTTGACCTACAACACTCCCAAATGTGGCCCAAACCAGATTAAAATGTGATTGGGAAATATTAGGACAGATAATGTTAACATGTGATTTTCTAAGTAAATATGGGGTTGGCAGGGATCCTTCTGTACCATTAAATGGCTCGTGGATTGTCTGAGCTAGAAAGAACTTAGTATGATAGAACCAGAAGGAACCTTAGACCATAAAACAGAATCTCATAGCTGGAATGTAACCCTGGGACATAGAATGGTCCCCTCCCCCACCTTAGCCCTTGAAGACTGGCTTGAATGGGTCATCCTCTGATCCTTTGTTGGAGACTTCCCGCTCACAGTCATCATTGTCGATCCTTCTTCTAGTTCCCATATGCAACTTCATCATTCCTAGGCACTCTGTTTTCCCTTGAAAACAGGGAGTTCAGAAATTTGTCATTGAGGTACACGGAATCTGATTAGGCCTGCTTAGGAAAACTACTATTATAGTGTGAGAGGAGTTTAGGACCCAGAATACTATTCATCCCTTCACTGCGTACAAGCAATGGGTAGAGCTCTAGACTTGGAGTCAGGAAGACCTGAGTTCAAATCCAGCCTCAGACACTTACTGATTATGTAACTCTGGGCAAGCCACAACCTCTGTTTGCCTCAGTTCCCTTATCTCTAAAAAATGGGGATAACAACAGCGCCTATCTCTGGGAATTGTTGTGAAAATAAGATGAGCTAACATTGGTGAAGAGATTTGAAAATTCCATAGATACTATTTGTTAATAACTATTTTCATATTAACAAAAAGAAAAAAAAAACACTCCAGGGCTCCAAACTCCTGGACACACTCATTTCAAGTCAACAAGTATTTTTAAGAGCTTACTAAGCACCTCTTTTATTTCATTAAATTAATTTCATAAATGCAATGAAATAAATTTCATAAATTAATTGAATTGCCCAACCTCCTTTTCTGATGAGAGAGAGAAAGAGAGAAAGAGAGAGAGAGAGAGAGGGAGAGAGAGACTTTACTAAGCACCAGGCAGTGTACCAAGCCAGGGAATACAAATACAGATAGAAAGCTAGACAGCCCATGTCTTCAAGTATTTTATAAAATTCTAATGGAGAAAGACAATACATAAGAGGGAACTGAAAAACAGGCAAGGGTGATGGTAGTGGTGAATCAAGTGGGTGTTTGGGGAATGGTAGAAAAAGTCCTGTGATGATGATTCAAGAATATAGCCTAGAGAGAAATGAAGATGTGGTTCTTCTTGTTGTTGTTGAGTTCTTTCAGTCGGGTCTGACTCTCCATGACCCCATTTGGGAGTTTTTTGGCAAAGATACTGGAGTGGTTTGCCATTTCCTTCTCCAGCTCATTTTACAGATGAAGAAACTGAGGCAAACAGGTTTAAGTGACTTGCCCAGGATCACACAGCTAGCAAGTGTCCAAGGCCAGATTTGAACTCAGGAAGATGAGTTTCATAACTATTCCTAGCACTGTATCCACTGCACTACCAACTAACTGCCTCATGGTTGTTCTGGGCGTCCTCAAAATGGAAGTTCTAAGAGGACCCAGCCAATCAGAGGGGAAGCCTACAAAGGCAGAGGGAATTTACAAGAAGAGAGGTGGTGTAGACTTAGAGTGTAAGGAGCTTCCTGGATGAAGAGGTTTCCATGGCCTGGTCTTAGAAGAAGTTCTGTGGCAATGAGTCAGAAGTGCAGCATGGAGAGGGATTCCCTCACAAAAACCATTTCTTGTCTCAACTCTCTTTGTCTTTTCTCTAGTGACAGACTCATTCTTTGCTGTCATGGATATCCTCTGCTTCTTTGCACATACCTAGGGACTGTTCCACCAAGACTACCTCTGATTCCAATGTCATCCTACCATACCAATACATTCTAAATAAGGGATAACTGATAATAATCCCAGGCAGCCACATGTCCCTGTAGCCTGTAGGTCACAGCTGAATCCCCTTTGCTGGAATCCCCAGATCCTGGTGCCCTCTTGTATTTCCTATGCTCTAGTTCTCCACAATGGTAATGGGGGCAACAAACAGCCTTTGGGATCCCACAGATTAAAAGTCTGTGACAAAGGACCTACTCAACACAATAAGGCAATAGTGTTATACTATTCAATGTGGTGAATTTCAAAAAAGGCCCTAGACTTTGACTTAGAAGACCTAACTCAAGGTATGACCTTGGGTAACTCATTTTCCTTTTCCGGGTCTCATTTTCCATTTTTATAAAACGAGGTTATTTGAACTTTAGGAGTGGATCACTTTCCTTTTGAAAAATGTTCTATTGATATCATAGTCATTTCTATATCTAGTACATGTAGGCACGCACACACACACACACACACACACACACACACACACACTAAGAACTGAATTCTCCCTTTTAGCAAAGAGAGTCAACAACCACTGACAGCAGATGCAGCATTTTACTCCTGGATGTCCCTCTCTCTATCTCTCTTCTGAAAGGATCTGTTAGCCCTGTCTACACTTAGGAAAATAACATAGATACACGCAAAACTCGTAGTAAAAACCTCCCTTTCACCAGCTAGATTCAGTGAGTTGATCACCAATCCACCAAATAATTTAAGAATGCAGGCATAACTTGAAGATATAGTGGGCCCAGTTCCAGACCACCACAATAAAGCAAGTCACGAATTGTTTGGTTTCCCAGTGCATATACAAGTGTGCACATTTAATAAGTAGTCTCTTAAGTGTGCAATATTATTATGTCTAAAGAAATTAATATACATACCTTAGTTAAAAAATACTTTATTGCTAAAAAATGCTAACCATCATCTGAGCCTTTAGTGAGTTGTAATCTTTTTGCTAGTGGAGGGTCTTGCCTCAGCATTGATGGCTACTGACTGATCAAGGTGCCGGTTGTTGAAGGTTGGGGTGGTTGTGGCAATTTCTTAAAATAAGAGAACAGTGAAGTTTTCCACATGGATAGACTCTTCCTGTCACTTGAATACTTCGAGGCCATTGTAGGGTTATTAATTGGTCTAACTGCAATATTGTTGTGTCTCAGGAAATAGGGAGGCCCAAGGAGAGGGAGATTGAATAGCAGTTAGCGGAGCAGTCAGAACACACATTTATTAAGTTCACCATCTTATATGGGCGTGGTTCATGTACCCTGGAACAATTATAATAGTAACATTAAGGATCACTGATCACAGATCACCATAACACATATAATAGTAAGGAAAAAGTCTGAAGTATCACAAGAATTACCAAAATGTGACACAGACATAATGTGAGCACATATTGTTGGGGAAATGGTGCTGAGAGACTTGCTACAAACCTTCCATTTGTAAAAAAGCCACAATATCTGAGAAGCATAATAAAGAAAGTGCAATAAAACTAGGTACGTCTGTAATGGAATTTAATAGAAGTACATATAGCCTTTTCTCATTCAGACAAAACCTTTGACCATTAGGCTCTATATGCTGCCTTCCCTTTCACATACACTGAGACTGGATATGAGGCTTTTCTTATGACTGCCCTTCTCTTTAATAAATAGGAATATAAAAGAAAGTTTGTAGTCCCCAAGCATAAGGAATCTCAGGTCTCCCAACAAGATACGTCCCAACAAGATATGTACTTGAGCTCTTTCACAGGAAGAAACACTGGGCAGGACTCCCAGTATTGCATTTGTAGTTCTCCAAACCTACAACCTAACCTAGTCCTTCAGGTCATAGAACTTCGAGATAGAATGTGCTGGTAAATATTTAACAACCAATTCCTGGGGGGAAAGTGTACTCATGACACACTTTTAAGTTTAATCTGAATTATTAACATGTTCTTCATCAATTTTTAAAATCTAAACAATCAACAAAATAATATACTAAACCCAAGATTTGTAGCATTTTGTCAATTTCTGAGGCATAAATGGCCACCCTGAAAATATAACCAACAGTTCTCAAGCTAGCACCAGTACGTTCTTTTGGGGGGAGAGGGGAGGCAATCAGGGTTAAGTGACTTGCCCAGGGTCACATAGCTAGTGAGCGTCTGAGGCCATGTTTGACCTCAGGTCCTCCTAACTTCAAGGCAAGTGCTCTATCCAATGTGCCACCTAGCTGCTGCCTAGTACATTCTTGAAAGTGACCATAGGGATCATCTAGTCTAACCCCATTCTTTTATAGAGGAGGAAACTAAGACCCAGAGGAAAGAAAAGGACTTGTCCAAGGTCATATAGATAGCATCAGAGCTAGGATTTGAATCCAGATCCCTTTGACTCAACTCCATTGCTTTTTCCAAAGTACGTAACTTCCTACTCGTTTGTCTACATCAGAATACTTGACAAGGCTATAAGCTCTAGTTCAAGGAAGCAAGACAAGCTTATGAAGCACCATTTTTAGTCTGAAGTAATACTTAGGAAAGGCAATAATGAAAGAAAAAGTGAAATTGGGGGTGCATTCTGGAAGAGGGGAGAGTCGTCCAAGAGCTTCAACTGCCCACTTAGTCCTCCCTGGTCAAGCCTGGGCAAGGCCTGGTGGGCCACCTTTGTGTTTAAGGGTCTAAGCGTGCTGACTTCATTGATCACAAGTTGCGACAGGGCCACCTTCGCCAGATAAATAAGGGAACCTAGAGGGGGATTGGGAATCTGAATCCCTGGACTCCGGCCTCCTCCTCATTGCTGCTATTTTTTCTTCCAGGATTGGGCATAGAGATCCTGACAAAGACAAGGAGGGGTAAATGTCATGAGGATGTGTGTGGTTAATTATCATCAGAGTCTCCATGACTCAGAGCCCCATTCCCCCCCTCTCCCTCCTGGAGTCTCGGCTCACGATCCACCTTCTGCCTCTGAAATGAAATGGCTTCTTCCTGGGGCTTCTCATGCTGTGTTTGGGGAATTCAAATGGTCGTTCCTTGAGTTTCCTCCATTTCCTGGGCTCCGTCTGTATCCTGTCTCCATCTGCTACTGGCCCTGCCAGTCTTTTGCTTAGCTCCCAGATGGGCTAAAAAGAACTTGGAGCAAGCAGAGCTTATCACACAGTGGACAAGCCTTAAGGAGAAACCAGGATGTTCCTCATGTCAAAAAGAAAAGGTCCCCAACTTTGCAACCATCTCTTCCCGCCCCCCCCAATCTCCTGTGACACCTCAGACCTCCTCCTAACTCCTACCATCTGTCCAACCACACAAAGCAACCATCTTATCTCCTCCCTCCCACTATGCTCACCACCATCTCCACTTTCTATCCACCAATCACAGATTGACCAGCAGGAAAACCCGGCCATCGTGACATGTTCAAGTCTTTGTGGTGCCCCAAAAGTGTCCCACTACCCCTGCCTTAGACGTGGTACAGTTTATTTTTTTTTAGAATTGTAAGTGCCAGAGCAATAAGGGCTTATAGAGACTGTCTTGTCTACCTCAGTCATCTCATAGTGGGAGAAACTTATACCCAAAGAGGGGAAAAGGAAAAGACTTCCTTAAGGTCTCACATCAGTGGCCAAGCTAGGATTTTTGGATTTGAAATCTAGGGCTGTCACTGCACTGTGCTATATGTCTCCTCTTCTAGACTGTTTAAAGTGAGCAAGAGAAGCTAGAGAAGTAAGCGTCTCACCGATTGTGAGTAGAAAATGAATTGTACTGTTGGAGATTGTAAGAGTCCAGACCCAACCTGGAGCAATATGGCAACCAGGAACCACAGCCAGCTCTGCTGCTTTAACCTTACACAGTCATATGACCAGAGGAATCAGCCAAGAGCATTCTTCCTAATCCCTTCCTGGGGATCCTGGGGGTTTAAATTTCAACAAGTATGAGCACACAGAAAAACGACATGAGTGTTTCTGTAACAAGACACGGTTCAAGAACAATAGTAATGAAGGGGGTGAAAAACATCTTGGTTAAGGTTGTGTGTGTCTGTGTGTGTGGTGCCCTGGGATGGGCTCTGACCCCAGCCTGGCCTCTGACTCTGTCTATGGCCTCAGATAACTCGTTTCTCTTCTCTGGGCCTCAGTTTCTCTGCTGGAAGATAAGACAACTATGTAGCAAAGTAAAAAGAATTCTAGATTTGAGGTCAAGAGAGTCAAAGACACAGAAGACCCGAGTCCTTGCCCTAGCCCTACCACTTCCTAGCTAAGGGACTCTCTCTCAGTTTGCTCATCTGTAAAATGTGATGGTTAGAATAGATGATCTCAAAAGTTCCTTCTCTTGTTTCTCTAAAATTCTGTGATTCTGGGTTTGAGAGCACAATGGTTCTGTGGGACATTTATTTGTGGAACAGACTTAAAATCATTGAATCAGTGTGATTCAGTGGTCTGAAGTTGTTGTTTTGTTGTTTTTGAGGCAGACCAATGACATCTTGATGTCTTGGTGATTACTTGATTCATTTATAAATTGGATGAAGGAGGCAGAGGAGCACAGTCATCAGCCTTGATCTCTCTTCCTGAGTCTCCTAAGTCCAGTGGCAGGACAAAAGTCAAGATGACTAGTGATGGTCCAAGATGCACTTTGGTGTCTGACCAAGCTCCAAGCCCCCCACAGCACCTGCTTCAGCCGCCTTCATGGCCACTGGAACAAATTGTTCTCATCCACCCACTCCAATGGGGAAAGTTTTTACATACTTGGGGTAGACAGCTATGTCTGAAATACTGGATTAAGAATCATGCAATTATATATTTAGAGCTGGAAGGGATTTTACAGGTCCTGTGGTTCAACTACTTCATTGAGGTGATTAAGGATCAACCCCCCTCCATTTGGAGAGAATGAGGCTCAGATATGTTGTGACTTGTCCAAGGTCACACAGACGGCATGACGTGATTCCAAATCCAGAACTCTTCCCACCAACCACATTGCCATAATATGCGGGTTCAAATCCTGGATCTGCTATTTAGTACTTCCATGACCTTGGGCAAGTGACTTAATTTTCCTGGCCTCCTTCTCCTCAATTATCAAATTAGGGGGTTGGACAAGAGGACCTCTAAAATCCTTTCCAACTCAGAATCTATAATCTTATGGTCTTAGAGTTGGAAGGACCCTCATAGACCATCCTGTCTCATTAGTACCTGGCCAAGAATCCTCTTAACTGTGTTGCCCACAAGTCTAGTCCTCTCTTGAAGCTCTCCTAGTGAAGGGAACCCACTGCCTCCTGATGCTGCCCATTCTGTAGGTTTGTGTTGTTGTTGTTCAGTTGTTTCAGTCCTTTCCAAATCTTCATGACCACCATTTGGGGTTTTCTTGGCTGAAATACTGGAGTGGTTTGCCATTTCCTTCTCTAGCTCATTTTATAGATGAGGAAACTGAGGCAGACAGGGTTTAGTGACTTGCCCAGGGTCATACAGCTTGTAAGTATCTGAGGCAAGATTTGAACTCAGGAAGATGAGTCTTCCTGACTCCAGGCTCAGTACTCTGTGCACTATGGTGCCACCTAGCTGTCCACATTTCATAGGTGTTATTAGAACATCTAGGACTGGCTCAGTACATCAGGGGCTGTTTAGTCCAGTCTCTTCATTTTACTGAACATGAAAATGAATCCCAAGAGCTTAAATGACTTAATCAAAGTCACATAGGTAATAAATGATAGAGTTAGAATTTGAACCCTGGACCTCTGACTCTAGAACCAATGCTTTTACCATGATATCTACTTTGAAGGGGAATTAGTGTTTGTGTTTTTTGTTGGTTTTTTTGCTAAGGCCTTTCTTCTGCTGAGATTATGAAGTTAAGCACAGGTACTTAGAAAAACTAGCATTTATATAGCACTTTAAGTGCTTTACAAATATTATTTCATTTGATCCTCACAAGTGGTAGGTACTGTTATTATCCTATTTTAAATTGAGGAAACTAAGGCAGAGGTTAAATGACTTGCCCAGGGTCACGCAGCTAGGCAGTGTCTGAGGCCAGATTTGAACCCAGGTCTTCCTGGTTCCAGACCTAATACTCTGTCCACTGAGCCACCTAAATGGCTGATAGAAATTGAGTCTCCCTTTTTCTGATCCTATTTTCAGCCCCTAGACAAGGCTAGTTGTTTGGTGCCTTCCAAGGTCACTGACAGGAAACAGCAATCACTTAACAAGCCCCTCCTCTGTGCCAGGCACAGGACTAGGTGCTGAAGATGCAAATACAAAGATTGAAACAGTCTCTACTCCCAAAGAGCTTGCTCTGTCAGAGGAGAAGGCATGAACATGAATAAATATATATACAGCTAATGCAAGGTTGTTTGTCCTCAAAGAGAACTAATGACCTCATGGGGAGATGTCTTGACTTGATCGTGAATTAGATTTAAGTGAGGCAGAGTTGTGCAAAGTCGTCTGGAAGAGAGTGAGGCTCACGAGGTAGTTAAGTAGGAGGGGATTAGGGAGGGAGGGCAGTAGCGGTTGGGGAGATCAGTAAAGGCTTTGTCTAGAGAGAACACAACTGTGTCACTCCCATTTCTATGATGTCAGAGGTCTTGACAAGCACCTTCCTCGAAGTAACCCTATGGCCTGGTTGGTACTTTTATTATTATATTATTTTATTATTGCTGTTTGGCAGGTGAGGCCACCAGGGTTTTAAGAGTCTAAATGACTTTGCCTGAGGTTGCTGAACTTTAGGGCTGAGATCTGGACTCCAGAACTTCTGATTCCAATTCTAGTGGGCAGCTGGAGCTGCTGTCCTTCCTGAGCCCAGCAGGACCCATACTGCTTCTCTTCCTGGCTCAGAAATCTCTCTGTAGGGGCCTTGCTGGAGAACTCCAACTTCGAGCCTCTCTCCCTATAAATATTGCAGCAGCTGGACAAAAGACAGGAGCTGACAACGTGCTTGCCTCTCTCCAGCAGGACACCTCTTCAAATGCTGAGCCAGGGGACTCTGCGTTGCCTGCTTCATGGGGTGGTGACCTTCAGTCCTGGAGTGTGGTCCCTGCTATCTCTCTGTGTAGTTATTTATAACAATGTAACTCAGCATTGTACACCCAAAACTTCTCTTCTGGGCCCTGGCCCCCTTGCTGCCTCTGCATTCCTCTCCAAGAAGCTGGTCCATCTGTGCATGATGCCTCTGGAGAAATGACTGGGTTTAGATTAATTAGATGACCTTGAAGGCCCCTTGCAACCCCAACATTCTTTGGTGGCCTATCTGTAATAGCCTGTTTTCTGCCCTAGTCAGAACCTATTTGTTTTTTATTCTTTCTTTTTTTGGCAAATAGGGGTTAAGTGACTTGCCCAGTGTCACACAGCTAGTGTCTGAGGCTAAATTTGAACTCAGGTCATCCTGACTCTAGGGTCGGTACTCTATTCATTGTGCCACCTAGCTGCCCATAATCAGATCCTATTTGGAAGACTATAGCCAGGTATGAGCACCACTTTTCAAAAAAGGACATGGAGAAGCTGGAATGTGTCCAAAGAGAGATGTGACAAGATGGGAAAGGGATGTGAAGCCATCCTATATGGGGACCTGTTGAAGGATTTCAGAACATTTAGCCAGGAGAAGAGAAAACTTAAGGAAGGGGTAGAGAATAATGATCATGGTCTTCAAAGATTTGGAGGGGTCACTTGGGAAAGGGGTACCACACTTGTTCTGCTATCTGCAGAGGACAGATCTAGGACTAACAAAGGAAAATCACCTGGAGGTAAATTTCAGTTCAGCATATGGAGAAAAAACGATGGGCTGCCTCAATAGATAGCATGCTTCCCATCCCCAGAGGTGTTCAAGCAGCAGTTTTATGACCATTTGCTAGGAGAGCTATTTTCTATAAAAAGAGAGGTTTACTGCCCCAGGAAGCAGGCAACTTAACCACTAAAATGCCCTACAATTTTGAGACTAAGCTAAATATATATCACTCTAGCAATGTAAGGCTTTATGTAGTGACTCTCTGTACCTCATAGAATGGTAGGATTTAGAACTGGAAGGACCCTAGAGATCACCTCTATGAGGGGTTCTGAATCTTTTTTTGTGGTGTCTTGGACCCCTTTGGCAGACTGGTGAGGTCCCTCTTTTTAGGATAATGTTGGTAAATGCACAAAATAAAATACAAAGGAAGCCAATTATTTTGAGATACTGTCACCAAACTATAGTTTTAAAAGCTATGTTCATAGAGTCCAGGCTCAGAACCCCAACAGTTCAATCCTTTAATTTTATAGATGAGGAATAGCACCCAGACAGTTTCAGTGACTTGTCTGAGGTTACACAGTAGTAAAATAACAGACAGGACTCCAGTCCAGGCTCTTTGATTCAAAATCCAGTGGTCTTTCTGATTATACCCCTTTGTTCAATACCTAAAGCACATTCACAGAATCCCATGTTAAAAGGGATCTCAGGGTCATGTAGTCCAATCCTGTAGACCAAGCCTGAATCCTGTCTATAAAATCCTTTTTAAGTGGTCATTTAGCCTCTACATGACCCAAAGAACCTGAGGCAGAAAAGACCTCAGAGACCCAGTGCATTTCTGAGCTGGACCCCCTTTTATCAAATCAGATGGTCACCTAGCTTCTGCTTAAAGACCTTCAGACATCAGGCGCTCCTTGTCTCCTAAGCCAGTTGCTTCCACTTAGGATGTTTTTCCTTGATATTGCCAAATGTGCCCTGCTGGGACTCTGGTCCATTGTTCCTGATTCTGCTCTCTAGTGCCAAGGAAAACAAGTGTGTTGCCTATCCCATGTGTCAGTGTTTCAAATATCAGAAAATGACTATCCTGTCCTTGCTAAGTCTCCTCCAGGGTAAACAATGAATGTTCTAGTTGAGGCCCTTCTTCATTCTGGGTCTCCTTTCTCTGAACTTCCTTTAGCTCCAGATTGTTCTTGGTTGTCTAAACTTACAATTCCTCTTCGTTAATATAGATCTGCCTGTTTGTTTATCAGTCATATTTTATCATCAGACTGAGAGCACAATCTCCTTGTCCAAATTTAAATCCTCCTCCCTCCCTACCTTTGATAGGTTTTAGAGAAGAGGCAGAAAATTGATTCTGGACTTAAACTTTCTTGTATGCGTGTCCTTCCCTATCTTGCTAACTTCCTATCTTTCTCTTATTTTGTTGATGGATGTCTTTTGTATTTATGTTAATCATTACTCTATATAACCTTCCCCCAATGAACCTTCTCTTTTAACAAAGGGGGAAAAAATTACTCAGCAAAACCAAACCAAATGATCGAATGAGATAATATCTGTAAAGCTCTTCGAACAATGCTTGGCCCATAATAGGCCTGAAATAAATTCTTGTTCACTTCCTTCTGTCTTCCCCTACATCAGTTTCATGTGACAGTGTATGCAACTCATATTCCTTCACCTCTCCAAGGAAAGGACCAGGTGCATTTCCTCATCATTTCTCCTCAGGTTGGTCATTATGATTACTCGCTATGATTGCTGATCTGCTTTATTTCATTGTTTATGTTTGTATTCTTGTAGTTACCATGAATGTTTCCCTTGTTCTGATTTTGCTCAGTGTATCAGTTGCTACAAGTCTTCCCAGGTTTCTCTGAATTCTTCATGACACAATTAGTTTACCTGTTCTCCAGTTGATGGGTACTTTGTTTCCAGTTTTTTGCTACCACAGACAGTGCTGTTATGAATAAATATTTTGGCATATAATGAATCTTTGTTTCTGTCTCTGACTGTCTTGGACTAAATGTCAATAATGGGATAAGGCACAGAAGTTTTCTTCAGTGAAACTGCTACTATAGAGAAGGAGGGCGGGTTAATGAATCTTTAAAACCAGGGGTGGGGCACCTGTGGCCTCTAGGCCACATGTGGCTCTCTAGGACCTCAAGTGTGGCCCTTTGAATGAATCCAAACTTCACAGAACAAATCCTCTTAATAAAAGGATTTGTTCTGTAGAACTTGGACTCAGTCAAAAGGCTGCACCCAAGGGCCTAGAAGGCCACATGTGGCCTCAAGGCCACAGGTTCCCCACTCTTGCAAACATTTATCAGGTGCCTCTTATGTGCCAGGCACGAAGCTCTGGGGATACAAAAGGAGCAAAAGAGAATCCCTGCCCTCAAGGAACTTAAAATCTAATGGAGAACCAAGGAGTGGAGGTATTTGAAAATGACCCCGTCATCCCTATTGGTGCATACTAGTAGAACTGAGGCAACTAGGTGGCACTGTGGATAGAGTGCCAGGCCTAGGGCCAGGAAAACTTATCTCCCTGAGTTCAAATCTAGCCTCAGACCTTACTAACTGTGGGAACCTGGGCAATTCACTTAACCCCAGTTTCCTCATCTGTAAAATGAGCTGGAGAAGGAAATGACAAACCACTCAGGTATCTCCACCAAGAAAACCCCAAATGGGATCATGAAGAGTCATACAGAACTGAAAAATAACTGAATGATAGTGGGACTGATAAATGAATGATAAAAAGCATTGATGAAGCACTTAGCATAGTGCCAAGCACTATGCTAAGTTCTGGGCCATGCTATCTCATCATTGAGCACTTATGACTTCTGAACTTTCTCACATACATTGTCTCCCCCGATTAGAAAGGTCCTTAGTTTAAGAGGCCCATAAGTAGGTGAGATGACTGTGCTGGGGGACTATAAAGCATAGAGTAAAGCCTGAAGAATTTTAGGAATCAGTGGCAGAGTAGATGGCGGGGCCTCCATCTCATCAGAAGAAATGCAGTTGTTGGCTTCCATCTCATCCAGACTATGTGATCAGTCAAGCAGTTGGGTGGAGGTAGGTAAGCAAGCAGGATTCCCTGTGTGGTTGTGTCTTAGCTGTCTCAGAAGGGCTCTGAGCCAGCCTGGGCAGATAGATGGGAAGGAGAGGGAGATACAAGGGCAGTAGAATGCTCCCCTAATTTAGCTGTGATAGCACCAGAGACCCGGGGGAAAGAAATTATTCACTTCTTCTGAAAAGTCTGAAAGACCCTAAGCATATCACAGTTTCCCTCAACTTAACCTGCTGCTGTCATGCATGATTATGCCTGAGCTTTCTGCGAAATTCTGCAAGTCAAGCTGATGCCACCTCCCTAGTCAGAGAAATCCATACAGTGATTGACAAGTCCTGTCAGGAGCTTAAAATGGATAGTCTTCCACCCTCTTGGAGAAGCACATGCCTTGTTTTGAGGGGTCTTCCATTGTTACTGATTCATCAGGAAGAAGCCTCTGAATTATGGTGTGTTTTGTCACCATCCTGAAAGCTTATTCTTGGTGCGTGACCAGACCATAATTGGTGTGAGTCACAAGTCTGAGAGCTGTTCACTTGAGCTGCTGGTAGAGAAGGCCTGCATGGTTTGTTTTCAAGCAGAGACTGACTATAACTCCATTTGTACCTTTTGTACCTTTGGCGAACGAGGCTTCCACAGCCTGAAAGTTTCCACAGAACTGAGGCTCCCTCTTGCAAACTCCAAGATTTACTTTTTAAAAACCACAGACACACATATTTTGGATGAGAACATTTCTAATATCTATCACCTACTTCCTTAGCTTCCTACACAAAATGCTGAGCATTAGTGTGTAGTTCTGATGATTCCGGACCATCATTGTGGGCACCCATTAATAGTCCTGTGAGATAATAAGACTTTGGGTCTGCTATTTATCTATTTTTCATCATTACCCTTAGGATCAGGAAGTCTAGGAGTGTCTTTCCTGCTTTCATTCTGTCTCCTGTTATTGACTCCAGTTCTTCTCCCATCCCTGCCATTGCTCTTATCGTGATTTGCTGCTTTTAATCTGGCCTTCAGATAGTCAGAGTGTTGCTGCATATCGTAAAACTAAACAGTGATCTGGTTATCTTATTTATCAGAACAAGAGGCAGATCATTGCTATTTCAATAAGTTAAGAATCAGTATTTAGGGAATATTTTTCTTTATGTTGTATTAGCCCTTATAAAGGTTAAGTAATTTGCCCACAGTCATAAGTTGAGACTTCCTAATGAGATGGTTTGGACTCAGACAACATGAGAAACTTAAAATACTGGTATTTGGGGGTTTTCCCCCCCAGGCTTTCCTTTGTTCTTCGTTTAGATGCACAGACTGGAAAAGAAAGATGAACTTACCTACTTTTGAAGATTCCCCAGTGGTTTCCCAATTTAGAATAAATTGTTCCCAAAGCAGGGAAAAAACCAGTAAATGTTCTTTACAAACTTGCACAGGAAGATACTAGTGAGAGGCGGATTGTCAACTCATTAGTTTCAAATGATGCCCAGCATGCCTCCCTTCTCCTAGGCAGGTGCTAACATTTTCTTAAAACCTTAGCAAATGAGCCATCAACACTTATTTGAGACAGCTAGGTGGTGCAGTGGCTAGAGTGCAGAACCTGGAGTGAGGAAGAGTTCAAATCTGGCCTCAGACCCTTATTAGCTGTGTGTTCCTGGGCAAGTCACTTAACCCTGTTGGCCTCAGTTTCCTCAACTGAAAATAATAATAGCTCCTACCTTCCAGGGTTATTGTGAGGATCAAATGAGATATTTTTAAGTGTTTAGCATAATAACTGACACATTTGTTGTTCAGACATATCCATCTCTTTGTGACCCTATTTGGGGTTTTCTTGGCAAAGATACTGGAGTGGTTTGCAATTTCCTTCTCCAGCTCATTTTGCAGATGAGGAAACTGAGCCCAATAGGGTTAAGTGACTTGCCCAGGGTCACACAGCTAATAATTGAGGCTGTATTTGAACTCAGAAAGATGAGTCTTCCTGACTCCAGGCCTGCTCTATCCACCGCTCCACCTAGCTGCCCAAGGTTGACACATAAAAGCTGCTTAATAAACACTCGTTCCACATCCCTCCTATCCCTGCTGCCTGTAGAACCTTCAAATGAGTAGAGTCAAACAAATATTAACCTACTGGCCATGCCTGAAAATGCATGCCTCATCTAAGCCTATAGTCCATCATCTCTCTGCATGGGAGAGGTGGGAGGCATGCTTGAAGGATTTTGTAAACCCTAAGTAGAGAGGGAAGCAGGAGGCCTTTGTGGAAGAAATGATTAGTGGAGTTGTGGGGATTATGGCTGACCAGCAGACGCTAGAGCCAGCCAAATAATAGAAGAGCAGCAGAGCCAGAGCAAGGTGTATGTGTACCCAAGATGAGGTTTAAAAGTGAATGATTATCCACCAGTGGCTATGGCTGTATCATTTTTAACATAGATGATTTGGCTCATCACAGATTAAAATCTCCATGGACCAGCGAGGGTAGGATTCCCAACATGATGTAGTAGAAAAAACACCGAGTTTGAATCCCTTACTGTTTGACCTTGGACAAACCACTTAAAACTTTCTGAGCATCAGTTTCTAAATTTGTAAAATGGAGAGGTTGGGCTAGATATCTCTGAGGTCCCTGGCAGCTCTACAAACTATGATTATATGTTCATTTAGAAAAAAGTCATATGAAAAAATGTACATGGTTATGCATCCCTATCTCCTCACCCCCACTTTGGGTTGCAGCTGAAAGAATCTGCCTTCCCTTCGTCCTGGTTCTCTGTACAGCCGTGGATGGCAATGAGAGCTCTTTCCCCCTTCCTCCCAGAAACCTAGGAACCTGGACTCCCAGACATAGGACCGACAGGGCCATGGCTGTAGCATTACTCAGTTTTTTCAATGTGGAAATCCTAGACAGATCAATAGCTATTGGGCCCTTTCCCTTTTCCTGTCTCTGCAGTGTGAGGGCGCAGGGGAGGAGCACCTTTATGAAGACTTCCAAGACCTTGACCTCTCCCAGTTGGATGCCAGTGACTTGGATTCTGCCAGCTGCTTCAGTGAGCTTCAGTGGGGCCCCGAGACCTCTGAAAACGGGTTCAGCCAGTGTGGCACCTGCGGGGAAGACTCAGAACTTTTCCAGGTATGTCCTTCCTGTACTCATACTGAACAGAGATATCTCTTGCCTAATGGAATTCATCATCTGATAAAGAAGGTAAGACATATCCATGTGATATCAATTCATAAATTTTCAATGAAGTCCTGGAAAAAAGATTAAAACAATTTATTCCAAAAAGTCATTCACTATAATCAAGTTGTATTTATACCAGGGATACAAGGATGGTGCAATGTTAGAAAAATAGTTAACATAATCATATTAAAAATGGAAACATCCCAAAACCACATTATCTAAATAAGTGCTGTCCAAAATGCAGCCCACAGTGTGATTTATGCAGCCTGTCTACAAATAGAAATTTACCTAAATGCTTTAGCAAATGAAGCCGAGCTATGGCAGAGCTCTCACTAAAATGGCAAATCAAAATACATTGTCTATTGTTTCAATAAAAACCTAAGGTTGGACAGCCCTGATCTAAATACATATAGGAAAAGCCTCTTTTTTTCTTAAATCTAGCATTATATATAACGATGAAACAATAGAAGCTTTCCCAAAAAATATAGGAGTAAAGCAAAAATATACTCTTTTCTCACTATCATTTGCCCTATTTCTAGAAATGTTAGCAATAAGACAAGAAAAGGACATTAAAGGCATAAATATAGGCAGAGAGGAGACAAAACTATCCCTATTTGAAGATGACTCATTTTACTTAGAAAATCTTAGGGAATCAGTAAAGAAACTAATTGAGACAATAGCTTTGAGAAAGTTGCAGGCTACAAAATTAGTCCACAAAAATAAAGAGCATTTTTATATAATAATGGCAAGATCTAGGAGGAATAAAAGAGAGGGAAGTCCCATTCAAAATAACCGTGAAATGCATAAAATATCTGGGAGTTAATCTGCCAAAACACACTCACTACCTGTATGTATGAACCTATAAAACACTCCTTAAGGAAACAAAGAACAGCTTAAATGTGCAGTGCTCATGTCTGGGCCATGCCACTAAAATAAAAATGGTGGTACTTTCAAACTAATTTTAAAATTTTAATTAATTTGCAGATTTTAGTGCAATCAAACTACCAAAGGGATACTGTACAGAGTCAGCTGAAATGGGGAAGGGAAAGGATAAGCACTTACATAGCGTCTGCTGCTTGCCAAGTACTGTACATTTATCTCCTTTAATCCTTACAACAACCCTCGGAGGTAGGTACTGTTATTATCCCCATTTTACAGTTGAGGAAACTGACAATGAGAGGTTAAGTGACTTGTCCACAGTCAGTCAACTAGGAAGTGTCTGAGGCCAGGATTCAATTTAATCCTGATTCCAGGCCCTTCTATCCACTGCACCAATTATCTGTCCTAATGTAACATATAATAATGTAAAATGATAATATAATAAAATAATAATAAAATTCGTTTGGAGGAACAAAAGATCTAGAATATTAAAGGAAATCATGGAAAAAAAGATCAGAATGAAAGGGGAATAGCACTTTTTCATATTATGAAGTAGCAATCACCAAAAAAAATTGTTATTGGTTAAAAAATAGAAAAGGATTAATGAAACAGAAAAGACAAGGAAAAATAACTGAACTCAGTCCAGTGTTTAGTAAGCCAAAAAACACAAATTACCCAGAAAAGAACTCCCAATTTAATAAGAACTACTGGGAATACATGAAAGGAGTCTGGTAGAAATTAGATTTAGATAGTATTTCCATACCACACTCCATAATAAATTCAAAATAGATATATGATCTGAATATTAAAGACCATACCATTAAAAAATTAGAAGGAAAACATCATGTATCTTTCATAGCTGTGGATACAGGGTGAATTCTTAAATCAAATGACATAGAAGCAATTACAAAAGATAAAATAGATAATTTTGATTACATGAAATTGAAAAACCTTTGTGTAAACAAAATTAATGCAACTGAATAGGAAGGGGAAATTGGTTTACTAAGGAAATAAAACATTTGTATCAAATATCTCTGATAAGCTGTTCAGACAATTAGCAGAAATATAGAAGAAGGAAAGGTCATCACCCAACAGTTAAATGGTCAAAAGGTATGAACATGCAGTTCTTCGAAAAATTGTGATGTGTTCACAACCACGTGAAAAGATGCTGCAAATCACTAACAACAGAATTTAAATAAAAACATCTCTAAGGTTCCACCTTACACCCGGCAAATTGGTAAAATCGACCACGCAAAATGGCAATAGTCAATCCTGGAGGGGTTGTGGAAGAATAGATACACTAATGCATTGGTGGTAGAGCAGTGAAGTGGTACAACCATCTTGGAAAGCAATCTAGAATTATGCAAATAAAGTGACTAAAACATTAATACTCCTTAAATCAGAGACACCATTACTGGTCTTATACTCCAAGGAAGAAAGTACCCACATATTCTAAAATATTTGTAACAGTAACACTTTTTACATTCACTAAGAATTAGAAACAAAGTAGATGCCCATTTGCTGGGGAATGGCTAATCTGTGGTACACAGATTATTATTGAAATGAAAGAAATGAGGTATAAATGGGATGGATGCAGAGAAGCGTGGAAAAATTTATATGACCTGATGCAGAGTGAAGTAAGCAGAACCAAGAAAATAACATACATAGTAACTACAACAATGTAAATAGAAAGAACAGTGACACACCAAAAAAAACCAAAAGGAAATGTAACAAAATTATAAAGATCAAGGAGGATTATAATGAGGAGATATGAAAAAATACCCCCAATCTACCTCTTAGTGGAAGTGGTTATATATTACACGTTTTCAGACTTTCTCAATGTATCAATCAGTTGTGCTGATTTTTTTCCTTTCTAAAAAGTACTATTTGTCTTATGGGATGGCTGTCATGGAGGGGGAGGGCAAGGCATATTTGGGATACTATAGTGATATAAGAAACAGAAAATATCAATAAAACCTTATTTTAAAAAATAAATTTAAAATAAACCAAAAAAGATAATTGCAAATTATTTACAGCCAAATGAAAGAAAACTCCAAAAAACAAATGATAAGAGAGATGCAAACCAAAACAATCTTGAAGTTTCAAAGCACATCCAGCAAATTGGCAAAGATGACAAAAAATGGGATTAGTCATTGGATTATATAGGATTAGATGTTGGGGGATGGGAGGTAGAAAGACAGGTTCTCAAGAGCATTGCTGGTGGGAGCTGTGACTTGGTATAGCCATTTTAGAAAGAAATGTAGAATTATGTTAATAAAGTAATTTAAATGTCTATACTCTTAGATTCAGGGATTCTACTGATAGAAATATACTTCAGGGACAATGGCATAAAGAATGTCTGCATATACAGCAAGATATTTTTAGCAGCATTTTTTGTGATAACGATTAATTGGTGGATGGCCAAACAAATTGTGGCAAGTGAATATAATGGAATATTACTGTGCTGTAAGAAATTAGGAACATAATGAATTCAGAGAAGCGTGGAAAGATTTTTGTCAACTGAAACAAAGCAAAGTCTGATGAACTAGCAAACAATATATACAATAATGTAATTAGCAATAAAAAAATTAAAACTGAATCATTTGGAATCGTAATGATTAAGTTTGGCCCCAGAAAGGAGAAATGAGAAAATGTCTCTCCTCCTCCTTCTTCCCCTTCTTAGGAGATGATGGGTTATATGAGATATATTTAGGGTATCAGACTTTTTTAAAAAGTATGTTGATTTTTTAAAAATATGTTTTGTGTAACTTTTTCCCCCTTTCCTTCCTTCATACTTTATTATAAGGCTCTCCTGGAGGGAATGAGGAAAGAATACAGTGGTTAGGATAGCTGATATTGAATAGCTTTGTTCAAGGATCACATACTCAGTTGCCAATGTCGTAGATGCCATATTACTTCCCACCTTTATTTCTGCTACCCCATCCCATTCTCTCAAATTATTAGAATTTTCTCCAACCTCCCCAGCTTGCCCTCCTCTGTGAAGCTGTTGTCATCAACTTCTTACCTCAATAATTTTCTTTAACAGTGAATCAAGTCATTCCAATTCCACTTAATATTTATTGAGAACTTAACTGTATACAGACCTGTGTACTTAGTGCCGGAGGAAATATCCTGATAAACAAGGGTGATCCTTGCTCTAAAGGAGCTCTGTCCCTAGTAGTAGAGATAAGACATGTATGACCACAGATAACCATAATTCGGAAAAGTGGTAGATTCTTAATAACAACCCCCCCCCCCCCGCAAAAAAAAAGATTGCTTTTGACTTGGAGGTATCTGAAGGGCAGGCTAAAATAAGTCTGGAATGGAATTCTGCACTTCATAATAATAACAATTAACTTAACAAATTAACTTAATTTACATGGAGTTTTGTGCTTTACAAAGCACTTTCAATTCCATTATTTCCTCTGATGTTCAAAAGATATTATTATCCACTGCATTTTGCAAAGGGGAAACTGAGACATACCTATAATTTAATGGCCTAGCCAGGATGGGGACCCAAGTCTCAAGACTCCCAGGCCAATGTCATTTCTCTAAAACCAACCTGCCTCCTAGTTTTTCCAGGGGCTTTCTCCTCAGATGACTTTAAGATTCATTTTCTCCAAGCTTTAGATTAGCCCGAAGAGGAGGATCAGAGGAGGGGTGGGGGTGGAGCAAGAAGCTCTGCATCTTGGCATCTATTAATAAATACCCCTCTCACAGCCGACAAAGTCTTGGTTAATTTGCACTCAGTTTCCAGAGGGAGTGAGTGGAGTAAAGGGAAGGGGGGAGGAGGCTTGTGGGAGCCTCCTGCTGTTGAATAGCTCTTGCATCTTTAGCTCTGCTATTCAAGGGAAAGGACTAGTGAGCAGAGTGCGCATGTCATCCTGTTGTCAGTGATGACCGTGTGGGAGCAGAGGGAGCTATTTCCAGGGTCTGGGTCGAGTTAGACCAGCCTGGCCAAGGAGGGACCCTGAAGTCCCCGCCTTCACCTTCTCACTAGCTTGTTAGATCAAAAAGCTTCGGAAGACTTCCTTTGCATCATTTTCCACCTCCAAGAAAGGCCACCTCACAAGGTTGTTGAGAGGATCTAAAGAGGTAGGAAGACTCCTAGCCTAGAAGTCAGTCTAGTTTAGTCTAATTTAGGTAAGTAGCTTCCCTGGGGCTCAAATTGTTTTTCTTTTCTTTCTTTTTTGGAGGCAATTGGGGTTAAGTGACTTGTCCAAGGTCACACAGCTAGTAAGTATCTGAGGTCAGATTTGAGCTCAGATCCTCCTTCAGGGCCCATGTTCAATCCACTACACCACTTAGTTGCCCCTCAATTTGTTTTCAATCCTTCTATCCCTGTATCCCGTGGCTTTTGGTAAACCTTTCTATACCCTCTATTTACCGTGAACAGAAATAAATCCTAGATATAGAATACATATGTGTGGTCAAATAAAATAGATAAATTTTTTTATACAAAAGGCTTTGACCACTTTTTTTTCCATTAACGCCACTTTTAGAACATTTCAGTAAGATAATATAGTAATTTACCAAATATTCCCTATACTTCCCTGCCACAAGCTTCTTGAACCCTCAGGAGTGATGTGTATAGGTGGGGAATTCCTATTCTAGAGGGTTCTTAGGGTCTTTTCTAGGCCTGTTGAATTCCTATTTCAGCCACCATCACTGTAGATAATTGAATACTGGTTACTGTCTTAAATGCTTGGTGAATGTTTTATCATTCATACTAAAGCTGGAAAGACTCTTAGCATAGAGTCTGGCACCTAGTGGGTACTTAATAAATGTTTATTGATTCATCTCCAAATAGAACATGCAAAGGGAGGCTAAGGGATACAATGGATAGACAGGAAGCCTTGACCCTCTTACTAGTTGTGTGACCCTAGGCAAATCTGCTAAACTCTCCCAGACTCAGTTTCCTTATCTGTAAAATGAGGGTAATAATTGCTCCTACCCTACTAGGTTGTGGTGAGGATTGAATGAGATGTGATATATGTAAAGAGTTTTATAAACCTTAAATTAGGGCCATAGGATCTCCAGAGCTAGAAGGGGCCTTAGTTCATAGAATGCAAAATGTGAGATAGACAGGACTTGCATTCTAAGAGCTTCGCTGTCTCTGGCATTCTATGCCTTAGCCAACCTAACTTTGTTTCATTCCCCTCAAATCTCATGCTTCAGTCCTGTGCTCCCAGGACCACTGAGCTGCAGGTGACTGCTGACTGAACCAATGGAGAAACTCACTGTGCCTTTTCCTTTTTTAGATTTGGTTACAAAAATAACAAACCCTTTGGTTCCATCTTTCCAACCTCTCCCCACCCCCATCTCCCCCCAACTCCCCCACTATCAGCTATTGCTTCTGTCCTTGAAATGGAGCCAGGACAGCCAAGAAACCATCACGAGATCCCTATTTCAGATAAACTTCTTCAAGAAAAAACAGACAGACTTGGATTGGATTGGACTGGATTGGAAGAAAAAGGCCATGGGGGTAGAAGGGAGGGAGGGCGGTATTCATGTGATGAAATAGTGTTTCTGCCAATTCTCTCAGGGCTGGGGAATCCAGAGCCAGAATTGAACAAGAGAAGGAGTGGGAAAGTCATCCAACAACGTTGCAATCCCAAGAATGAGGGTCTTTGTGTGGAGGTGGGTGGGAGAGAGCAGATGGGGCAGCACTGGTGTTTTCAAAGTTTTTTTTCAATAGTGGGTGAGGGGGGAAAGGGAATAAGCATTTATGAAGTACCGACTATGTGCCAGGCCCAGTGCTGGGTGCTTTACAAATATTATCTCATTCCATCCTCACAAAAGCTTTGGGAGGTAGGTGCTATTATCATCATCCCCATTTCACAGTTGAGCAAAAGAGGCTAATTGACTTGCCTAGGGTCACACAGCTAGTAAGTGTGTCAAGTGCCTGAGTCTGAATTTGAACTCAGGTCCTCCTAACTCCAGGGCTTGTGCTCTACTCACTGCACCACCTAGCTGCCCCAAGGTCCATTCCCTTCTAAGAAGAGATGATCGATATTTTAACTTCAGTTTTCCTCTGTCCTCATCTGCTGCTTGTCTTCTCCTGCCACACATTCCGCCCCCCCCCCCCACCTCCCAAATTTTAGAATTTTGCCAATCAAAGGAAATCTTGAATCAACGCTAGTCATGTCAAACTCATGGGTGCTTGGGATACAAGCACCCATCCCCCACCTCCCTGCAGTGCCTTGGGCATAGCAGGTCCCTAATAAAGTTGAACTGAATTGAATTGAATTCTTCTGTGAAGCCATGAAAGTCAATGAGCCTAGCCTGGACATGATAAAAAGGATCCTGGCCTGTGGATTAGAATTTGGACCATGGAGAGAGGCAGCTAGAACCCTTTAAGGTCAACAACTTTCATTAATATTGTGATTTAAACTCAACAGTGTTTTCCCCCCAAACACCCTCTGTGAGGTGGTAGTATAAGACGAGGACATTGAGACCCAGGAAGAGAGAAAGTGACTTACTTAATATTATAGATAACAAGTAAGTAGCAGAATAGGGCCAAAACACAAACTTTTGTATTCTGATGCAAAATCCAGTGTTCTTTTCCTTGTATCGAAGTTCCCGAAATCAAGTTGGGAGAATTTGCCCTGTGCAAGGGCTGCAAAGAGAGGCCAAGCCATGGCTCCATTTTGCTGGAGCCCATTGCCTCATGGGATAGATTGCAAATGGTACTTCAGCTTAATGGGTCCTTGGGTGTTATAGTTAAGATGCCTGGAAGAAAAGCCCCCTGGCAGCTAGCCTGGGCTCACAGATCATCTTCCCTGTGGTAGCAGCACTACCATTCCATGTTTGGGTCCTCAGGCCTCCAGGGTTAGCCCCTCAATTTTGTTAGTCCCTTCTAAATAGGGTGCCTAGACCTCTGGGGCACTGACTTTCACTGGTCAGTTACAACAACAATGGTAAAATGACAATTATAATAACTTCATATAACTTTTATATAAAGTTTATCCCAAAAAACCTTTTCTATGTAAATTATTTAACTTTTAGAGTTTGCAAAGCACTGTACAAATACTGTCTCATTTTGTCCTCACAAAAACCCTGGGAGGGGGTATTAGCATCCTCATTTTTTGATGAGGAAACTGAGGTAGACAGGTTAAGTGAACTGCCCAGGGCCACACAGCTAATAAGTATCTGAGGCCGGATTTGAACCTGGGTCTTCCTGACTCAAGTTCCAGCAGTCTAGATGCCTGTAATCGTATAGAAATATGCTTGAAAGATTAGAAGTCTTTTTATTAATTTACATTGGCAAATATAACAGCTCAGTGGATCCAAATCCTCATGTCTCTTCCCAATGGTAAAGCCAACCTGGGACATCATATTACGATCTCAGGATCATAGATTTAGAGAATATTGTTGAGTTGTTTTTCAGTTGTGCCCAACTCTTTTGACCCCATCTAGGGTTTTCTTGGCAAAGATAATGGAGTGGTTTGCCATTTCCTTCTCCAGCTCATTTGACAGACGAGGAAACTGAGGCCAACAGAGTTAAGTGACTTGCCTAGGGTCACACATTTAGAACGTGTCTGAGACCGGATTTACACTCAAGAAGAAGAGTTTTCCTGACTGTAGGCCCAGCACTCTATTTGATGTGCCACCTACCTACCCAGTTTAGAGCTTAGAGGCCTGCATGTCCAATTCCCACATTTTACAGATGAGGAAGTTTCTGCCTTACCCAGAGTCACAAGCTAGTGAACTCAGAAAGTTTTTCTGAGTCTAGGTCCTGATCTGAAGGTGATTTGGGGAGTATAGCATCAGAATCCAGGGTATCAGGTGAAGAAGAAATAATGCCATGGTCACAACAGTCTGAGGCCCCTGTGTTCTCATGCTCAGGATACCTTCCACTTTCCTTCCTCCACAGTGCTAATATGCGGCTCTCCTGGATTCCATGCAGAGAGAAACGCCCCCTTTCTCTTTGCTCATATGTCACTCATTGTACAGTTTCACATTAGTTAAATTTAGATTGGTGTCTCCCTGGTGCAGTTATAGGGAGCCACCGTAATGTATCTGCAGCATATTTATGTGGCATCTCTCAGGGTAGATTCTTTTGGGAAAGAGCCCCCCTCACATTTAGGTGAATTCATGTCATCCCCCCAGAGTGATTTTTCCAGCACTGTTCCCTGATACACAGTTTGTACAGTTTGACTCCCTGGCACCTCATTGGCTGCTTGCAGAGCTAATGACCAAAGCCAGGTTGTCAGAGAGCAAGTGAGGACAATTGCAAATTATGTTTCACCTTGAAACAAAGAGATCTCCTGCTTTGGTGGAATCTGTGCCTTCTCCTCATTTCTCCTTGTCTTAATCAGGTGACAAACAGAAACCAGCCCTCTGAGGTTTCCTGGAAAATGGCCAATGATTTCCCTCGACTGTGTAAACTCCATAGACCTATACTCTGGTGCAGGCTTGGAAGGTAGCCTGGACCACACTGTGACCGTCATCCTCAGTAGATGTGGATGTTTCAAGGTCACCTACAAGGCCCTATGCTATAGGAGAGTCAGAAATGAATAAAATGTCAGATATCTGTGGTGATGAAGAAAGATCACTGCATTTGGAGTCAGAAGACCTAGGCAAGTTGTAGACCAGATGCCTTTGGCTTTCTCTCCCATCTCCCTCTCAAAATTGGTTTTTAGGTAAGAATCTGAAATGTATTCTTCCTGACATATCAGTGGCAGAGATTATCATAAAGTAAATTCCCAAGGAGACATCTACCTCAGCTCTTGGGTAGCCTACCCTTCTTTGGGGTCATGCAGGCCCAGCATTAAGCCTTGACTAAGACTCAAGATACTCATTTATCAATTGAAAAAATTCCTAGCATCAAAGTCTTAGAGCTAAAAGTGACCTTTGAGATAACCAAGTCCAACTTAATTTAACATATATGGAAACTGAGTCCTAGAAATGTGAAATGACTTGCCTGCTAAAGGTCCCAACTAGTAAGTGATAGAGCTGGGATTAGAATCCAGGTCTTCTGACCTCCAAGGCAGGACTTTTTCCACCACAGCCTATGCTCTGTCCATCTCAGCTTTACTGAGTTAAGTTGTTGTGGAACTGATCAAGAGAAAATGATGAAGCTTTCTTAAAAGTGAAGATATTAAGTCCTTCTGCCCTCCTTTTTCCCTCCCCACCCCAATTCAGCAAACATTTATTAAGCTTTACTTTAATTTCTTTTGATGACTACTTTTAATTTTTCAATGACTACTTATATCAAGAACTGCCAGGTACTGGACATATCAGATAAAAATGAAATGGTCCCTACCCTCAAGGAGTACATCAAATAGGTCAGATATAAAGGGAAAAAAATCAAAGAATTCTAGAATCTTCAAAGTTTAAATGGACCTCAGAGATCATCTCATCCAACCAATTCTTGACTAAAAGTCTCCTCTATTCTAGTACCTACAAGTGGTCCTCCAGATGCTGCTTGAAGACATCCTCTGAGGTTTCCTCTTCCATTTTTCAGAGGTGGGGCCCGTTCTCCCTCTCAGCAGACTGAAGCATCATTTGACTGTAATAGATTGTGGTGATGTCCCCCCACCTTAATGAGATGCTGAGCTCTCTCTTATTTAGAGACAAATATTAATGATTTCTGGCTGTATGCAGTGCTAGAAGCTGCAAAGTTTAGATAGGATCTAGTTATAGCCTAGTAAGAGGTGACAGGTACCCAGATGATATTGCCAATGACTAATTCTGTATAACTGGGGTTTGGCTAGTTTTATTTTCCCTTCTTTTGTAAACATTTCACTCAAAACTCTAAATACATCTTCATCAAGATTCAGGAATTTTTTGAAAAAAAAAAAACCACTTAGGTAGTACCCATATCCCTCTATCCATCTGTGTATCTTCCCTTTTCTTCTTCTTTCTCCCTCTTCTTCCTTTCCTTTCCCTCTTCTTCCTTCTTCTCTCTCCCTTTCTTTTCCTCCTCCCCTTCTTTCTTCTTCCTTTCCTCTCCTGTCTTGTCCCTTCTCCCTTGCCTATCTTTCCTTTTCTCTCTTGCCTTTCTTTCATAGAACACTAGATTCAGTCAGAAGACCCTCAGGTCTTTTGGTCCTAGCTCTGCCGCCAACTGGATTCATGACCAGAAGAAAATCACTTCTCTTCTATGGGTCTCATTTTTCTCATCTATAAAGTAGGGGAGGTTTGAGCTAGATAATCTCTGAGATTCCTTCCAGCTCTAACAGCCTATAAACCTGTGAAATAGTTATGGAACACCTGCTCTACGTTCTGCAGAGGATCGAGCCAAGTAAGTCAAGTGATGGTAGCAGAGGAAGGGGAAAGGATCGCAGACCCCAGCCCAAAGGGGAAGCGTGTTTCTGTAGCATCATCCTCTGTTAATCACATGACTCTTTCTTCCCTATTTTAGATCATAAGTGGCGAAAATGAGGCCCTGTTGGCTGCCCTCACCGAAACCCTGGATGATATCCAGGAAGAAGACATGGGCCTGGCTGCTTTCCACACTCTGGAAGACGAGCACGTGCCCACCCCAGGCCCCACCTCACCCATCCCCTCGCCCAAAGCCAGTCCTGATGCTCTGGATGGACTGCAAGCCCTTGGGTCTGAGGCTGATGAACTTTCTCTGGTAAGAATCCATTTTTTGCTACTATTTAAATGGAATTGCATGGCCCATGATAAGCTGGCTACATGGCTATGATGGGCACATTTTTTTTCACATTAGGCTTATCCCCAGGTCAAGCTTTTTTTTTGGCGGGGTGGAGGGGGGAAGGCAGCAGGGAGAGTCTGAGCAGCATGGAATCTAGTTCCTGTGAGGTTTGAATAGGTGCATGTGTGTACATGTGGCATAATGGAAGAAACACTGGACTTAGTTAGAGGGATGGTATTCCAATCCTGACTCTACCACTCAATGTCTCTTTGTGCTCATGGGCAAGGTGTTTAAGCTCCCGGGACCTCAGCTGCATCCTCTGTAGAATGAAGGGGTTAGGATTAAATGATATCTAAGCTGTCTTCTAGCTTTATATCCCGTGCTCCTATGATCCCCATGTCTGGATTCTAGCTCTGTAAGCTTCTGCTTCTGTTTCTGTTTCCCAGACCTCATACCCTTTATTCCCTGCTCAAGGGACTGTTTTGTGTCACTTCCTAATGCTGTGGACAGGCTCTGGGCCCTGTCCGATCGGGGAGTCAAACCTCATCACCAGCTGCTCCCTGAGAGCTATAAAAAGAGATGATCACAAAGTGAAAAGTGCTCACCTGAACATTAGACGGCTTGGATTCTTATCCTGTCTGTGCTCCTTATTGACAGTGTGACTGTGGGCAAGTCCCTTCCACATAGTAGATTCATTTTCCCCATCTGTAAATTGAGAGAGTGGACGTAGGGTTGGAGTTATGGCCCAAAGAAAAATGTTTCTCTTATGTACACTATTGATGGTCTCTTTCTCCTCAATTTCACGGAGTCAGTGCAGTGGCTCACGGTGTGTTCTGGAGACTCCTGGGGGTCCCTGAGACCCTTTCAGAGGTCTTCAAAGTCAAAACTATTTTCCTAATAAAACTAGGAAATTTTAATTTCTAACACAGTAAACATTAACAGATATGACCCACCTAAGCAATAGCTCTTTGAGGAGCCCTCAGTAATTTTTAAAAGTATCAATAAGCCCTGAGACAAAAAGCTCAAGAACCACTGCTATACTGAAATGCCAAGGGCATGATTTGGAGTCAGAGGACCTGGGTTCAAATCCTGGCTCTGCTTTTTACTACTTATGTAACCCGTGGGTAACACTTCTCTGTAGGCTCGAGTTTCTTCATCTCTAAAATAAAGGATGAGATTGGGAGATTATCTCAAAGGACCCTTCCAGCTCTGAATTCTATGATCCTCTGTCCTACCCCTTGAAGGCTAGGGAGTTCTAGTAATGATAAGCCTCCCAGATGACAACTTGTAACATCTACTTTTCTGGGATTGGGTGCCACTACTTTCTGGGTGACTTACTTTGCTTTTCCAGGCCTCAGTTTCCCTCTTTTTAAAATGACAGGGTGGGACTAGATCTTCCCTAGGGTTTCTTCCCACTCTGCCACTCTGTTCCAAATCTCCGAGGCCTATGAGTCCTTGATCCCATGCAGTGATAACTTGCTACACCTAAGGCAGAAGTACATTCCTTCTTTTGGAACCACATACCTAAGTGACCAGCCAAAGAAAGTTTTTCCCACCTTGGGCCTGGGGGAAGGGAAGAAAACTATGCTGTTTCCCTGCAGGAAAGATGGGAAGGCCTTGCATTGGGCAAGCTAAGAGCAGCCCCCTGTGGTAGAAATTTATATTTCTCATCTCTGCGACAGTTCTTGATGTGTCCCTCACACACATGCTCACCGGCCTGTGGAACAGAAGCTGGACAAAGCTTTTTTTGTCCCTTCCAAGAACTGTGAAAATAGAGGCCTTTTTATTTCCAGACTTAAGTTCTGACTTCTGACTTTGGGCACACTTGCCTTAGTATTGGTTCAGGCTCTGTGCCTATCAGAGCTTGGGGATGCACAGCTGGGGTCTTCTTTGTAAGAACCAGCAAATGTCAGATGTTTCACTTGTCCCCTGTGTGGCACTATCTGTGAGAGGCTCAAAAACCTTCCCTATAACGCATTACTTAGGATTGCATGAGCCTAGATTTAGAAACCTAAAAGGCATCTTAGTCCAACTCAGCCTTAAAGCGGGATTCTCCTTTGCCCTCTCTCCAAGGGGAGGAAGCCCAGTCTAGTGGAAAGAGCACTGAACTTGGCATCCAAGGACCTGGGTTTAATCCCACCCCTCCTTGCCACACGTGGGACTTTGGACAAATTCCTTAACTTCTCTGAGGTTAATTTCTTTATCTGGAAAATGAGGGGGTTGGGCTAGACTTCTAAGGTCCCTTCCAACCCTATATTTCTGATCCTTAGTCACTTCTTTTTCTGGGTCTCAGTTTCCTCTTCTGTTAAAAACAAAAAGGCAAGGGGGCTGTCGGACCAGATGACCTCCAAAGTCTCTTCTGACTCTAGATTCAGACCCCATCCATACGGGTAGTGTCTGTGGAAATGGGCAAACCAAAGAATTTGCTCAAATTCCTTGATGGTTGTTTCCAGGGTAGGATACTTCATTCCTGATTTGCGTTCACATCCCAGGTCTACTCTACCACTTACCACTATGTGACCTTGGTCAAATCATTTCACCTCTTTGGGACACATTTTCTCATCTGTAAGAGGGGGATGACTCAATGACATCTAAGGACCCTTCCATCTCTAAGTCTATGATCCTGGGCACTCTCGCTTGCTTTAGAAATGGTGGCATCTGTGGTGGAAGTCATGCCTCTTCTTGTGTTTTGTTTTTCCCACCAGTTGCAGAAGCTGCTCCTCTCACCATCCCACACCACTCCAAGCATGGAGGCCCCGAAGGAAGGGGCTATCCGGCGGCAAGGATCGTCAAAGTCCAAAAGCCAGCGACCTTACCTCAAGGTATTTCTAGGTGTGGGTGAAGGCTCCGTGGGAAGCCACAAGACTGTGCCTTCTCTGGGTGTGCACTTGGCCTCCTGCCAGCCCTCATAGTTAACATGGAGGCTGTCTTTTTCCGCTTCCCCATCCAAGACCGAAGAGTTGTATGCAGATACGCACCTTGCTACCTGTAAATGCTCTCTCTCCCTGAGGGGTACCCAAGATCCCTTCTAAAACTTCGTCAGACTGAACCCCACAGTAAAATCAGAGTCCTGTGATCAGCAGTATATCCGGTAGTTGAATATGGAGGGAAGGGCTATGGGGTCATGTCACAAAGAAACTAACACTGGCTGTTCTAAGTGGAAGGAGTGAGGAGGAGCTTTCTGGACAGGGAAAACATGGAAGGAGCAGAGAAGCCAGACCAGGGTCCCTTGCTGAGAAATGGTCCCTTTTAGGGAATTACATGATAATGGGCACATTCTGGACTATCAGAAACTGGTTTTAGGAACAGAAAAATAGAAGGGTTACTTGTTTCCCTCCTTCATTCATTTTTCAACAAATATTTGATTGAGTGAGAGTCAGGAGACTTGGGCTCTAGTCCCAATTCCACCGCTGACTCTCTGGGTGACCTTGGGCCAAAATCACCCTGCTTCTGTAAGGCTGCTTTTCCTCCTTTGTAAAGTGAATCTGTTCTAGTTCTGACCTCTTAGCATCCCAGGGAAAGGCACCGTGGAGGAGAAATGAACCTCAGACCGCTTGAAACAGGAGATGAATGCATACAGTCCTGCAGATGTCAGGAATACCTTCTGGTGTGACGTTTAAGCTACCCTCCTGCCTCTAACGTAATCGTCTCACATGGTACAGTGAAAAGAGTCCTGAATTTGGCAGTAGAGGTCCTGGGTTCTAATCTTGACTGCAACTTCATGTTGCGTTGCCTCGAACTCTTTGGTCTCTGCAGCTTTCGAGACTATCGTATAAGCAACCTGAGTATTCCTGGGTTTCCATAGAGATCCAGCCTCCATTGCCCTCAGAACCTAAGGATCATTGGTACCAATATTACAAGAACCAGTTAATATCAGAGCCTTGAGGATCATAGTGATGTAGCAAATTCTGTTGGTCATTGCTATATGAATGGATGTCCTGGTGGGATACGCCAGCAATGCCCATCATGCCTTTGGAGTGTATAATGCTACAAGCGATGCATTGTTGGCTAGCATCACATTCTTGTAGGAAGCCGTGTTGACAAGGCCCAGCAAAGAACTCCATGGAGTAAACTGCCTAATACAGCACTAAGGGATAACAAAAGGGATTAAATAACCGCATAAGTTAGAACCAAATGCCGTCCCACCCCCACCCCCCGTTCCTGCGCCTGTCGGGAATGCTCTGAGCTATTACCATGAGATCTTTGAGGCAAGTTTAGGCTCCTCGTTGGAGATCGGGCATAGCAAGATTAGAACAAACCCATGAAAAGTAGCAGGAACAGAATTTTAGTGACCTTGGTAGAGGCAGACAGAGAGTAAAACCAAAGGTGGATGGCTTATCTAGGGGAGTGTGGGCAGCACACACAACCAGACTGGGGACTCACAAACAATAACAATTCATGTTTACACATTTTGCAGCTTTATAAGGAGCTTACCTCACTATAGTCCCGTAAGGTAGATAGAGTGCGTATTATTATCCCCATTTTACAGTGAAGAAAACCAAGGCCCTAGATAGGACCTCAGCCATGGTCACTTAGCTACAAAGTAATAGGATTATAGAATTTAGCACTAGAAGCTGTCTTTGAGATCATCGAATCCAATACCCTCATTTTATAGATGAGGAAACTATGACCCAACGATTCAAAGTTGACTTACCTAAGGTCACACTGCTAATAATGATAAACATAGGTATCCTGATTATTAATTCTGTGTCCTTCCCCCTCCATTACGCTATCATGCTGCCTCCGTGGGGTATTGGCCTATCCTTCTGTGCAATTACAAGGAGAGAAATATGGGCTTTTCCTCCTTACCATTGCTTCTATCCATCTCTCTTTAGATGGAAACCCCCCAGGACAAGAAGCCCTTGTCTCCCCAGACTCCCAGCAGAAGCTACACTGAACTGCACAGGCATCTCACCTCAGCTCCTTGCTGTCCTCACCCTATCCCTCGGGCTCCAGACAGGGGATGGCAGGAGCTGCCTCCCTCCCCACCAGCCCAGAGCCCTCGACCCCCAATCAAGGAAGAAAGTGACTCAGGTGAGGATTACCCAAGCCCTGGGCTTGCCCAGACCTCATCGCTGGCTTCCCCTATGCCATCTGAAGCAACTGCTGGAGACCAGTTTGTCTGTGCAGAGGACACGCGTGCCATGGTGGAGCTGATCCGTTATATGCATACCTACTGCCTTCCCCAGAGAAAGTTGCCCGTCCAAGGCTTGGCAACCTCCCCTCAGCCCTGCAGCAACCCTTTCAAGAGAGCCAAGGCCGACTGCATGCTACAAAAGGCAGCATCCTGCAAGAACGAGGAGGAGAAGCCACGAGACAACCTGGTGCAGAGGCCAACAACTCTCCAACCTCCCAAAGCTTCCTGGTCCAAATTCTCTATCCTGAGAGAGCTGTTGGCTCAAGACCTCCTATGTGATGTGAGCAAGCCCTACCGGCTGGCCATGCCAATCTATGCTTCCTTATCACCCAGCACCAAGCCCAGCCCTGGGCCCTCCGAGGAAAGCCAAAGACCCTCATCAGAGAAGGCCTGTGAGGTACGGATCAAGGCCTCCCCTGGGACCACAGAGCCCAGGCCCAGCTTCAGGCCCCTGAAACTGGAAGTAAAGGAAGAAATAAATTCTCTACCAGTGGCAAAGGAGGAAGAGGGGGAAGGGCAAAGGGAGGCAAGAATGTGTGCACAGAGTCCACCTCTGTCAGCTGGGACCAAGGTGGGACGGAAGCCAGAGAGCTCTATTTATGCCGTTCGACGCTCCAAGAGGCTGAACCCTGAACTAGGCCCATGGCTTTCATTTGTAGATGAAGTGCGCCCGGAACAGAGGGCAGATCCTCCCCCTTCCCTGTGCCTGGACCCAGAGACCTATGATACTGAGGTGGAAGTGGAGGTGGGCAGCCTGGAGGAAGGACAGAGTGTCTGTGACCAGTCCCAGCAGAGAGCAGACCAGCTCCCTGCCCTGGAGAGCCCCAGTGAAAGTGGCAGTGGTGAGACGGACGAGGACCACAGCTGCCCTCGGTTATGCTTGAGAGGTAGAGAGAGGGGCGTGGAGGGCAGGGTCACAAGGGAGGACAGAGGATGAGTTGAGAAACAGGGTGATATGGACTTGGTCATCAAGAGGCTCTAGGCTCAGCACTGTCACCAGCTCACTATGTGACCTTGGGTACATTGGTTTCTTTTCTCTGGGCCTCAGGGTCCACACCTGTAAAATGAGGGGGTTAAGCTGGATGACCTCTGAAGGCCATTTCCAGTGCTGACATTCTCAGTTCTCTGCCTGTCCTAAGAGCCCTTGCAGCTCTCATCCCCATTCCCAGACACTGATGGACATCTCTTGGTTGGCATCCACAGTCTGACATTTCTCAGTTTCTGAGGGATCAGTCGGTTAATAGGAATTTATTAAGCACATATCATGTACTGAGCACTTGGGAGACCAAGAAAGCGACTGCCCTCAATGAGAGTACATTCTAATGGGGGAATCAGACGAGATCAACTTTGTCATAAATGTCTTGGAGCTGGCTTGATGGCTTTGCCCTGTAAAATATAAATCTGTCTTATTTCTTCCTTTTCAGAAACTCCCAGTTGCTTCACACTGGCCTTGTCACAGAAGTAAGTTTACAATATCATACTGGATTACTTCAAGAAAATTCACATGGCAGAATGGAGTAGGGGTGGGGGGTGTCTCTAGCACTTGAACTTGGCTCTGATTCCAAGTCCCTCCCCTGCCAAAAGCCTTCATGGCACAGCTGGGCATAGCATGGCATAGTGAGATATAGGAAGGTTCATGTGGTAAAACATGTTTGGCAGGGTGTGGTGTGCTATGCTATGATCTGGTATGACGTGGTATAATATGGGTGTGTGTGTGTGTGTGTGTGTATGTGTTTGCACATGTGTGTGGGTACACTATAGGGATCTTAGGGAGGAAACTGTTTTCTTGGATCATTTTTTAAAATCAGCTTCAGTCTAGAAGCTAGTCTCTGGAGGCCCAAGGGAGAGATATTAAAGCCATGAGATCCAATTGCACAGTCTCAGCAGATTCAGCCAGCCCATAGGAAGAGGTCTCCTTTTTCTTCTGCTTTCTTTTTCCCCTGTCCCACCTCCTCCCCTCCCCCATACCTCCAGACACAATGTCACCCTATCTGTCCAGAAATTGTCATGCTACTTTCTATCCTATAAACACTGAGCTTTAGGAGCTATTCTGGCAAATTAAACCTGGGGATCACTGTCTTATTGCAATTCACACCAGAATCTTTATGCTTCTTTTTCTCCATTCTTTTCTCTGTGTGATGGTATAATGATCACGACATCTCTGAGCTCCACTTTTCTCTCTCACCAGTGACCCTTCGCTGGGGAAACGGAACTTTGACCAGGTGCTGACAGTGGAGCTCTGCGGGACAGCAGGTGAGGGGGCCCTTCTTCCTTCCTAGGCATTAACAGTGCCACTCTGGTAGGATCCTAGCAATTGCACCTCTATGATGACCCCGCTTGGGGTTGGTTGACTGTGGTCAGAGTGGGCCAACAACAAAATCTGATGAGACCTTTGCTCCATCCAATCCCAGATCTGTCTGGGCTAGTTTTGAGAGATATGAGCTCAGGCAAACATGATACTCCATTGGGAACCTAGTCAGGCAACTCTGAGTTCACAATCTGGATGGTAACCCTCCCCTCACTCTCTGTGTTGTCTGAATGAAGGAACTGGGATGAGGGGGGAGGGGGAAGGGAGGAGACTGCTTCATGAAGTAGTTATTTATGTCTCTAAGTGGAGGCTGGATGCTTATATGTCAAAAATGTTATAGGAGAGATTCTCAGTCAAGTATGGGTCAGACCATTTGGTCTTTTAAGTCCCTTCTAGCTCTAGGAATATTGGCATGAGCTTGGCAGACTCAGTCTTTCTCCAGCAGATAGAGACCTGAGTTTTGCATGTTAATTGAGAGGAAAAGTAACCCCTAGACCCCTGGGAATATCAGCAGTTCCCTGATGGGCTCTTGGAACCTACCATCAGGTTACTAGGGGCTGGGTGTGATGAGTCGTGAATTGGTGAACATTACTTTGATAGAAAGAAAATGAGGGTTGAATTCTGATTGACTAAGGTTAAGAATCCTATCCAGGTGAGTCACAAGGATGCATAGGACCGTTGGGTCTTATTAGGGCAGCTAAGGTCTTAATTATCAGCCTATGGTGAAAGGGTCCAGCATCAAACTCACACTGTCTGTTTTTTCTTGGTATTGGGGAGAAGGTCTTACACCACCAACCACACCACCCTACAAACCTATTGAGGAAGACCCCTTCAAGCCTGATGTGAACCATAGGCCAAACAAAGAGGCAGCTCCATCCATCCCCTCCCCTGAGGGTCCCCGGCCTGTGGCAACTGCTAGAGGGTCCCATAAGTCCCGGAAGAAGTATCCTGAGCGGAGTGAGCTCTTGGCCCACCTGAACCGAGCCACAGTTCAGCCATCCCAGGTAGGCCAGAAGCGTCCCTTTTCCCGATCCTTTGGAGACCATGACTATTGCCAGGTCCTCAAGCCAGAAGGATCCTTCCAGAGAAAGGTGCTGAGGTCCTGGGAACCCTCCTCAGCCCATACAGAGGACAGATCCCAGTCCAGGGTTTCCAGGGCTGATGCACAAGGACTAAGCAAGGAAGGCGGGAGCTGCAGAACTCCCAGTAAGGACAGCAAGCCCCTAAGAGACCATGAGATCCGAGCAAGCTTAACGAAGCACTTTGGGTTATTGGATGGTACCTTGGAGGAGGAAGATCTTGCCTTGTGCAAGAGCCCAGAATATGACACTGTTTTTGAGGACAGCAGCAGTGACAGTGGTTTCCTCTTGGAGGAAGAAGAGGATGATGAGGATGAGGACCTCTGTGTCCATTCACTTCCATGTCAGCACTGCCTCCACCCAAGACCCTTCAGCAAGGCCAATTTGCATCACTGCTCTCGGAGCCGATCAAGTTCAGGCTCTTCGTGTCACAGATCCAGGTCGCCAGCAAACCGGAGGACTTTCAGGTAGGTCGGGGAACAAAGTAGGGGGCTGCAGTGTTAAGGGTAGCATTGCCGTGGCCACTGTGGCACTGCCCTCTCCCTGCTGCTTTATCTCTCCTAGAGATGGCTCTCTGCACAGAGATGAATGATGCAGTGTCTGCCATCTAGTGGCTGAACGTTGTGTTGTCACCACCTCTGCCCCTACCCTAACCCCTCCTTAACTGGCATTCAGTCTGGGCTGGGGGCTTTCCTATTATAGGTGGTGGCTCAAGCAACATTTCTCCGGTGGCTGCCTCAGTTCAGCTCATGGATCAATCAGTCAGTCAATAAGTTGATCAAATCAAGTCAACAGGCATTTATAAGACACCTACTATGTGCCAGGCACTGTACTAAGCACTTTGAATACAGAGAAAGGCAAAAGACAGTTACTGCTCTCAAGGAGTTCAGAGTCTAATGGGGGGACAAGCCAGAGACAGGACAAATTAAAGACCATCTTAGAGGGAAGGCAGATGCATTAAGGGAGCATTTGCTATAAATGTTGCTCAAGATAGAGATGGAGCTCTGCCCCTTGCCCATGTGTCCCACCACCTCACCTTGGTTCATGACCTGTGCTGGGTATTGTGGGGGAAATCAGGACATGCCACACCTAGCTGCTGCCCGCTTTTTAAGTCCTTTTCAGGTAGCATTGGGATAGTGCTTGGATCAGTGCTTTCATTAGTATAAGGAACCTCCTAGATGAGGAGAGTCCCTCTACCAATGCAAGTCAGACCCTTCTCTGTAAGTCTAGTCCTATAGAATTTTCTAGAGCACTGAGAGGTTAAGTGTTTTCCCCAACATCACCTAGACAGAGGCTGACACTGAACCCAGGCCTTCTGGATGTGAAGCTAGTTCTCTATCTGCTACACCACCCTGCCGGTTACCAATAATAACTCACATTTATACAGTGCTTCACATACATCATCTCAATTGTTCTTCCTAATAACTCTGTGAGGTATATGTTATTATTATCCCCACTTTCCAGATGAGAAAACTGAAGCTTAGAGAGGTTGTGATTTGCCCCAAGATCAGAAAACTACTAAGTGATGGAAGGATTTGCCTTACTCCAGGTCTAGCCCTTTGTACAATACTGTCTCTCCTCTTGCGATGGGGTTGGGGAAGGAGGAGAAGAACAGATACTGCAAGGGACACTCACTGTGGGCCAGATGATGACGGCCACACAAGTTTGTCCAGGAGGAAGTACAGAATACTTCCTTGTCTGACTTTTCTGCATTGGGGTAGGAATGCAGCCTGAGTGAGTAGCTCGCTGTTCCTGGGCCCTCCCCAGTGGCCACTGAGGCAGCATGGCAGCATGGCCTTATCTGTGAAGTGAGCAGGAAGAGTAGGTATTTTCTTCCTCTGGGAAAAAAATAAAAATATATCTTGTCTACTCAGGGACCCAGAACCCTAAACCCTGAGCCTCGTGCTCCCTTCTAAGAAGGGGCCTTAGAAGCCTACTTTGCTGCCCCTAGCCAGACTCTATCTGCTGCAAGGAGCCTGCTCTCTGCATGGGCATGGAATGGGAAATACCCTGGGGGGCCATGCTCTGGATGGTGTAATTAACTGGGGAATATCTCTGCCCACCTTGCTGAGGAAAATCTGCGCTAGCTATGCAAAATTGTAACAATGTGGCTAGCAACTGCTGTGGGGGTGAAGACCAACAAACACCAGCACACAGCAGGGCTGCCAGCACAGGCTCTTTGATCTGCTTTTCTAAGGAAAGCAACTTTAAGGGGTTAACAATCTCACTTTAATCAAACATACATATATCATTCACTTAGTTCAGGGGGAAAAGATCAGCATCCTGAACTTCAAAGAAAATACAGAAATTACAGATTGAGACAATATAAATAGATCAACATTTCTGTCTAACCAAATCACAATATACATAGTTACCAGAGAAGCACCAACATTTGGGTTTTCCAAAACCAGGGGGCTCCAGTGGCTACCCAGAGTCTCCTCTGGTCAAATCACACAACACTCTTCCAGTGAGTGAGAGCCCCAAACCAAATGCTAACCTCTGAGTTTATATACCCTTCTTTGGGCCCAAAGGCTTCACACCTAATCAACAAAAGGGTGCGGTCCTGTGGCTTTGGAACCTAGTAAGACTTAATCAAAGGCACTCGATTACTTTAGAGAAAACTACAAAAAAAAAAAGTCCCCACTTTTAACATTACAAAAGTGGGAAAAAAACCCATGCACTTTAGGATGTTAACCTGTAACCTTGTTTCTAGGAATTGTATTGGATACTTCAGGGCAAGAATTACAATGCATCTATGTTACTGTGAGCAAAAGGTTACATTGATTCAAGGGAGAAACAGATGAACCTTGTGGTTACTCTAATATGATTGGAAGCTAGCTCCCTTTGCTCTGGATTCTGTCTCTTAGCAGCAGTGATAATTCTTCCATCTCACAGGTTTCTCCTTTCCCTCTCTATTTCTTTTCTGGTACATTCTAATTCCCAGAATAGGATGTTATCAATCTTTAGAATGTTCAGGAAGGAGCAAAAGAATGGTTTTCATAGATTCTCTGCCAGGTACATTATCAGAACTTATGTCCTTGGACTTGAGCTGGTTCTTATGAGAGGATCATACATTTATAACTAGAACGGTTATAAAGGCCCTGCAAGTCCAACCTTGCCTCATTCTGTAGATGACAAAACCAAGGATAAATGACTAGGCCAGCTATTAAGTATCTGGGGTGGGATTTGAACCTAGTATTTACTGATTCCCAAGTTCAGGGCCCTCTCCACTATGCCACAAGTCCTCTCTTGCCCAGGCCTACCTTGCTCAACAGTTTCACTTCTGGACCATTGTAATACTGCTTGCCTAGATAGAAATAGGTGGTGCAGTGAGTAGAGCACCGGCCCTAGGAGGACCTGAATTTGAATCCAGCCTCAGACACTTGACACATTTACTAGCTGTGTGACCTTGGACAAGTCACTTAACCCTAATTGCTCTACCTTCCCCCCTCCAAAAAAAAAGCAAAAAAATAAAAATACAAAAGAAGAAGTAGATAGAAACAGCAGCTCAGCCATGGAAACACAGGGCAAAGAACCAACCTTGAGACACATTGTGATTCTTGGGCAAAATAATACAATTTACAGCAGAAAGGTACCTTTGAAATCAACTAATTCAACAACCTCCCTTATTTTACTGATGAGAAAATGAGATCCGAAGAGATGGTTTGACATGACCCAAAGCCACAACGGTAGTAAATGGCATAGCCAGGACCCAAACCCAGGCCCTCCTAATTCCTTCTTTTTCCACTAAAATCAACAAATAATTATTAAGTACTCATTCTGTGCTGAGCCTTATGCCAGACAGATACAGCTAAAAGAATAAAACAATTCTTTACTCTCAAGGAACTTAAAACTCTATTGAGCAATGGGCCCCAAAGTTGGCCATTCATAGACCTCTTGCACTTTAGCTCATACATGTTATTTATAGGAAATCCTTCTACCTGGGGTGCATGCGTACCCTCTTCCTGCCTCCCCTCCCCCAAGATTATTTACTCTGATTTTATAAACAATTCACACATACCTGGGCCATTTGGTTTACCCACAGTAAATAAGAAGAATGTGTGTGTGTGCATGTGCATGTGCAAATCGCTTCCTCTTTTCCATGCCTCAGTTTTCTGTAAGCTGGGAAGCTTAGACTGAATCTGAGTTCTCTTCCAGCTCTATCATTCCTTGTTCTATGATTTTTCTCACCCTGATGAAATTAGAAAACATCCTTACCCACCCCCAAACCCCCCGCTTCTTTGGAAGCTAATTCCCTACCAAGGCTAAGAAACACCAGATAACCCAAGAATCTGTTGTTCCTAAAGAAAGAAAAGGAATATCATAAAAATCTAGTGCCTGATTATCTCATATGGTGCCTGATGGTCTCCCATCTCCTGAGGAAGCTCCCAGAAAGTTCTTTAACTGAAGACCTTAAAGGCCCTAGCTTACTACCTTTCCTTGGCCAGGCCAAAAAGTCAACAAGCATTTTTTAAAGCGCCTACTATGTGCCAATCACTGTGTTAAGCTCTAGGAATGCAAAGAAAGGCAAAAAGGCACTCTCTGCCCTCAAGGAACTCACAGTCTAATGGGGAAGACAACATGCAAACAACTATGTACAGGATAGCAGGAAGGCCCTAAGATTAAGGAAACCCAAGTTGTTATTTGTCCTTTGATCTTGAAGAGAATCATGACATTGAAGAGGACCATGACATCAGAAAGGTGATATCATGACTTGCAAGTAAACTGGATTTAAGTGAGGCAGGGCTGTGAAAAGTCACCAGCCTCACTTTCTCCTCTGGAGCCATATGGGTCCAGTAGTAAGGTACAGATCAGGATGACTCCAGTCCTTGCCACTGAACCCAGTTGGCTCAGGAGGAGAGAGAGTGAGGCTGGTGACTTTGCACAGTCCTACCTCACTTAAATCGAATTCACTTGTAAGTAATGACCTCACCTTCCCAGAAGCCTGAGAAAAGGCTTATTATAGAAGGTGGGATTTTAGTTGGGACTTGAAGAAGCCAAGTGGGAGAGAATTCTAGGCATGGTGGGCAGCCAATGAAAATGAACATTGGGTGATGGGAGTGTGTGGAACAGCTAGGAGGCCAGGGACACTGCATCAAAAGAGTACTTAGAGGGGAGTAAGATGTAAGAAGACTGGTGGTAGGCAACTTCCTTGCTTTGCAATACAAAGGGCCCTAACAGAGTTTAGCCCAGTGCAGAGAGGGAGTGGGGTGAGAACCTGTGGCCTCAAGGCCACCTTCTAGGTCCTTGGGTGCAGCTTTTTGACTGAGTCCAAGTTTTATAGAACATATCCTTTTATTAAGGGGATGTTTTGAAGTTTGGGTTCAGTCAAAGGGCTGCACTTGAGGACCCAGAGAGTCCCATGTGGCCTCAAAACAGGGTCCCCACCTCTGGTTTAGCCTTTTCTTGATTACTTAAGGAAATGTCATCATCCATGATTGTGAACTGGGGACCACAGATGTGTGTGTACATGGATATTTGTCCCAAGGCTGCATGGCCCTGGTCTGCCCTCCTAGGCATATTCTTCTAAGGTTTTTTGTTTTGTTCACCCATCTCCTTCCTGCTTCTTATTTACTGTGGGCTGGTAAAAACAGACAGCCCAGGTGTGTGTGTGTGTGTGTGAACTTTGTATAAAATCAGAGTAAATAAACCCTGGGGGAGGGAGGCCTCAGGTGGTGGGATTTCCTGTAAACAATATTCATGAGCTAAAGGACTTTCTGATGTTTTCTGAATGATGTTGGGCAATAGAGTTTTATATTCCTTGAGAGTAAGAGATTATTCTTTTATCTATATCCCCAGGGCCTAGCACCGTGCTCAGCACGTAGTAGGTGCTTAATTGCTGGTTGATTGACTTTAGTGGAAAAAGAAAGAATTGAGAATCCTGGGTTTGGGTTTCTGGCTATGATACTTAATACCTGTGTGACTTGGGGTTAAGTCCAACCGTCCCTTTAGATCTCAGTTTGTCATCAGTAAAGTGAGGGAGGTTGGATTAGTTGGTCTCAAAGATCACTCTAAATTGTATTGTCCTATTTTGTCTGTTCTCTCTGGCTTTTGACTGGATTTGTAGTTGTATAAATGGCCTCCCTTATCTGAGGGTTTTACTGTATCTTGGAGGCGGGGAGGGTTGGTGAGGTTGGAGAGATAGCCTCACCCACCCATATATAATTAAAGCTGCTGTTTGCAGGCTCTGAATGCCTTGAAGCCACAGACTGCCTCAGTGGTACTAAGAATAAGGTGTGTTCTTTCATTTTCCTGAGCATTTTTAGAAAGTTGGGCACTTTGCTTCCTGTAAAGCCATCTTGGCTTTCTACAGACCGGAGTCTCTTCACCCGATTCCCACCCCCAGACATAGGTAAATGAATAACACATGTTGAACTATTTAAACAACAGAGTTTCTCCACAACAGCCTTCAGTAGGAGTGAGCTTTTCAGAGGCAGTGAGCCCCTCCAGCTTCTGGGGAGGGTTGGCTATAGTGAGTCCTGCTTAGTCAGAGATGACCTGGAAAGATAGCGGGGCCCAGAGAGTTGTATATTTGGGTTTAGCCCAATGGTAGCCAAGAGGCACCTCTTCAGAATTCCCATGTATGGTGCTTTACAATTTATAATTATATACATTTTGTAAATTTGCAATTTATAAAATACAGCAATTCTGTGAACAGTGCTGTTTTACAGATTAGGAAACTAAGGTTCGGGGAGGTGGCCTTGACTTGGCTACTAAGTGACAGAGCTAGAATTTGAATCCAGGTATCCTGACTGCAGATCCTGTCCTCTTTCCATTATAACACACTGCTCCTTCCAAAGAATTTCCTGGCAGGTAGAGACTGCTTGGCCAAGAGTGGGGCTGATCGAGAATCTCTCTTGAGGAGAAGCCCCAGGGTGCTTGCTGGAGAACTGAGTGAGGAGGGATTCAGAGACAGTTTTTGTTCAGGTGAAGAAGGACATTCATCCCAGGTGCCAAATCCAGTTTAAGAGGAACCTATCTGGTGGAAGGCAGTTTTTCATTTGACAACCAGCATCTCATTGTTCACAGGGGAAGTTCGGAAACTTCCTTTGATCTACCCAGACCAAGAACCTATGTTTTCTTATTTATAAACAGATGTGGAAGCAAGGAACATTGTGGAGAAGGAAGCCCAAGTGTCCAGCATATTGAGAAGAGAAGAGAAAAGGCCATTGTAAGTGCCCCAGGAGCTGGGGAGGGCTGACCAGTGAAGGAATGGGAAATAGCCTGGGCTTATGGGAGAGGATGGGACTTTCTTAAATAAAACCCTTTGAGAGATCCGGGGACACTCCTTTCCATTTCAGCTGACCTAAGGCCAACTTTATGCAATGATATTTCTCCCCACCAAAAAATAACTAGAGTCCAAAAAGGAGCTTCCAAAGTCACAGGCTCCCTGTCAACCAGCGGCACCAGGAGTAGGCTAGGGTCTTGCAAAGGTCAAAAGAGTAGGCTGATCTAGTGAACTTCCCTTTGGAGACAGGACTGCTCATCTCCATACATGTGCTCAGGAACCAGAGAAGCAGAACTGTACTACTTGGCCTGAAAGAGCAGCTTTGAATGAAAAAAAATCTATTTCCCATTCTTCTAAGTTCCTAGTGGAGTGGAAGGAAAAGAAAGAGAAGGAATTTTCAGACAGTAAAGTCCCACAATGGGGGAGGGGTGTGATCAGAGGTTACTACTGCCAGCCAAGTTCTCCTTTTTGAGTCCCTCAAAGTCCCAGCAGCTGCCTTCAAGATCTTCCAGATGAAATTTCTAGGTCCTCTGTGAGATCTCAGTCTCATGATTGGGTATAGCTTACAGAGGTGATTCACAACTCCCCCCAACATCCACCCCATCCCACAGGCAAACACATACACCCATATCAACACACAGATACACAAATACCTACACCACAAATCTTTGCATATCTTGGACCTTCATACACTGCCAAGGTGTATCATTGTAGGGATGAGCACTGATTCTCCTGCAGGGTTTTCTGTCTCCTGTCATCGTACTCTAAAGCTTTTTGTCCTATCTGTCCATCCCTTCCATTCTCCCATTAGAACTCCCTAGTATAAAGAACATAATTTCTTGGATGTGAAAATTCCTCCTTCCCAATCCCTGAGTCACCTGGCTATGACTCTACACTTCTCAAGGCTCAAACTATCCATTGGCAAACATGTATTGAGGTCTACACAAGCTCCATCTTTGAGCTCAGTCCTACCAGAAATACAAAGATGGACAAACATACATACATTCCTCTTTCATAGATCACAGTCTATTTAAGAAAAGAAGACTCACACATACAGATAGAAAGCTAATAATACCAGGTGTGTATGATAAGAGTGAAATGAGGAGAGACAGAGCTATAATAATTGAGAGGAGGGAGTGGTCACTGAGCTATAGGTGGTCAGACAAGACTCAATTGGGACTTGAGATGAATCTTCATGACTAAGTAGAGGTTAAACAGGGGGCACATTCTCTGTGGCAGAGATAGACTCTAAAGAGGCAAGAGTATGGAGAGTGTCCTTGAGGCACCAATATAGCTGGAGCTAAAGCCATGAATTAGGAGAGGAGCATGGAGGAAAAAGCCTGGAAATGTAGGCTGGAGTCAGTCTGTGGAGGCCCTATGCTGAGGAAAACATATAGTGTAAACATCTTGGAAGTTGTCTCTTCCAGGCACGTACCAGAGTTCTCTGGCACCTGGACATGTAGAAAATAAGTCTTCTCTGGCATGCTAAGAACTGACAAGACTTATAAGTGTGAAAGCACATATACAGAGACAGACAAATGTGCAGATAGGCATATAACACCATAGGATTTCAAAACCAGAACAAACATGGGACATCATCTAGTCATCTACAGCATCTTCCTGGACACCTCTAGTGACAGAAGTTTCACTACCTGAGATAGCCCATTGTGGAAGAGCTTTGCTGGTCAGCACCTCATTAAATTGAAGTCTTCTTACCTGCAATTTTCCACCCATTTGATAGCCCCTTGGGCTTAAACAGAACAAATCTTAATCTTTTTTCCATGTGGCAAGCCTTCAGTGCTTGAAGATTCCTGGTAAAGTCTTCTCAGCTCTGGACATCTAGATCCAGATGCTAAACATCCCCAGGTTCTAGAAATGTCTATAGACAGTGAGAAGGTTGAACCAGATCATCTCAGAGGTCCCTTCCAGCTCTTAACTTTCTTCCATTCTATGAACAACAGAGCAGTGAGTGGAGTGATGTGACTTGGATAGGTGGCTGCAGATGCCCCTTGAGAGAAAGGCTGAGTGTGAGAGGAGCATGTGAGGTAGGTCAGGGAGAATCTAAGAGAAAGGAGGGCCTTTTTCAAAGTTTTATCATTGCTTATTTTTATCAGCCTGCTCTCACAAATTTTCATGTGCTCCGTACATATCTTATAGGTACCTAGTTATTTACATATTGTCTTCCCCTTTAGAATATAAGCCTCATGAGCCAGGACTTATTCCTTTCATTGTATCCCTGGTGCTTAGTACAGTGCCTGGCATATACATATATATATATATATATATATAGTAGGGTCTTAATAAATGCTTGTTGATTTACTGACTATAAGCATATCAAGGATGGGAAATGCCCATTTTTTTTTTTGGGCTAGGATTAGTCTGGCTTTCAGGATGGAGTCTGGCTCGAGGGACCTAGCTGATCATCCAAATCCAACAATCCCTTATATATTTATTAAGTGCCTACTCTATGTAAAACCCAGGAATAAACTCTGTACAAAGACAAAAGAGTACCTGCTCTTGAGGAACTTACTTTTTACTAGGTGGATCCATTATTATCAGAGCTAGCAAATTTCTGGGCACTGCCCCCACTCAGCCTGAATCATAGTTTCAAATGGGGAAGAGGGAAATGGGATCTCTTTGCCATTTTGATTCTTGAGATTCCTGAGCATCCATAAGAGTCAAACGCACATCTTCAGCCCAGGGCAAGAAGGCCACTGAAGGATGTTTGTCCCTCTTTTTTGAGCAGGGAGAAGGCCGGGTGGTGTACATTAGGAACCTCTCCAGTACCATGAGTTCCAGTGAGCTGAAGAAACGTTTTGAAGTGTTTGGGGAGATTGTGGAGTGTCAAGTGCTGAAAAGGAACAAGAGGTGAGTCTGTTGGGTTTCTGCTGCCCAGTAAAGGTAGCCTAAATGAGATATATAGACACATGCTCATGTGGAGAAGTCCCATCCCAAGATGAGCAGACCCTGGAAATGAACAATCATGCACTAGCTTATGATGGATAGAGCCATTCAAGACCAAAACTTGAGTCTTGGAAGGTGCCCTTCTTCATTTCATAGTCATTTTGCCTGGGTGACTGAACATAAACAGTTGAGTTTCCAGAGAATCATTGTCACCTTAGTGTTAGATGAGACCATGGAGAACATCTAGTCTAAATTGTCCCTGACAGAGAATCCTTTCTCCATCATCCCCTAAAAGTGGTCATCTAGCCTTCACAGTACTCCCTGCAGAGGAACGCCTTGGTCCTGAGGCAGTCTATTCCATTTTTTGAATGGCTCTAATTGTTAGGAAGTTATTCTCTGTAAGAGCCAAAATCTGCACCTTTCAGCCTTTTCCTCACTGCTTATTTCTGACAAAGAGGACAAGGAAAATTCCTCTTCTGCTTGACATCTGTCTTCAATAAGGGTTTTCAAGACTTTATAAGTCTTCATTTTTCTAATCTAAACAATCCCAGTTTTCTCAGCTGATCTTTATGTAAAGGATGCTTTTCTCACATATGGACAGTTTGGCTGATGGAAAGGTACAGAAACGGGGAGAGTTGTGAGAGAAACACTGGGGGGAAAAGCCCTACAGAGAAAAGGCACTAACTGTGGGTAAAGTTGACTTAAGTGTACTATTTCCTTGCATCTAATTTGCATATGACAGACCTGAGGACTTTAAAGGTAATAGCTGGGAGATACTTGTCCCTTAAGCTGCTTTGGGGACTATGGGGCAAATATTGATTGTCTAATTATAGTATAGATGGCAGGCATGTGACTTTTGGTTTATAATCATGAGATAGAGGTGAGTAGCTGAAGAGATGCTGCTTTGGACAGTAAAATAGAACTGAGCTGGGAGATTCTGGTCTTTTGTACTGTTTTAGGGACTATGGAACAAATATATATTGCCTAATTATGATATAGGTGGTAGGAATGTGAATTTTGATTTAATGTCATGACATAGAGGTGAATCATTGAAGTGATGCTGCTTTGGACAGTAAAGTAAATCTTAGCTGACCTCAGAAAGATGTTGGAGTAGGTCTGAGAAGACTGTTTCCTCAATGGCTGCTCTGCTCAAGCCATTTCTGGGCCTTTCTATTAACCTGCTGAGTAGAGCTGCTTCTCTGCAGAGGCTAGTCCACTTGACATGCTTCTTTTCTGGGCTGCTGAGCTATGGTTAGGCTCTTTCAGCTAAAGCAAAAAGCCCTAAACCTGAGATCTTCCTAGCTTTTCTAGTTTGGCTCTTACTTTTTGGGCAGGAAGTGTCTCTCATAAGTCTGCTTTTCCAAGCAACAAATGTTAGTGCAAGCCCCTCTTCCTCCAGTTCTGAGGTCTCTTTCCTTACCCAACCAGAGGTTTCTCCTGATATCAGCTTTCAGCTCTAAGATCTTCTAGGAGCTCCCAGCTCATCTCAGCTCACCTCTTTTGACTCCTCTCTTCCAAACAGTAGGTGACAGTGCAAGCTCTGAGATCTCTTCCCAGACCTGCTCCAAGGTCTTTCTGAGGTCAGCTAAGATTTACTCTATTGTCCAAGGCAGCATCTCTGCAATGATTCGCCTCTATCTCATGACGATAAGTCAAAATTCACATTCCTGCCATCTATAGTTAGGCAACATATATTTGTTACATAGTCCCCAAAGTAATTCAAGAGACCAGGGTCTCCCAGCTCAGTTCTACTTTACTGTCCAAAGCAGCATCTCTTCAGTAACTCACCTCTATCTCATGATGGTGCACCAAAATTCACATTCCTGCCATCTACACCATAATTAGGCAACATATATTGGTTCCATAGAAGCAGGAGTTGCAGAAGCAAGAGCAGAAGTATATTCCTTCCTCCTGTGCTATCCCTAGAATCCTTAGTACCACTCTGAGAACCTCCAACCTGTCAGCATACACATTCACTTTGAAGTGAGTGAGCCAATCCAGAGAGAAAAGGGAGTCATGTTTCGTGTCCTATACTATACTGCGATGACATGGTCGTCTATTCTCTTTCTTATTGTCCTGATTGCTCCTTTCTGTCCATAACCTTAGTACAAAGTTTATGTTGACTTGAGTCTTAGAAGGAGATTTGAGCTCTGTGATGGAAGGGACTGTGTCCATGGAAAGCATTGTTCTTTCCATCATGATGACTAGAGGTGAAGAATCTTTTTGGTATTCATCTATGCAGTGCCCTGGACCCCTGACACCTAGGGAACTTTCTTAGAATAAGAACTAGGAAATAAGTGGTGCTTCCACTTTATTGGTGCCCCTTAGGACACTTGCTTCCACTTACTTCCTTCTTGCCTCCCTATAGGGCTAAATTGTAGTGGACAGCTGGACTTGGAACCAGGATTCAAATCTCATCTGACAATATTAGTTGTATGCCTGGGGATAAGTCACATAACCTTGTCTGAAGCTATTTCCTTATCTCTAAAATGGGAATAATAGTTAAAGCACTTAGCTCACAGAGTTGTTGGGAGGACTGAATGAGATAATATATGTAAATTGCTTTTCAGACCTTAAAGTACTATATGAATGTCAAGTACTCTATTGTGCCTATCATTAGGAGTTTCCCGAAGGCCAGCACTGGCCAGTAGCAACTGCAGAACTCTTGTGGGTAACCTGCCACTCTTCATTGCTCTGTTCTCCAGGGGGGACAAAGATGGTTTTATTACCTATCGGTGTTCAGAGCATGCAGCCTTGTCCCTGAGGAATGGTGCAGCCCTGAGGAAGCGCAACGAGCCCTTCTTCCAATTGAGCTACGGGGGACTTGGGCAGTTCTTCTGGACCAGATGCACTAACTTCGGTAAGACTGCAAAGTCAGTCCCCATCCTTGAATTGCAAGGCTTACCCAATTTCCCCTTTTGCCCTCTCACCTACTGCCATTCCCTGGGCTGTGTTCAGAGGGGAAAACAATGTTTGAGGAACCATCTATTACTTTAAGGTTTAGAAAGACTAGACTTCTATCTCCAGATGGAGGCTGTTTTCACAGCCCCTTCAAAGGGTCTTTGTACCTATCCTGGTCCTTTAGCTGAGGCTATAAGGGTAAAAAGAGCAGAATTATTAGCCCCTAGACTGGATGCCATCCTCGGAGCCCAAGAATAGCTCACATTTTCCATGTTCACTCACAACTATGGGCAACAACAAAGATTCCAAAAACAACAAAAAATATTCCATTTATAGGACTCATAACTCCCCTCCCCTCCAAAATGGTACCCCTTGAAATATGAACTGCTTCCCTCAAGGGTTTGTATACATTTAAACATACAAAAATATGACTCCCCAAGGATATCTATATATTTAAGGGTAACAAATTTAGTGCAGTGGAAAGGGTACTATCTTAAGAGTCACAAGACCTGTATTCTAATCCTGACTTTGCCTCAGTAACCTCGATCCAATCCTTTAATCTCTCTGGAGCTCAGTTTTCCCATTTGTAAAATGAGTGTTAGACTAAGTGATCTCCAAGCTTCCTTCTAGCTCCAACTTCTTTAAGTTAAGATTACCAAGGGAACACTATTTGGCGACCCTCCCTAACCATAGAGGCTGACATCAGAAAAGCCAGTCCCAGGCTTCCCCCACATCCTTCACCTCAGTGTCCCCATCAGTTTGTGGCTGAACACATTCAGCCATGGGCCAATTCAAGGGGGCATGCATCATGGTCCAGTCTCTCACTCCTCCTCTTGTCCCTGCCCTTCTCAGATTCCAATATAGAAGAGGCCTCCCCGGCTTCGGTGAAAAACAAGTATGAAGCCATGGATTTTGACAGCTTGCTGAAGGAGGCCCAGAGAAGCCTACATCGATAACAGCCTTAATCCTAGAGGAATACCTCAATACCTCAGTCAAGGCCCTTCCAATATGTTTACGTTTTCAAAGAAATTGAGTATATGAAAAAAGAGAGTGAGAGAGAGAGAGCGAGAGCGAGAGAAAGAGAGACTGAGATTGCTGTCCCTTTAAATCAATGTTTACATTGAACAAAGCTGCTTCTGTTTGTGAGTTTCCATGGTGTTGATGTTCCACTGCCACACTTTAGTACCCTTGCTTCAGATTGGTTGTTTTGGTGCGTCTGTAAGCATTCTGCCACCCAGCCCCAACCCTCCTAACCCCTTCCCCCTCTCTCCTTCCCATTGTGAAGTTGCAGCTGTGTTCCCATCACATTTTCTGTCTGTAGTGTGTGATGATAAAATTGTTACTTGTGAATAGAATCAGGACTATAAACTAATTTTTAATTGCAGAAAAAAAAGTATATACTTAAAATACCATATTTATGGCTCAGATGTACTGTATTTCGAACTAATTCATTGTGCCGCTTCCTGGATCTCTAACTATGCACTGTAATGAGGTGCTCGCCACTGTGCTGATGGACTCCCGGCTGGCCCTGGGAGGGAGGGAAGAAAAGAAGGAAGGAGGAAAAGCAGGGAGGGGTTGAGACCCCATTGGACTTCATCTCCTCCCTGGAACAGGAGGCTGGATGGACATTTGTGTGAAGCCTCCATCTGTCACCAGCCCATCTTCCAGCCCTTGTCCTTTCTCATCCCAGTCTTCTCCATCTCTCTGCCCAACATCATCCCAGCCCACGACTTTGCACTGGCTACCTTGGGTATATGTAGAACCATAGCCTCCAGAGCAATGGCCAAAGGTCCAGGCTGAGACCATCCATGTTCCTGTTGGAAGTGGGGATTTCAGAGTAAGCCTGAGTTGTGCGGTTTCAATCACAATTGGACTGGGTTAGCTTTTGTTGTTGCTGTGCAGTTGTGTCCAACTCTTCATGACCCCATGGACTGTCCCCAATACTGTCCATGGGGTTTTCTTGGCAATATTAGCATAGTGGCATAACAATCCATTCTGATTCTCATTCGCCCTCCTGTTTAGCTACCAGACAAGAAACTATACCAAACTCCCAGTAACTACCAACCCAGTAATCCCAGACAGTTTAAGAGCACTTAGAAACCTTAAGCTGCCACGAATCACGATACTTATTGAAACTGCCCACTCGAAATGAGAGAGATGGTATGACAGTAGGTAAGAAAGGTGGCCTTAAAGCCAGGAAGACTCAAGTCCACTTCTGATATATACTAACTGTGTGAGCCTAGACAAGTAACCTGACCTGTTGGCTTTAGGCAAATCTCTAAAGCTGTAAGTTTCAGAGAAAGCAATGGCCTGCATTGACAGAGGGAACCTCCTCACCCAGGAGTTCCTTATACAAATGCAATCACAGGTTCAGGTCCAGTCCATACCCCTACCCTCTCAATCTGCAGTGTAGACACTGGGTTTTGTTAAGAGCTGATATTAATCTCTGTGGTCCTCAACTGAAAACAGGCCACACAGCCACCCCATGATACCATGAGACGTGGAAATTTGTTCACAGGTGGCAGAACCCTTTGGGAATTGGGAGCTAATTTTGTAAATATTGTCAAAAGACCCAGATCAAAGAGCTTGGCTAAAGAGCTCATTTTGTGAATATCTGAGAAGATCCTACCTGCAAAAGAGTCAAGTGGGAAGGGAGTCTTGGAGGAAGTTTCCCCCAGTCGAGACAGCGCTGCCCTACTTCTTGTACCTAGTCCCCCAAAATCTTTAATCACAGCCTGGGTCCCTGGAAACTGGCCCTAGCCATGAGGTCACAGGCTGTTGTCTGGATTCCAAGTGGCCTCCATGTTCAAGTAAATTTCAGAAACTCAAGTACCATGGGGAATGGTCTCTGCAGAGGCCTGTGTTCTCAGCCCTCTTTCATCTCCCTTCCATCAGGCAGTCCAGAAGTTGAGAGTTTTACCAGGTCAGAAATCACAGCATCAGCTCAGCACTGCCCACATTAACTACCTCTTCTACTGGGCCAGTAGCCAGCCTGGGGAAGGAGGGTTCCCAAAATGTAGAACCAATCATGTTCAAGCCCAGTTATCATAGTTTCAGGGTTACTATAGCTCTCATAGCAGGTTTTGTCCAAGTGTTACACAGGAAATCATTGCTAGCTAGCGCTCAGTTCTTATTACTGGCGTGTTCTATATAAGTCTGCCCTGACCAATGTCATTTCATAATTACATGTTTTTAATATATTAATGAAAATCTCCTATGACATTGATTATTGTAATATAACAATTTAAAACATTGTTCCCCTGGCTCCAACTGCCTCTTGGGATGGCATTTCACCTAAAGCCAGGAAAATGGTTGAGAGAACCAATCAACTGAACATTAGGCAGAGGATTCTTATACTCTGTTGTAATATGATCGGAAAAAAATAGAACAAGCCTCATTTCTCGTCTGAGGTGTGGTAGCTGGGATCCTTACAGGTAACATTACAATGTTAACTCATCCATAGAGAAGGTAGGAAACCCATAGCTGGCAGGCTGTTCTGAATCACCATCACAATCCCCCTTTATTCCAAGTGGTGCCAAGTAGCACTTTCTGAGACTGAGCCACTTGGATGCTATAGACTAGAACAGGTGACATTCTTGAGTTAGAGTCATTCACTTTTCCATGGGACTACAGGCATTCACTCTAGGGACAGCCCTCTGATGCCACTGCCTGAGATGTTAAGCAACTAAGGAAGAAGCCACCTGTTTCAGTGGAAAGGCCTTATCCTAATCTACTAGTCAGCCTCAATTTCCCCATCTATTAAGTGAGAAGATTGGACTAGATGATCCCCATGGCCTCTTCTGGGACCAATATTCTCTGTTTTCTTTTCTAAGGTTCCTTTTAGCTTTCACATTCTCTAATTCTATCATTTAAGATGCCCCCCTCTCCCCAATAGCTTATGGCTGTGATTCCTGTGAACATGTACATATTCCTGGGAAAAGTTCCTTTCTGACCTCAGTGTGAAAAAAATTTCTGAGAACAGGTTTGTAGGGAGGGGATTTAAAAAAGAGAAACCTGAGACTGAGGTGAATAGTGAAGGGGGAGCCCCTGAACTCTGGATATATATATATATATATATATATTTTTTTTTTTTTAAATTTTAGTAATTAAGTTACTTGTTTCTCTGTGGTCAAAGATTAATTCTCAAGTTATTTCTGCCTGCCAAAGTATAATTCTCTGGGCTCCCTGCTCATCATTGTGACTCCATCATGTCCCCAGATATCCTGAGTTTATGTGCTTCCCACAAAAGGCCAGAGCCTGGTACCTGGTTATTCCTCTCTTTGTGGTCAACCCTTCCCAGCCTCCTCTGCTCAAACCTCCTGCTGGAACCCAGAGTGAGCAAGCCTCTTGCTGCCTTTGGCCGCCACCTCATTGTAGCTTTGCCTTTTTCCCATCCTTGTATTTTCTCCCTCCCCACAATGATGTTTACATGTGATTGCCATGACATCGCTTTGTGTGGACTGTGTCTGATAGCCTCCCTCACCCCCATCTAAGAATGGGCAGTGCTATCCGTCTCTGTGCTGTGCTGATGTTTAAAAAAACAAATCAAAAATCAGTCAAACCGCTAAGTGGAATTCTTCCATCTCCTTCCTCAGCACAAGGCTGAATCAAAGCTCACACCTGGGCTCTGGTTACAGAAGGAAAATGCATCAAAAATGTGAAGCTTATGAATGGATTGAGTGCAGCTAAGGGTCCATCCACGGTATCCGCATCTGCTTTAGAATCTCATAGCGCTGTAATGCAGCTGGAGTTAGGGTGTAGTCCAGGCTTAGGAAAGCAACAGTGCCATCAATTGTGCGAGAGGAAAGAAGGTCCCATGATTCAAAGACTCAATCAACACTCAAGTCCTAATATAGGAAGAAATGCAATAAGTGGTCTTTTTAATGCCTAGAGCCTATAAAATAGTTTTGAGAGATTTCTCCAAGACTTATGCAATATGCACAGTGGTGCCCATGGGGAGGGTGGGCCACTGGGGGCCCAGAGGCCTGAAGGTCAGCAGCTAGTTGGAAGAACCTGCCTATCTGGAGTTGATCATGGACAGAGTATTTCTTTGCTTGCTGCCTCTACTATACTTGAAGCTTGTCCTGGAGAATTTGAAAGACTGAATATTTTAAAAAATGATGATGATAATGATGATGACGATGATTAACTAAAAGCACGGCAATCCCCATATACTTTGTTAATAGTGCTGAGTGCTAGAACAAGGGATCCCCTGAAGCTGCTCTCATCGAGATGGAGAAGCTTTCTCAAGCTTGGAAAGCCAGAGCCCTCAGGGGAAGGGATTGCATGTATAGGGAAGGCAGACTTCCTCGTTTTCTTGGCCAAAGGAGTAGGATCCCTCTCTGTACTACACTGACCAAGGTGGGGTGCAATATATTTGATCCTGTCCCCTAAACTCCTTTTGCATTTCAAAGAAAAAATTGACTCAAGTGGTTTTTGCTGAGTCTGGAACAATATTGTAAAGAGAATAACAAACAACTCCAGTTTCTATAGCACTTTGCAATTTGTGAAGCATATTTCTCATGGACCCTGTAAAGAAGGAAGTGCAAATATTATGTCCCATTTTACAAAAGATGTAATTGAGGCTCGTAGAGGTTAAGTGATTTGCCCAAGGCTATTGGTAGAGCTAAGATTCAAGCCCAGGTCTCCTGACTCTAAGTTCATGTTCTTCCCCTAGCACCACTGCCCAGCTAAAGAGAAGGCAGTAGGGGCCAGAAGCATGCCACTCAAGTACCATTTGCCTAATAACTCTCAATTCTGGAGCCCAATCACTTCAAGCTTTGGGGTGTAGACATGAGATGACTTTATATAAGTCTGCAAGTCACTTTAATGAAAACACTAAAACAAGGAAGGCCCTATCTGTCTCTCTGGCAATACAAGGAGGTAACTTGGAACAAGGAGAGATACTGCTGGATAGTCATGAGTGCTAGTGGAGGGAGGGAGCAGCAGGGCTAGAAACCACCTCATTTAGAAGGTGTATGAAGGGAAAACCCCACCTGTTTGAGCACTTTCTCAGATCTCTTTGTAAGAGTCGCCAATAACAAAATCTAGAAACAAAAGGCTATGCTAGCCTGTCACAAGCCCAATGAATTAGAAGAGGTTAAGGGGTTTGAAAAACATTTCATGTAAAGTCAACCTCTCAGTGAGAAAGCACCCTTTTATGAAATTGCTGGTTTCGCTATATAGCTGGGTGACCTTAAACAAGTGACTTCCCCTCTGTGGGCCTCAGTTTAAGCCCTTTGTAAAATGGTTGCAGCAGGGGACAGGGCGGCGGAGGTGGAGGGGAGGTTGGACTAGATGAACCCTAAGATTCTATCCTGTTTTTTATCGTATGTTCTCCACTGCCTTCTGCAGCTGTTGGTAGGCCAAGCCATAATGAGGTAGGAGAGGCTCCTACCTGCTTTTCTTAATCTAGTTTTCAGCCACTAGGCCATTTCTAACCCTCAGAATGAATACTCTCAGTGAGTCAGTTAGCTGAGATGCAGGGAACCAGCTATTTTTACTCCGGTATGGAGGAGGCCTCCTCAGAGCTTAAGCCATAGACTCTTAAAGGATGATGTAAGAGGATGGCATTCAGAGATGCCTACCTGAAATCAGGGCTTCTCTGCAGTGTATACTTTCATGGGAAGGGTATATCCAGAGAGCGTCTGTTCTCTCCTCACACTGTGTGCACCTTGGGAAATTCTCCCCATTGGGAATTTGCTTTTTTGAAAAAGCTGCATAGTTTAGTACGATTTTTCAGATGTTGCTTTTAGATGGTTAGAACATGTACAGAAAAGTCATAGGTGAAGCATGACAGTTCATCGATTATGCTGCATGTGTTGGTAGGGCTTTGTAAGGATGAGACATTTGTCTGGTACAGACCTAAACATGGGCTTCCTTCCACTTCACCACCATACATAGACCGTTATCTGTAAATTAAGGGGTGGGTGGGTGGGATTAGACCAGAACATGTGATGTAGAGTTGGAAGGGACCATAGAGATCTAGTCCAACTCCCTTATTTTACAAATGCAGAACAAGGGGTCTAGAGAGATTAAGTGACTTGTCCCAGGACACAGAAGTATTAAGGAGCAGAATCAAGATTTAAACCCCAGCCCTCTGGACCACAGAACAGGTGCTCTTTTCATTATACTAGATTTTCCCCTCAAGAGACAGTGCAGCATAGTGGATGGAGGGCTAGCCCTGGAATTAGGAAAACCAGGGATCAACCCTGCCTCACATATGGTAGCCTTGTGACCATGGGGCAAGTCTCCATACTGATGCCCCCAGGAAACTCACCAAGGCTCTGAGTACGGATGAATTGCCAATCTACTTCAGTCAGGAGATCCTGGCACTGATGAACTTATAGGTCCAGACCAAAAACAAAACAAAACAAAAACTGTTAGGTCCTAGCTTTTAAAATCCTTTGGCCCCTTGACTTTTAAACACAGGCAGATCTTCTCAACTGTCCACTCATCTGAGGAGGCCTAGAAACCACTCATGTTTCACTTTTCCTAAAGTCATGATCAGCTCATGGGCATTTTCCATCGGGCCTGCCTCTTGGAATTTGTTAACATTTTTGCCTTACTAAAGTGCCTGGCACATAGTAGGCGCTTAATAAATGTTTATTGACTGATAAGGCCAAAAGTGGATAAATGCAGGGTATGTAATGTATTCGGTGGAGGAGGTGGGAATCCACTTTCTCCTTCTTGCTTTCTGTCCAGCTGAGGACGGCAGAGCCCACTAGAACACTAGTTATCAAGGGACATAGAAATCATCCCCTTTATAGACTTTCCATGGATTTTGTTATGTTTTCAATTGCACTAAACACTGCTATGGACATGGGGGACCAAGCCTGAACCTCCATAGAGTGAGTCCATGGTATATAAAGCAGCTTTCCCCAAAAGTGCAATACCAGCATGTCTAACTCCTGGTATCCTGAGGGTAACCACTCTGCACAGCTCATCTGTCCCCCAAAAGAGGGAAAGAAATAAGGGATGAGGTGAGAACTTGGGCTTCTCCAAAACTAAGCAGGGCCAGGCCTGCTCTTTCCCATGTCCTGGAAAGCACTTGAGCACATAGTAGGTGCTGAATGAATATTTAGTTACGATGGAGGAGAAGGTGAAGGAGTTTTTGTATTTAAATAGCTTTTCAGATGCTTTCAGGTTAGGAATAAAAAGTCATAAAACAGCCTACCAAGGAGGCTTTGGGAATCCCAGAGAGTGTCTTGATGAGGGCATTTGGTAGAAAAGGAGATGGTCCACTTAGTTTTCTGGGCAGCTTATCCTAGGGGAAAAGGGTCCTATAGTGCCCCAGTTTAGGGCGGTCTTCCTCAACCCTTAGGAAGTTCTGCTCACCATCCCTTCCCACCCCTCCCAACCAGCCTTGCATCCTAAGGATAGCTTTGAAATCTTCACTGGGGCCTCCTAGGTGCCCCGCTCGCCCCACCCCAGGAACTCTGACTCTGATGGAATGATGCTCTCTGTCTATAGGTGAGCCTTAATCCCTGGCTCTGGGGTCAGGTGGCAGCCTAGCCCAGCCCAACCTTGACAACCCTCAGCAATATTGAGCCAAGGGAAGCCTTTATCTTTCCATCATGGGCTAGAACCTGGGGATAGTTCCATAAGCTCAGATCCCCATTCCTCCAAAAGGGCACAGTTTGGGGCATTATTGATGAGGAAGCTAGGCAAGATAAATGCAGCAAAGGGTGCCCATGCATGGGTGTGTGTGTGTGTGTGAGAGAGAGAGAGAGAGAGAGAGAAATTCAGTTGATGCATTTCTTGAGAAAGGTGCAAGAATTTCACCCACAGAGGGACACATCTGCTTTGTTATTTATAATAGAAAGCTCAATTTTAATTTTGTAAAAGACACCGCTAATGATTGAGAATCAAGTTTTTAGTTTTGCTATTTTTTTTAATTGGTAGAGGTTTTTATATATTTTCCCGCTTCTGTTGGGATGTGTCCTTATTTATATAATATCCTTTAACCTTCAAAGGCAAGGGGTTCCCATGCCTTCTATTATTGTCGTTTGTTGTTGTCTTTTTATTTCTAGTGTGATTTACCTGTCTACCTTCTAAATGAGAAAACGTTTCCTTGTATTTTTACATTGTCAGATTCTATAGTTTCCTAGATAATTTAACCAAATTGCTCTGTGTATTATCCCGTGAGTATAAAGTTCTATTTTAACTTCTGTAAATACTTCAGAACGGGCTTCTTTTTTTCAATCTCCAGCTGTGGAGCTAATTGTTTACATCACAAAGACTGTAGAATCTCTATGCTCATGTACTGTAAATAGTGACGTGATCGCCTATAAATAAACTATAACAAATACACTACTGTGTTGAAAAACAATACAAAACACATGGACACGTGCTGGCCAAGACCTTTCTTTATTAGCCCTGTGGTCGCTGAGCTGGGATCCTGAGGCTAGGGGCAAGAGTAGGTGAAGCTGTCGGAGCAGTTGGTGTGTGGGACCCAGGTCCCAATACAGGTCAAGAAACCTATCAGGTAAGCAAGCCACCTACATATCCCATGTATGTGCCACTATGCGAGCCACGCGGTACACACCTGACCGCTCTCTAAAGCAGTCATCCCTGAAGGACTCACCTGGGGGATGCAGAGGGAGGAGCCCTGCCTTGGGAGGCAAGAGGCCTGGGTTTTAGCTGTCACTTTATCACTCACCAGCTAGGTGACCTTGAGTAGGTTGTTCAGCTTGGGTTGCCTCATCTGTAAAATGAGACTTGGACTTAAATGATCTCTGGCTCTAACATTTCTGTGTTCCAAGTGCCCTTCTGCCTTTAATATTGTATGTTTCCAAGTCCCTTGCAGGGCTGCCATTCTTTCTCCTGTGGTTCTTGTCATTTGGGCTTTGTCTGTCCAGGCTGAGAGAAGACAGGGATTTGACAAGTGGGGGCTTTGTGAGAAACCACCTTGTCTCCAGCCCCAGTATTTTAAATATGGAAGCCCCCTCCCCAGAGAGTGCAGGGCAATTAGAATTGCCAGATGATCTAGGAACCTTAGACTTGAAACCAATACCCAGCGTGGCACTCTGGCTTGCTTCGTGGGATATCATCAGCAGATAACAGTGGCCCTGCAGCAGCAGCAGAGATGTGAG